>NW_006796716.1:1809915-1821350 GCF_000442215.2 Lipotes vexillifer | reverse complement strand
ACTCTTTCCACACCCCATCCTAGCCCCAGGTATCCTATAAATGTATCCTGTTCTTTCCAGAGAGGACTGACCACTCTGCATTTTTCTCCCTGTGTCCCCCATACCATCTGTTCTAGACCTTGAGGCACTTTGGGAAACTCCTCTGTATTTGTCTATCGTCCCCTCTAGACTGTAGCCTTGAGGCCAAGGCGCTGCTTCGTGCAGCTCCATGCCTGGGGCCTGGCATGCAGCAAATGTTTGATGAATGAAGGAGTAAATGCACCCATTTTATAGACAAGGGGTTTGAAGCCTGGTAGAGCAGTGACAGGGGCTCTGATGCATTGTGGCATGCCGACACAGGCCTCTGAGTTTCTTTTCCTTTTTTTAAAAAATAATTTATTTAGGCTGCGCTGGGTCTTAGTTGCGGCACGCGGGATCTTCGTTGAGGCATGTGGGATATTTTACTTGTGGCATGCGGGAGCTATTCCCCAACCAGGGGTCGAACCCAGGCCCCCTGCATTGGGAGCACAGAGTCTTATCCACTGGACCACCAGGGAAGTCCTGGCCTCTGAGTTTCTAGGAGGATGTGGGCCGGTTTCCAGCCTCTAGCATCTGCCTGCTCCCTGTCCCACACCCGATCAGTCCCCTGCAGAGAGCAGCAGGCATGACCAGCCCTCCAGGAGCCAGGAAAACGAGGGTCCCTCGGAGCAGTCTTTGGAGACCTTTGGGGATGTGTACTGAGAACCAGGTCACCAGGACATCTGTTCTGCAGAGCTGGGAGCTCTGGGCAGGTCCTAGGCTCATCTCTGGGCCCTCCTCTGCCTCCCCTGCTGGGTGGGACTCAGGGCAGGGCAGGCAGCAAGGGAGGGTGTGGCAGGGGCAGGGAGGTGTTGGGGAGAAGCAGGCCTGATTTATGAGACAAGCAGCGATGGGACCACTTGGCGAGGTGGGCATGCACGACAGACCCTTGGACATAAGAGGCCAGAAGTATGTGAGCAAGGTAGACAGTGGGGTGCGGGCACCCCAGCTCCCCCGTACCAGCCGGAGACACCGAGACTGGGGCAGGTCAAGAACATCTTGGATGGAAGGAGGCATCAGGACCTTCCAGAGCCGGGCCCACCTTCCCCACGAGCCTCTCATTCTTCGTGGCTCCACACATCACGTTATTCCCTCTCAAAGCAAACCTGCTCCAGAATTTTCCCAGACTTCTCCAGGCTTTCTTTCATCACTGTCCCCTGGTCAGGTCAGTCTCTCCTCCTTCACGGCTCATCATGGCCCTTTTCAAACTCAGCCTTCCCGACTTCCTGCACTTCCTGGCTATGCCTCACACTTCTTGCCACCTCGGCACCTTTGCACACATGATGCCTTGACGATAAAGTCCTCCATGCTGATTTGCTGGCAAACTCCTACTCAACCTTCAAAACCAATCCCATAGGTCCCCTTCTTCAGAGTCATTCTTGCCTCCCTAAGGCAGGATAGGGGCTGCCCTCAGCTTCCACAACCCCCAACCCCATCCCAGTCGTCTTGGTCACAGTACTCAGTACTCTTGCCAACCTGCTCTTCCTTTGATGGGGCTCTCTCTAAGGCAGAGGCCTCATGCATGCTCTCGCTGGGTCCCTGACCTCCATCTTGGGCTGTGGAGGACTCAGAATCTCCGAGTTCAAGGATAGAGGCTCCCTCCCCTTGTAAAGAGGCCAAAAGGATGAGGCCCCAGCATAATCCCCCCTCATACCCACCCACAGTCTCTCTGTTGTTTCCCTCAACCCAGTCCTGGGCCAGAGACCAAGAGTGTTCTGGCCATTTCCCCTTATCCTGGTCACAGCAGTCATGTGAAGGGAATGATGAGATCCCCTTAAAGAGGAGGAAACTGAGGCTAGGGGCTGGAGGCACATCCTTATCCAAGCTGCACTTGAACCAGCCCAAGCAGGGTGACTGAAATGGCCATTTGTCCAGAGCAGGCTGAAGACACACCCACTCCAGGTACAAGGCAGGGGACACACAGCTGGTACTCGGGCAGGACCACACAGATGGGGAAAGGCCAGTGGGTGCGAGGGCAGACGCTGCCCCGGCTGCCGGCTCAGGGCTGAGGACTCACGCGGGCAGGGTCAAATCGGTTACCCATGTGGGGCAGGGAGATGTACCAGCTGAGTGCCGGGGGCAGGACACAGAATAGGGAGTGAGCTGTGTGACACTGCTGGTGTCCTCTGGCTGCCTGCACGAGCAGGGCCACAGCTGCCTGCCCACGGCTCAGCCACCCGGCGGCAGACTCCCTTGGCTGTGGGCACGGCCCTGGGACCCAAGTCTGCAGACAGGACTGCGTGCCTCAGCAGAGGCCCCACTCCTGCTGCCAGCCGAGACCCCTCCTCACAGCCCTCCCACAGGAATGCGTGACTTTGAATGGAGACTATGTCATCCAAGAAACATTCCATGTTTTCCTTGGTGTGTGCTCTGGGAACGTGGCAAGAACGGCTGTCCACACTGCCGTCCACATATTTGGGCAGCTGCCGGAAAGCTGGGCTGCCCGGGGCCAGCTCTGTCCTCAGTCCCGAGATGATGGGCCCCTGAGAGGCCACCCTTACCCCGCACTTGCCTGGAGACCAGGTGGGAATATCCCTGGGGCTGGGATCTGGGTCGGGGAGAGGAATGGGAGTTGGCAGGGAACGGAGGTCTACTGCCCCCCACCCAGGCCCTGGGCCCTGCTGGCCAAGCACTGTCTTTGAGTCTGGGAGACAGAAACGTGGGTGCCAGTTCCCTTACTGCCACAACCATGTGACTTTGGGCAAGCCACACCCCTGTCTGAGCCTCAGTCTTACCCTCCAGACAGTGGGCTCCCTCAAGGCCCTCTCAACTCTGAGGGGTCTGAAGTTAGAACCTGGGTCTTGGCCTGGACAGCTCACACCAAGAGGATAGAAAGGGGCCCACTAGAATCCCCACACCCCACGACAGCAGGGACATACCAGCCTTTGGTCCTGCGGACGTCCTACCTGCAAAAGCATCCCTCCCTCTTCCTGCTTTGAGCACAGAGGCCAGCCAGCCACAGGGTCCTCTAGTCTCACGCTGGTCCCTGCCCTTGTGCTGCGAGTGACAAAGCAAAGTGGGGGTGACGGAGGGTGTGCTGTCTGTCTTCCTCTCGAATGGAGAATCCAGGCCCAGCCCTCAGGTGGCTCTGAAACATCTCTGGGGTAGGTACACTACCCTGGGGAACCCAGGGTGGCAGGAGAAAGTGTCAGGGACGCAGAAGTCCTCCAGCAGCCAGCTTTTCCCTCCCTCGCCCCCGCCTTCCCTCAGAAAGGCCTCCCACTGAGGCAGTGGGTCCAGCGGGTCACTGGGCCCAGAGCGTGAGGTTGGCTGGCACGGAGCGGCCACCTCCCAGCGAGTCCTGAATGTGCCAGTGATGGAGCCTGCAGCAGAGATGTGCACCTGGACCCCAGCCCACAGCCCCAGGCCTGTCACCGGCTCTGCTGGAGTTAACAGCAGCGCTCCAGCCCCTTCTGCTTTCAATTCGGATGTGGTGGACAGAGCTTAAGGATTTGCACGTTTCCTTAAACATTTCTGAGCTGGGGCCCAGGGCGGGGACTGAGGACGGAGACTTCAGCGAGAAGCGGTGGCCACTGCCTGCCCCTCCCGGAAGGGCCACATCAGCACCACAGACCTGACGCTGTCCTGGCCCACGGGCTCACAGGGCACTGGGGTCCCATGGGGGATGGACAAAGAAGCTGAGGCCCACAGGGCACAGGCACGGAGCCCGGGGCCTCTGGCCCCTCAGCCTTGTTCTGAG
Organism: Lipotes vexillifer; assembly: GCF_000442215.2. Lineage (NCBI taxonomy): Eukaryota > Metazoa > Chordata > Mammalia > Artiodactyla > Lipotidae > Lipotes > Lipotes vexillifer. The sequence goes on along the minus strand of NW_006796716.1, from coordinate 1,817,593 downwards.
CAGCCTCTGAGGTGTGTCTGGGATCCAGAGACCCAGGTTGGAAAGGCCTCTCCATCCACTGGGCCTCAGGCCCTTGCATGGCGGGTACATGTGTAAGTCCACGTGAGGGGTGTCAAGGCTATGCCCTAGGAGGCCTGGCCCTCTCTGACTGGCGTTCTGATTTGGGGGATTCTGGGTGTGTAAAATGACCTTTCCAGGCCGAGTGACCAACCCTGCAGCTCAGGGCCTCAGCTGGGACCCCTGGAACTGAGAACCAGGTCTAGGTCAACCTTTGGATCCCTTTACCTGCCAGGCCTGTCCCCCCTGCCTGCCCCCTGCCCAGCTGCCGTTTGCCTTGGCGTGCCTCTCACCAGCCCCAGGGAGGCCCAAGTGCCTGGAGTTCGGTCACATCCGGTCCAGCCGTCTAAACAGGCCTGAGGCCCCAGAGCCCGCCGGGCCCAAGGGGAGCCCAAAATAACATCTGAGTCAGCGTCCCTGCAGACGCCCCCACCCACCTGGGCCCACAGGGAGGCGGCCCAGACAGGGGACTGGGCCAGGTCAAGCAGCCACCTGCTCCAGTGGGGACCCAGCCAGTGATAGACACAGCCCAGAGGTCAGCAAGACCATTAAGGTCGAGAGGGAGAGGCTGGGAAGTAGAAGGGAGACGGGGCCCTGCCCTGGGCCTCCTGTCTGAGGGAGACAGAGTATCTGCAGGGGATGGCAGTCCAGTGTGGTCACGGTCCCAGAAGAGGGAGAAATAGGGGGCTGAGGAAACAGAAGGGAGCCCTCAACCCAGCCTAGGGTTGGAGAAGGCTCCCAGAGGCAAGCAAGCCCTGAGGGCTGAGTTGGATCTGAACAGGACAGGAAGGGGGGAAACACACTGCAGACAGGGGGGTAAAATGAGCAGAAGCTCCGGGCACTGGGGGACTCATCCCAGAGCAAGTGGGGTACCTCTACCCCTCAGCAGGCAGACGCAGACACCCCAAGACAACTCCTGCCCCGGCCCTCTAACCGGAATGTGCCCCTCACACCATGACCCAGCAGGCACAGCAGGGCCGTCGATCCCACACCATCCCGGCCGAGCACAAAGGTGGCCCCAGCAGAAGGGACTGTCTGCCCTGAGCCGCCCACATCCTCCTACACCTTCCTCCAGCTGGGCCCCAACCCCAGGAGACTTAGAAGAGGTGAGATCCCAAGTCCGGGGGAGGGTTCAGCCTGGGATCGGGGACAGGAGGCAGGCTGCCGTCATCCAGGGTCCAGCCTGGCGCGGGGTCAGGCCTCAGCCCGGGCTGGGGGAGAGGGGCTCCAGGCTGTGAGACGCGGGCCTGTTGGGGGCAGAGGGGCGGGAGCCAGCAGGCCTTGGCACCTCTTTGAAGGTGGCTCCCGAGCAAGCCGGTCTAGAGGGAATTCTGTCCCCATGTCCCTGGGAGGGTGGCAGCTGTGAGGTCATCCTGCCCCTCATCTCCAAGCCGGGACAAGAGGCGGATACCTGAGTCCCCGCTGGCCTGCAGCTTAATCCCCCAGCTTTCCTGAGAACAGCTCTGCTGTTCTTGGCCAAGGGCCTCCGCTGAGCCTGGCACGGCCCCGGCTTGGCCCTCACCAGCGAGTGAGGGCTTGGCGGGGGCCCAGCCAGGGCGGTGGACATGATGAAAGCACAGAACATGGGGCCCGGGCGGGCGGCAGGGGCCCAGCTGGGCTCTGGTCAGCAGCTCCGCCGCAGGGTTGGGTCTCACCTCCTGGGACCCCTCTCGTCCGGTGGAGGCTGCAGTGGTCATTTCCCAGCTTACCTGGTACAGAAGACAGACAGACCCTGCTCCTTCTTGCCTCTGAAACAAATTAGAGCTTCCCCAGAGGGAAAGAACCAGAAGATGGAGAGAAAAACCCTGATCTCCCCTTCCTCCCTCCCTCCTGTAACTGGCCTTGATTGCATCTCTACCATGTTCCCAGCTCACTGCCAAACTCTGCGTGGGGGGCACAGGGATGAATTTGCTACAGAGCCCCGAGGGCAGGACCACGCCCCTCCTCACTGCCCCAGTTTCTCGGAATAGCCGTGAGCCAGGGATCTGAGCGGGGCTTGGGGCGGCGCTCCAGTGAACATTTGCTGAACAGCTACCCAATGCCTGACATGTGCAATGCGCTCCTTGACATCTCACCAGGCACCTCTCTAATAGATGGGGACTCTGAGGCTCCGGACGCTAACCTGCCCAAGGTCAAATAGTTCAAAGTGAGATAATGGGAACTTGAACCTGAGATATGGGAGCCCAGAACCTTGTGGGGCAGAGAATGTGTGTCTATGCGTACATTTACATATATGTCCCCGTGTGTGTCTGTGTGTCCCTCTGTGTGTGTGTCCTTGAGTTGTGTGTGTGTCTGCGTACATGTCTAGGCGTGTGTGTGTACATCTGGGGAAGAGTGGAGAGCCCTGAGGCTGGCTCAGAGGGAGAAAGGTGGTCCAGCAGGGCAGGACTAGGGGATTTGTCATAGAATGGTGCCCAGGCAGTCCCTGAGGACCGTTTTAGAAACCCGAAAGTCCCCCTGGTCCGTTTTGTTAGCAATTTCACATCCTTTTGTTACAGGTCTCGTCTGTGGATCACTTTCCTGAAAGTTATCTGGAAAGAAGCACTTCAACTGTGGAACCCCAGGTATCCACCAAGTTCCATTAAAAAAAACTGTACTGTAATCCCACCCTGGGGACTGGGGGCTGGAGAGTGAAAGAGTGAGCAATTGTGGGCTTGCTAGATGGCAGATGACCATCACATGAGACCCCTGATTCATTAATTCTGTATGTTGAATCTTGGCATCAAGGAAATCATGGAACTAGGGATATACCAGAGTAGGGCTTATTCATCATTATATCCTCAATGCCCAGTACAGGACCTGAAATATAGTAGGTGCTCAATCAATATTTGCTAAATAAATGAGAAAAGGCCTCTTTGCTGAATGGCTAATACCTGAGCTTCCAAACGATCTTTAATTAATTAAGAGTTCAGTGCCCCTGAATGAGTCATTTAAACTCTACTTTTGACTAATCCTAGTTAGAGCCTTAGACTAGATCAGAGGCATTAAAGACACAACGTGTAGGGCACAGCACCCTTCTCTCGCTCCCAGGCAGACGTCACGAAGCAAATGTGTGATTCTCACCTGCTGAAACGGGATATCCTCAGAATCCTTTTTAACACCATTTCAGGCAGCCATTGCCTGTCAAATGCGGTTGGCGATGGAACCTATTTGCTGTCCTGGGACAGGACAAGCTCTTCCAGCCCATAAATCTATGAACAAGTGGAGAGAAGCTTCTGGGAAAGCCCAGGCTGTGGGGTGGGTTTAGGGAAGAATAAGGAAGGATCAGGTAAGGAGGCAACTCCCTGGAGATTCCTTATCCCAGTCTGGGGACTCCCAGAGTTGTAGAAACTGGTGAGCTTATCACACACCAGGTAGAAGTAGACATGCACATGGAGAGGGGATGGGGGACCCCACTTGCTGCCTGAATCCTGACAGAGGTTGGAAGCAGCTTTCAGCCTGAAAACCACAGGCAGCTCAGAGCTTTTATTAAATCCAGGGGCTGGGGGAAGGTCAGGGGCTAGTGAAGAAGGCAGTGCAGCCAGCAACTCAGGAGAGAAGGAATTCTCCCAAATGCTGGGGCCACCAAGCTTGGGGAGGGATTGGGTGGGCAGGCTGAGGCCTGGCCCTGCTGAGACTTAAAATGCTCTGTGTCAAAGTAGATCAGAGACCTAAAAGTGAAAGGCAAAAGTATAAAGTTTCTAAAAGAAAACATAGGAGAATATCTTCAAGACTTTTGAGTAGGCAAAGGTTTCTTAAACAGGACAGCAAAAGCACTGACCACTAGAGAAAAGATTGATAAATGTGCTCTCACTAAAATCAAGGACTTCTGTTCATCAAAAGACAACATTAAAATAAAGGCAAGCCACAGAGTGGGAGAAGATCTTTCTAATACGTATAACTAACCACAAAACTGTATCCGCATATATAAAGAATTCCTACAAATCAATAGGAAAATATCAAACAACTCAATTTTAAAAAGTGAACAGAAGTCTTGAATAGGCACTTCACAAACAAGGATATTCAAAGGCCCAAAAGTCATATGATAAAGTGCTCACCATCATTACTCATCAGGGAGATGAAAGTTAAAACCATAATGAGATACCCCTATAAACCCACCAGAATGGCTAAAATTCAAAGACTGACAACTCTAAGTGTTGGCAGGATGAGGAGCAACTGGAATTCTCCTAGACTGCTGGTAGGAATGTAAAATGATACTACTTTACAAAATGGTACAGAAGTTCTTCAAATAATTAAACATATACTTAACAGAGAAGCCAGCAATTCCACTCCTGGCTCTACACCCATGAGAAATGAGCACATATTTCCACAAAAGATGGGGATGTTCCTAGCAGCATTATTCATAATACCAAAAAAATGGAAGCAACCCGAAAGTGCATTAACATTACAATAGGTGAATACACTGTGGTATATTTCTCAAATGGAATACTACATAGCAATGAAAAAGAATGAGCCCTAGCTATACACAACAACAAGGATAAATCTCATAGTCACAATATGAACAAAAGAAACCAGATGCAAAAAAGTACACACTGTGGGATTCCATTTATATGAAGTTTGTATTAGCTTCCTGAGACTGACGTAATAAATTACCACACACTCGGTATGAAAACAACGGAAATTTATTCTCTCACAATTCTGGAGGCTAGAAGTCCAAACTCAAGATGTTGAAAGGGCCATGCTCCTTCTGCAGGCTCTAGGGAAGAATGCTTCCTTGCCTCTTTCTAGTTTCTGATGGTTGACAGCCATCCTTGGAGTTCCTTGGCTTGTAGGTGATTCGTTCCGATCTCTGCCTCCGTCTTCACATGGCCATCTTCTCCCTGTGGGTCTCTGTGTCCCTGCATCTTCACGTGACCTTCTTAGGAAGACACTAGTCATTGGATGCAGGACCCACCCTAATCCAATAGGACTTCATCTTAATTTGATTACATCTGCAAAGACTCTATTACCAAATAAGGTCGTGCTCACAGGTACCAGGGATTAGGGCTTGAACATATCTTTTGGGGGACACACTTCAGCCCACTGCAAAGTTCAAGAACAGGCAAAACTCATCTGTGTGGAGAGACATCAGCCAAGTGGTTATCTCTGGCGGGTACTGACGGGGAAGGGACACAGAGGAAGCTGCTGGGCTGGAAGTGTTCTACGTGTTGACGTGGGTGCTGGTGACATGGGTATGTACCCAAGCTACCCACCTACCCTCTGTGCACTTGACTCTGTATGCGTTATTCTCACTTTAAAATGCCTTTGTGGGGGCTTCCCTGGTGGCGCAGTGGTTGAGAGTCCGCCTGCCGGTGCAGGGGACGCGGGTTCGTGCCCCGGTCCGGGAAGATCCCACATGCCGCGGAGCGGCTGGGCCCGTGAGCCATGGCCGCTGAGTGCCTGTGCTCCGCAACGGGAGAGGCCACAGCAGTGAGAGGCCCGCGTACCGCAAAAAATAAATAAATAAATAAAACTAAAAAAGTAAAATGCCTTTGTGGAGCTGAATTAACTATTGGGTGAGTGAGCGGATGTCATTATGTAGGTTAGGATGACAACACACATACACACACACACGCACGCACACACAACGCTACACAACCACAGACAGGCAGACACAGAGACACACATACAGACCCACTCATCCTCACTGATACCTCCCCCAAGGCCTCAGTCTCCTCGTCTGTCATCAGCAGGGGTTGGCAGGAGTGCGGAGCCCAAGGCGGAGGAGGATGCTTCTCCCCCAGAGCTGAAAGCCAAAACCCATTCTGGGGGCCACGGAGACCACCCCACCAGGCATCATTCTGGGGCCTGGAAGGTGAGTTCAGGCAGCCAGGTCTGCTCAGGATAAACAACTTAATTCAAACACAGGGACCCAAGAGCCTTAGGTCCCGTAGGAGTAAACCCCTGAGAGGCAGAGAAAGATGCAGGCAGGAAAATGTAGAAACCAGCAGGAGAAAGAGAGAGACACGCGGAGAAAGAGGCAGAGAGACACAGAAGGAGCGGGATGGAGAGAAGGGGACATTCATCCATTCACTTCTTTCCCACCCAGACCGTGTTCTGGGCCAGACCATGATGGGTGCTGGGGACACAGAGGGGAAGACATAGCACTACCCACAAGGAGCTCCTGGCTGTGAAATAGAGACTCCAGCTGACAAAAAGGGGTAGGGAAGGCTTTAGGGCAGGTCAGCCTCCTTCTTTTCCCAAGGGAGTTTGTGTCCCATCCCCCTCCCTCCACCCCTTCTTCAAGAGTCCAGAGAGGGGACGGAGCCCAGAGAGCAGTGGAAGTGATGGGCCAGCCTGGAGAGGGCCACAGACTCAGCAGGGACAGACCCCCACGGCAAAGGGCCACAGCTCCAGGAGTTGCGTCCCCACCCCCTCTGCATCCCCACTTCTTCCTCCCCACTTCCTCCCAGGCCGGCTCTAAGGACAGGGGCCAGGGACAGATGCTCGGCTTGACATAAGGTTCAAAGCCCAACTGCTCTTACCGGCTTTGGGACCTTGGGCGAGTCACTTAATTTCTCTGGGCTTCAGTTTAGTCATTTGAAAAATGGGAAGAGAATGTTTTAAAATATAAGTTTTGTTATTATTCAGATATGGTGAGGCCAACGGATCGGGAGACCACTGCCATTGAAGAGATAGTTTGAAATGGATGGCTAGTGGGAAGCTGCCGCATAGCACCGGGAGATCAGCTCGATGCTTTGTGACCACCTAGAGCGGTGGGAAAGGGAGGGTGGGAGGGAGGCTCAAGAGGGAGGAGATATGGGGATATATGTATACATACAGCTGATTCACCTTGTTGTACAGCAGACACTAACACAACACTGTAAAGCAATTATACTCCAATAAAGATATAAAAAAAAGAAAGAAAGAAAGAAGAGGTAGCTTGTAATACTCAGAGATCGCAAGAGAAGACATGCCATTCAGGGCCACACAGGGAAGCACAAGGGCCGGTCAGGGGGCCGAGGGAGGGAGACGCATGAGCAATAGCCTTTTGTGGTTCTTGTGGGAAGGAAGATGGGAGGCGGGGTGAGCAGGGTTAGGGTTGGCTACTTTGAATAATTTCAGCAGGCTCTGGGGCATAGGGCTGTCCCTGGTTGTCTGATACCTGATGTGGGGCGATGAGGGTCGGTGGGCAGTAGCCCTGAGTGTGAAAGCTCCATAAGGGAGGTGGTCGAGGTGTGAACTCTGCATTGGTTGGTTTATATATGAAAGGCCCTCTCCCAGGCAACTTGTTTATTACCTCTAGAAGTCGGCTAACCCTGGGAGGGGTGGTCCCTCCAGAGTCAGCAAGGTCCCAAGATGGCAAAGCATCAAAAATACAGAATAAAAAGATGTGATTAATACAGGGAAATAACAGAAGCTCCTCATTCATTTGGAGATTAAACGAGTTACTGTTGTTGGAGCTCCCAGCATAGTGCCTGACAGGTGACAGGAACACAGTACAGGCTACAATCCAAAGCCACATCCCTCCTCCTCTGAGAAGCCTTCCCGAGCTGACCACACCTGGCATCTCTTCTGCTTGATGGCCCCCAGTTCCCCATTAGTGCCATCAGATTTTTTTTTTTTCTATACCAGTGAATTCTACACACACATGGTTCTGGGGGACCAGGGTTCTCACCAGTCTGGGTTGATGAGGAAAGAG
>NW_006796716.1:1800553-1809876 GCF_000442215.2 Lipotes vexillifer | reverse complement strand
GTGGGCAGCTCAGCCTGAATCCAAGGATATTTTAAAAGAAGTGGATGAGAAGAATCATACCCCCGCCTGGATACTCGACCATCTGGGAACACAGTGTGACCAGGAAAGACCCTTTGGAGAAGTCAGTACAGGAGAGGGGACTTCCCTCCTATATGGGACATTTTGAATGTTGTGTCAGGAGGTACACACACTTCCTCAAACCCAGGCAAGAATCAGAGCCAGAAGTTCTGCTCTCAGGAGAGGGTGCAATGAACATGTTGATGCAGTGAGCATCTGGAGGGCTTAGTTCCAGAATGTTCCTTCACTGTACTTGGGGCCTGGGAGGCAGAAGGTGGCCCCCTCGCCAGCTCCCACAGGTCCTTTGTTATGAACTGATTTGTGTCCCCAACCACAAAGTCTTATGATGAATCTCTGATCCCCAGGACCTCAGAAGGTGACTGTATTTGGAGAAAGGGTCTTTAATGAGGTAATTAAGTTAAAATGGGGTCATTAGGGTGCACCCTAATCCAGTATGACTGGTGTCCTTATATGAAGAGGAGATTAGGACACAGACACACAGAGGAAAGACCACGGGAGGACACAGGGAGAAGACGGCCTACAAACCAAGGAAAGAGGAAAAACCAACTCTGCCCACACCTTGATCATGGACTTCCAGCCTCCAGAAATGTGAGAAAATAAATCCCTTTTGTTGAAGTCACCTGGTCTGTGGTACTTTGTCAGGGTAGCCTGAGAAAACCCGTACACCCTCTAGAAAGCTCTGGTGGCTCTGCCTTCTTTCCAGAAACAGAAGCTGTGGTTGGGAGACAGGTGACCCTTTTTGCAGAGGACTCTCATGGTCAAGGTTAGGCCAGTGGTTCTCACACTTGAATGTGCATCAGCATCACCTTGTGGGCTTGGTAAAGCTCAGATCACTGGTCCCACCCACAGAGTTTCTGAGTCGGTAGATCTGGGGCGGGGCCTGAGAATCTGCATTTCTAACACGTTTGTTCTCATGTGGTGCTGCTGGTTCAGGGACCACACTTTGTTCTTGTTTTTTAATTTATCTATCTATCTATCATCTATCTGTCTATCTATCCGGCCGTGTCTTATTTGCAGCATGCGAACTCCTAGTTGCAGCATGTGGGATCTAGTTCCCTGACCAGCGATTGAACCCGGGCCCCTGCCTTGGGAGCATGGAGTCTTATCCACTGGACCACCAGGGAAGTCCCAGGGACCACACTTTGAGAACCAATGATTATGATGCTCATTAAACTCTGAGAACCGCTGGCCTGGCAGCAGGAGGCCCCTGCGGGAGGGTCACTTTTAGAGACGGGCCATTTAGCCCAATGTTTCTCGAAGTCTGCTGTGCACTGGAAACACCTGAGGGGTTTTTAAAATACCAACACCTGCACCCTCCCCCAGGGATTCCAGTCTGGGGTACAGCCTGGGCAGTGGAATTTAGAAACTCCTAGGATTCTAATGCGCGCCCGGGGTTGAGAGGCACTGCTCCAGTCTACACGCCCACTGTTCTGCACCCCCTGCACCCTCACGCCCAGAGCGGGGAGAAGTCACCCAGGATCACACAGCGATTGGGGCAGGTCAGAGAGTGGAACGCCAGTCTCTGGAGACCCTGCCTTCCCACCAGAGTGGTGGCTTTCATGATTTTTCAAGCCCCAGAAGGCTTTCTTCAAATGAAATGTTACTCAGAACCTTAAGTATATAAACCAAACACAACTAGGTCTGCCTTGGTTGGAACCAGCTGGGTGGGGCCTGGAGCCCTGCCAGCCCCAATCCCCAGCAGCCCCACCTCTGTCCTCAAGGTTCTGAAGAACACACCCTAAGATCCCTGAGCTCCCCAAGATGTCCTCTTGGGGGCCTCTGGGGAGTCTGGAGGGCTTTGGAGCCAGAAGCAGGCATAGCGCCCCCCTGAGAAAAATGGTGACCCAAGTTTGGGGGCTAAGACCTCAGCTCTTTTTTAAAAATTTAATTAATCAATTACTTAACTTTTGGCTGCACTGGGTCTTCGTTGCTGCGCACGGGCTTTCTCTAGTTGCGGCGAGCAGGGGCTGCTCTTCGTTGCGGTGCGCAGGCTTCTTCATTGCGGTGGCTTCTCTTGTTGGGGAGCACGGGGCTCTAGAGCGCAGGCTCAGTAGCTGTGGTGCACGGGCTTAGTTGCTCAGCGGCATGTGGGATCTTCCCAGACCAGGGATCGAACCCGTGTCCCCTGCACTGGCAGGCAGATTCTTAACCACTGTGCCACCAGGGAAGTCCCAAGACCTCAGTTCTTCTCAGCTTAGCAGGAGCCTAACCTGTGTCCAGACAAGGGGGGCGCCACAGGGCCGTTCACCTGTCCACCCGGACATCACTCAGCCACATCGTGGGTGCCTCCGTCCCACGAGCAGGAGAACGGCCCCCAGCGCAGAGCGTGAGGACAATTTGTAAACACTCATGGTAACAGTGTCTCTCAGCCTTTCTGACTGTGACGTGCAAGAAAATAGTTCGTCTTCATCTACTGCTTCCATGCAAACACGTGAAACTCAGACAAAAGATTTAGGACACAAGGTCGATTTGGTCACATGTATTACACTTGCATCTCTTCTCTTCTCTCATTTTTAAATGATGTTCCTGACCCACTAAATCAATTTTATACCCCACCAACGGGTCACAGCCTGCAATTTGAAAAGTGCTGGTAGAGCGTGAAAGGCTGAGCAGGAAGGGCCAGCGTCCTCGCGGAGTCAGTTACTGGTGGCTTGAAGCAGGGCGGGCCAGCTGAAATCTGTGCTTTCGGAAGCTCTCTTCCCCGTGGCCCCACTGCAGGCAGGCAGGCAGGCAGGCAGGCAGGCGGCCTGTGGGTGCACTGAAGGGTACAGGCCTTGGTCAGGGCTTTCAGCCTTCCTGCTTTTTGCAGGTGCCACCCAGAGCGCATCTCCCTTTGAGAGAAGGGTACAGGATGCAGCTCTGGCGGCATCTCCTCCAGGAAGTCTTTCATGGACTTCCAGCCTCCAGATCGCTCCTCTTTCCCAGGATTGCTGGTGCTGGTGTCCTGTGTGTCTTCCACTCCCGAGGCTTGATGCTCAGCCAGAGCAGGCAGCTCAGGAATGTGGAGGACAGAATGAACGAGGGAGTAGATAACCCAGGCCCAGCAGGAGCCCCTGGTCTGGTCTCGCCTGCCTCCTACCCTGCATCCTGGCAGCTGCCCTGGCCGCCCCGTGGGACCCGCCCGGAGCCCCAGGGATCAGGCCAGCTGAGGGCTCCGGGCATGGGTGGAGGGGTCTGCCTAGGGCAGGGGGTGGCTACTGGCAGAGCCCAGGAGGAAGAGAACTCCCTGCCTGGCAGTGTTCCTGGGTCAGGCTCTTGGAAGGACTTCTGGGCATGGCGGGCTGGGGGAGGTGAGGCAGTGAGGGCGATAAGGGCGCGTGCAGGAGCGAGCACTACTGTGAGCCAGGCAGAGGCAGCATGGAGGAGGGCGGGGGGTGCCCGGACAGCTCTGCACACCAGCTCCCAGAGCCCCGTGGGACCCCTGGGCCAGGCAGCTCGGCCCCAGGCCCTACTTTGTGCCCAGCCCAGGGAAGAGAAGGCCCTGCTCTCCAGTTGCTGAGTGTACCCCAAAGCTGCGGCCATCACCCTATCAGAGAATGGTGTGGCTGGTGGAGTGAAATACCCCAAAGGCCTCAGCCCCAGGCCACAATGCCCCGGGGTGACCTTGGGCCAGGGGTGTGCTTCCTCAAGCCTCAGCCTCCCCATCTGGAGAGAAGAATAGTTTATTCGGTCGTGGATACCGTGTGTGTCAGTCCTGTATCCCTCCCTTCCTGCAGCTCACCAGGCTGCCAGCCAAAGCAGACCGAAGTCATCTTCTCTCTGAGTCAGAATCCCAGAGGAGCAGGAGACCCAGAGGAAAGGTGTCCTGCTCTGGGATTGGGACAGTCCCCTGTGAGTCCCATGAGTGGGTCACCCCTTGCAAGCATCCCCAGAGGTGGCCCAGGCCCCAGGCTCCCCAGCTTCAGCACAGTGTCAGGGTGCACGAAGGCACAGAGGCTCCCACAGGGGAGTGATTGAGGCCAGGGCTTAGAGGAGACTCCTGGATTTTGGTTGGGGAGAGACCCAGTAACTGGGATGGAATTTACTGGCCCCGCCCACGTGACAGGGGCTCTGAGTTAAAATTAAATAGATCTAAAGGAGACAGGAGTGCTCTTTCTGGTGGCCTGAGTTCGTAGACGGGGCTCCTAAGCCCTGTGTTTATAAACTTGGCTAATAATATCTCCGATTGAAAATGGAGATGTGCTTTGTAAACTGTCAAGTGTGAAAGCAATGAGAGGCGTGTTCTGCACTCCTCTGTCCTGTGTCCCCTGGGGAGGGGTGCAGAAAGCACCTGGCTCACAATGTTCTCCCCAGACTGCAGCAGACAGCCCGTGAGGCAATGTGGGAACAGCACGGGGCAGAACGGCCCGTCTGGGACACCCACCCCCCAAACTCGCACGGGTCAAGGACCCAGACTGACAAATGACTCAGACACACAAACACCCAGGCCTGGGCAGAGGTGTCTGGATCAGAGGTGTGTGCCTTGGGAGCTGGGACACACTGGGTCAGCGGTGGAGCTGGCGCTCGTGGGGAGGGGCCTTCCCCCTGGGCTTCCCACTCCCCCAGCCTCAAACGTCTGCTTCAGTTGCCTGAAATGGTGTCACGGACCCCATCCCACTTGCTGTATACCAGACTCTTACGGGCACGAGCCATCCATCTTAAAGGCTTGCGAAGACCCCTGTCTCCATAAGAGAAAGTGAGGGCTGCTGAGGGTTAATTACTATTAATGTCACCATTATCAGGTATTAATTACTAGGTGATCCATCCAAGCTCACACACTAATCAGCGTTAATCCATGTCACAGTGATGACCACTGGCCCCTTTGCACCCCCAGCCTGCTCCCGGCACCCCAGCCTGGGGGTTGCAGAAATTCTAGCCTGACTCCCCAACTTCCAAACCCCGCTCTGAGCACAGCCTTGTACTACCCTTGGGCTGATCCCGTGTGATGAAATGAGATTCCGTGAGTCGCCCAGATCTGCAGCATCCAATCTCTTTCAGCTACAGACACTTTACCTCCGATGAGGTCTGCTGAGGAATGCCCAGTCGCCTTTGGGGAGGCCGAGATGCAGAAGGCCTTTCTCCTCTGCTGTCTGAAATGTTGGCTCTGGGCCGAGGCTGCCTGGTACCCCTCAGTAGGAGGCCGCCCCCTCCCGCCCCCTCTGGCTCTGTCATCGGCACGATGGCCTCTCCCCTGTGGTGTGTGCGCCTCAGGCCTCCCCCTGCAGGCCCTCAAGGACTTCCCTTCTTCCCTCTGTCCCTCACCCTCATGCCCTGCCCCACCTGTAACCTTTCAGTAGCAGGAACCACCCTCGATATTCCCTCCTCGCTTGTCCCAAGTCGGGCTCATCCCCACCAGACCCCTTGTGGTCTCGCCCTGCACCATCCACCCTGCAGCCACTGGCCACATGTGCTTACTGAGCACTTGAAATGTGACTAATCCAAATCGAGATGTGCTCTGAGTGTAAGCTACACTCCAGTTTTAAGACTTAATACAAAAAAGAATGCAAAAATACATCATGAATAATTTTTTATATCTGTTATCTGTTCAAGTGATAATCTTTTAGATATATTGGGTTAAACATAGCTTATTATTCACATTAGTTTTACTTATGTTTTCTTTCGTTTTATGTGGCTACTAGAAAGTTTAAAATCAGAGGGGAAACCTCGGACTTAATGTCCGCAGCTGTGTCTCATGGATGAGAGGGGATGGGCCAGAGGTCCTTCACCCTGCCTTCCTGCTAATTCTCTCTTGGAGCGTCTACACTGGAACCTACGCTCCCCAACCAGCATGCATTTCCTTCACAAATCTCACTTGGGTCCATATGAGAAATTCATGTCTCCCCTATTGGTATAACCTGGACCTTATTTCCTGTGGGACCACCTGGAGGGACACTCACCCACACAGAGGTGTAAATGACTGACAACAGTGGCCCCCTCACTGGGAGGGACCCCAGTAGGGGTCCCAGGTCTGGATGACACCCAGCTCTTCCCAGCCTAGCCCAGCAGTGCACGCTTACTCTCTCTGGTCCAATGCAGACAGCGCATCCTGCATTCAACGGATAAAAGGACCATGTGGAGACAAGGAAGAAAACAGAAACCACATCTCCCGGGATTCTGGAGCTCTGTCCATACCACCAGAACTCTGCCCACATCTCCTGGCATGCACATCTGTGTTTGTCATCCCATACTCTTGGACAACGAGGGAGACGGAAATGGGTCTGTCCTCAAACTGCCTTCAGTGATGGCCAGGCTGGTCAGTGGGGGATAAGATGAAGCACCAAGTTCAACCCAAGAACCATCAGAGAGGTTCCAGGGGCAGGGATGCTGAGGGGCACAGACCTGGAGGAAGCTGAGACCAGGGAACCTCAGCAACAAAGGTCTAGCACCTAGCCCTCCAGGACAAGTCCAGTTTGCTGGGGAGCAGCTCCACCAGCCAGAAGGAAGGAGGGCAGCAGAGCAGTGGAGTTGGGTCAGGCAAGGCCTTGAAGGCCGTACTCAGAAGTCTGGACTTTATCTGAGAGGCAACTGAGGGTTTCTGAGCAAAGCAATGACATGCTGAGAGCCGAGTGGAGGCTGGGGCTCTCTTTTTCTAAACGGCTACACCTGGAGATGCTGGTGGACAGGGAGAGCCTGTCAGTGACTCACCTGGATGCCCAGGAGCGAGTGGGTGGGTAATGCTTGTCAGTGACAACAGTAAAGCCAAGCTCCTCCAGCACTTGGTGCACCAGGCAATTCGACATTTATGACCTTATTTAATCTGTACAGCTATGCAGGAAGGTGGGCACTGAGCAGTTGAGGACTGTTGCGTTCTTGAATGAATGAATGTTGGTCTAAATTCTAACCCCCAGTCCTTACATTATGCGTTGAATGCACTGGGCTAAATTGCACTGAATAATCAGTCTACTGGGTTTGATTCTGAATTGAGGCCCCCTCTTGAGGTGTACAGAAGCCTTGTCGGATATGAGTTCATGGAGCTCCTGTAATACAGGATGCTAAGGAGAAGGGGGGATGCAGCTAGGGGACAGGACATGGGGCTCTGGCCCTGTGGGGAGCAGCCTGGCCCAGCAGCCTCGAGTCTATCCCTGCAAGCGCCCCTCCACACCTCTCCTGGATCCCCACAGCAAGCCCTCTCCCGCTGGCACCAGCCTCTCTCCCAGTCCTGGAATTAATAAAGACTGAGCAGACTGCGGTTTGAAAGTCTGAAAGCCGGTTCCTGCCCACGTCACTGCTCCGAGAGAAATGGGGCCCAGCTTCTCCCCAGCACCCCCTTCCTCCCCTCTCCCCGGGAGGGGACAGGCACGCAGATGCACCCCACCCCTCCGCCTCCCCTCCCTTCCCCCAGCAGGCACAAGTCAGGCCCTGAGCCTCAGACCCTAACCCTGAGCACTGCTACCCACACCAACAAGGGCTGGCTTGGGCTCATAATCTCCATGAGCCACCCCCAGATCACCACCAAATAACACACATAGGAAGTAAGAGCTGTACACTTGCTGTGCACGCACAGCTTCAAGACAGTTCTGCTAGCATGCGTGCCCTTCCAAACTCTTGGAGCAGCTGCCGCCTGAGACCAGGGAGAGGAAGGGACGGCCCAGGGTCCCAAGGTGACCCAGCATAGATCCAAGCCTAATACCTACACAGGAGTGGTTCTTGCAGAACTAATGTAGTTACGGTAGCACTATAGGACTAGGACTAGTGTTCAGAGCATTTTGGGTCTGCAGATACAGTACAGAAATATAGGACCACATCTTATCCATCTTTGCAATAACTTCCTAGGCGGGAATATCTATCACCATTTGACAGATGATGCAGCTGAAGTTCTCCGGAGAGGTTAACCTGCTAGAAAGTGCTAGAACCAGAATTTAGTCCTAGGTCCTACCGAGTCCAGTGCCTGGCCTTTGGCATCTGCACTCCTGCCTGCCCCTGCAGGCCCTGCAGACTGCTTCAGTGCTCCTGGCTGGAGGAGGGGTCCTTTAACCCCTTTCCTCTGACTTGTGGCTGTGTCTTCCTCTCATTCTCCATCTGGGTGCAGGGAAAAAGCTCTCAGAACTCGTGGCCTCGACTTTTCCCCCTCACAGGCTGTGATGAGGGCAGGTACCAGTTTCCCTCTCCTATCCTCTGGCTCCCAAATTTCTTCCCCACTTGGGTGAGGCGGCATTACGTCCCCGTTTCCCACCCCACCCCATCCCCCCAATCCCCAGGGTCCCCATACCGCACAGTCAGGCGGGAACTGCCCGAGTCCTGGAAATGCTGGTCCCTGTTGTTTTAGCTCAGGGCCGCCCCCTCCTGGCCACCAAAGGAATGTCAGCCCGGGGAGTTCTGGGGCAGGGAGACAACTGGCAGTCTGGGGGCTCCTGAGTCTGGTCTGGGTGCTAGGGATGCTTAGCATTGGGACAGGTGGGGGCCAAGTGATAAAGGGGGGCTGGGCCACCTATCAGTCTGGATGGGCTCCCCAGCCCCCTGGTTCTCTGCAGGGCACCCGGGGATCCAGCCTGACTTTCACCACACACTGTGGCCTCCAAAGGCCTGCATGGGGCTGCACCTCGATCCATGACAGATGGAGCCCCTGTGATGTGTCAGAGTCTCCCACATGTCCCCAGATGCCCTGGGGAATGACACCAACAGAGTCTTAACTCCCAGGCTATTCTGCCCGCAGCCCCTTGGCCTCTGCAGACATGGATCCCAGACTGACCCATCACACCCTCCCCAGCTTCAGGCAGGAGGCTGTTACCTTAGCCCACAAAGAATGGAGCCCTGCAGTGCCTCAGAGTCCCCCTTCCTTTCCCCAGGTGCCCCACGGGGCAGTGCCAACATGATCTCACCTTCCCGGCCATTCTGCCCACAGGCCCTCGACCTCTACGGATACTGGCCTGGGCCCTGGACCCCAGATCCACCAACACCCCTGAACCCAGCTTTGGGCAGGGCTGTCTCTTGCCAGGTCTGGGAGTGCTGAGGGAGTCTGGAAGGCTGGGGTAAGGGCAGAGGCACGGGACAGCTGGCCTGTCTCCCCACACTGGGCCCGGGGCCCAGCCGCAGGGGCGGGGGCCTGGCCACTCAGGCCTTGGCTGGGGCCGGATCTTTGGCCGGGCTGCAGGGCCCTCCCTCCTGTTTCCTCTCCCGAGGGCTGTCCTGGCAGGGGCCCCCCTCGCACTTTCTGGCGGGGAACGGGGCCAGCAGTGAAAGAACAGCCACAGAGGGAAAGCAGGAGAGAGATGGGGGAAACTCTGTGTGTGTGTGTGTGTGTGTGTGTGTGTGTGTGTGTGTGTGCA
>NW_006796716.1:1796148-1800048 GCF_000442215.2 Lipotes vexillifer | reverse complement strand
AGACCGACAAGGCAGCAATTACGCTTTGGGGATAAAACGAGGTGCAGAGAGCGGTCTGGGGCATTTCTCCCCGAGATGGCGGGTCCGACAGCTGCAGCCCTGCGGCCCGGAGCCCTCCTGCTTCTGCTGTGTATCCTCCACCCCTCGCAGCCCGGAGGTAGGCCTCACCCTGTTCCCTGACGTGCCCACAGTCCTCGGGCCTCCCGCTCAGGTGGCTGGACCGACGGACGGACGAGAGGAAGCTCTTCACCCCCAGCATCCTCCAGGGGGGTCCCAGGCAGGAGCCCCTCAGCCACTGGATCCTTGGAACTGCCCCTCCCGGGAGCCAGCTGTGCTGAGCAGAAACCTGTCACACGATCGCCCCACGACTCAGGGTGGCCCCAAACCAGCACCGGCTTCTGCTGCCCCAAGAGGGCTGATGGGCCCTGCTCTGTCCTGGGGGATCTCCCGGTGTGGGGGTCGCGAGCATGCTGGGGAAGGGCCGACGAGGTCCCGTCAGGTCTGTGGGCACCAGCAGTTTGCACACCTGTGGACCTGCCGGGTGTGCGCGTGTGCCCTGGGGGCAGGGGATCTGGGCTGGAGGCCAGCTCAGCGGCAGTGAGCTCTCTGACTACGGGTTCCTTGTCCCCTGGGAAGTCAGGACGCGCTCGGAGCAAAGGCAGGGTTAAGTTGATTATAGGGTTGCGAGTTGGAAAGCTGCCTCTGTGGTCTGTCCCTGGTGAGGAGGGCTGGGAGCATGCGTGTAGGTGTGTGAGTGTGTATGTGTGAGTGTGTTACATGCTCTTGCACAGGTGTGCATGTTGTGTATATGCCCAGACGTGTCACCAAATAGAGGAGGAGGTTTCTGCGAGGGGATGAATGTTCACAGGTTCATCCTTGGACAGGTGTGTGTGTGTGTGTGTGTGTGTGTGTGTGTGTTTGGGAGGAGGGGTGTTGTAGGTACGTGAAAGTGCCTGTTAGCATGTGTAAAAGTCTGCCACCCAACAGGCATGTATACGTGGGAGATCTGGTGTCCAGGTGTGTCACTGGGTGTGGTTTGTCACTGTGCATGTGAGTGTGTGTGCGTATGTGTGGTATGGAACACAAGCGAGCACAAGGAAGCTGGGGAAGGTATCCGTCTCCTAGCAGAGGGAGAGTGGTGAGTGGCAGGGGCTTGAGTGGACCTCGGGGCACTCCCGGACCACCTGGCATGTTCCCTGCCTTGGGTCCCGAGGGCGCACCACCCGGGGCTGCTAGCACCTTGGGGGACCCTGGGAGTGGCCTACCAGGGGTCCCTGACGGTGCTCCTGGCCACGGGAAAAGAGAGGTGCAGGCAGCCTCACGAGCCTTTGGTGGGGTAGCCTGGGTGGGGTCTGGTTTCCGGGAGAGTCTTCCTCGCCATGAGAACCGGCCCTTCAGTGGCAGCCAGTGTGGGGAGGTGCACCGGTTGCAGCAGGGCCAGGCCGGAGGGCTGGAGCAGGGGGCTGGGCAGGAGCAACAGCTCTCTCCATGAGATTGACCAGCTGGGCAGGACCGCTGGGAGCAGGGGCTTCCTGCAGAGGTCAACTCCTGGGTCTGGGTGAGGCCAAGGGATGGTGTGCACCCTCAGATGGGGCCCGTGGGGGGCAGCGAGACAATCCCAGAGGAGCAGCTGCCCCCGTGCCCGAGAGTAGCAGCGCTGCTCCTGTCTGATCCTCCTCCCTGGAGTTTGGCCCCCGAACATCTGCCTTCCCAGAGAGAGCTCCCACCTAGAGCATGATGGTTAGTCCCCACAGGAACCCTGGGAGCAGAGGATTTTTTTTATTGACGCTTTTCTAATGGGGAGACTGAGGCTCATACAGGCTAAGGCAGCCCCAGGGGGATTAGTACCAGCCAGCTCTCTGCCCTGGGCCAGAGATGAGGTGGCCAAAGATCCAGGTTCTGAGCAGCATTTGGGGAGGGGCAGGCTGGGGGCCAAGTACTCTGGGGTGGGCCTGCCCTAAGAAGAATGCATCCTCGATGACCGGGCTAAATGCTCCGCTGGTCCTGTTCTTTCTTTGCAAACATAAATCTCAGCTCTGTCCCAGGTGGTAGAGTAGCTGGGTCCAAATAAGGGGTGTGTGAATTGATGATGTCTTCTGGGGTTTGTGCCCAGAGCCTCCCAAAGGAAGTCTAGAGAGATGGGACGTGGGAGGGTCCCCCCACCCAAACACATATGCGCACACACGCACACACCTGCCTGGCTGTCCTGAGGGAACCCAGCTTCCCCCCACCCCAAGAAGATATTACCCTCATGCGTTCCCCAGTTCCAAAGAACCGTGTTGCCAGGGGAGACAAGGAAGGGGCATCCCGGGAAACCTCTGTGATGGCAAAAGTTGTTTAGACCCATTTAAGATGGGTCAAAAGTAGCTTTGAAGATCAGCTGCCACAAGAGAGAGAGAAATTACATCAGTTATAATTGGGACCAGCTGCCCAAAATCCCCAGAAATTTTTATTATTTTGGTTTTGGGTGATTTTTTGTTTGTTTGTTTGTTTTCTTATTTCGGAACTGAAGACGGTTTGCAACAGGGATTTTCAGCCCTGGTTGCATAATTGGAGTTACCCGGGAACTTGAAACAATTCTGATGTGGGGTCTCACCCAAGAATTCTTGCTTTATTTGGTCTGGGGAGGGACCCAGACCTGTAGGTCTTGTAAAAAGCTGCCCAGGTGACTGAGGCGCCTCCGGGACCCTGGACCTTGGGGTTAGGGGTTGATCCTGCTCCAAGTTTGCTGGGGCCAAGGCAGGAGGGCAGACGTGTCCGGGGGAGGGAGGGGACAGAGTCAGTCACTGGAGGATTGTTTTTGAAAAACCCTTGGCGGCCTTTCTCCATGCAAACGACAAACAGCTTCGTGTGGTCTTATCTGCGCCCCAGACCGGCCCCCTGGACTTGGAACTGGCAAAGCCCCCTGCCAAGGCCTGCTGGCCTGCTGCTTGCTCCCAAACAGCCATCTCCCAGATCTTTGAACCTAGATCAAAGAATCTGGAACGCAGAATGCCCTGCGTGTGATTGGGGTCAGATGTGGTTCCTGGGCCAGGCACTTCATTTCTCTGACTCTTGGTTTCCCTGGCTGAAAAATGGGGAGAAACATCCCTGCCCTACTTACTACCTAGGGCCAGTGGGAGGCTCCAGCAAAAAAATAAAAAAAAAAAAAAAAAAAAAAAAACATCAAGTAAGAGGACTGTGGGAATGCAAATTTTAAAAACTGTATATTCTCTTATTCAGAATTTGCTATCTTGGATTGATCAACCCTTGTAATTCGTGCACGTTTATGAGGTTTAATTTTCCTTCTTGCTACTCATGCCATGTTTTGTCCAGTGGGGAGGCAGCCCGTGTGTAAACAGAGATGCAGTAATGGAGGAAGCTGACAAGACTGGGAGAGGGGGTGGCCTAGAGGAGTCCCAGGAAATCCAGAAAGGCTTCATGGAAGAAGTGACATTTGAGTTAGACCTTGAGAAAAGGTAAATGTTCGAGGAGCTTCTGTGGATGAGAGGTGGGCCTCAGTCTTTGGGGGTCTGGGAGGCAGAACTAGAGAGTCAGAGGGGCAGATTCTATCTCAGTAGGAGGAAGATCTCTCTGCAGGTAGAGCAGACAGCATCGGGAGGTGGGAATTTGCCTGTCACTGGAGGCGTGCAAGCAGGAACACAATAGGATGTTTGCAGAAGGAATTTCAGCCCAGGCCAGAAGACAGTTACGATCCCTGAGAGTATAGGATCATGATTCTAAGATGCAAGAGACAAGTTCCACCCTGGGCTAGCCGGTGAAACAAGCCAAACCCACATAAAACAAGACAAGTATGCTCCAGGCCAACTGCTTTGGGCCAGATGAGCGGTGAGAACCACAGGCTCAGAGACGGCAGGGGGGAGAAGCTGAGCCCAGTCTTGGTGGAAGGGTAGGACTTGG
>NW_006796716.1:1792410-1796138 GCF_000442215.2 Lipotes vexillifer | reverse complement strand
GGCCATTCCTGGCAGGAGGAACTTCTCAGGCCAAGGAGGGAAGGTGGGAAGGAGGATGCCCCTTCCCATGATGGGGCAGGAGAGGAGGCTGCTGCCTTTCGAAGGCCTTTGATCAACTACTGTCTTATTCTATTCTTACCTCTCCTGCACTTGAAGAGAGGCCAGGCGCGGATCCTTTACACCCACTAATCCTTCCCTATTTCCTCAGTGCAAAATGGGGATCAAAACCCCTGGCTCCCCAGGCCGTCATGCTTCAGGAACGGGGTCTGGCAAACACTGTTGGGATCTGAATCGTGGGGGTGGAGAGTAGGGAGAAGAAAGAGCTCGGGACAGAAGAAGCAGAGAAGGGGCTGGCAGGCCCAGGAGGGGCCTGGCCACTGGTCAGGCAACAGAACCCCAGGAGAGGAAGTGGGGCTTCAGCCAGGCCAGCCCGAGGTGGGGAGACCCTTAGGCTGGTTGGGGATGGAACAGGTCAGACCAGAGCCACAGGCAACCTCCTTGTCTCCCCTCCACCTAACTCACCCATCCTTTATTTATTTATATATTTATTTATTTATTTATTTTGGCGGTACGCGGGCCTCTCACTGCTGTGGCCTCTCCCGTTGCGGAGCACAGGCTCCGGACGCGCAGGCTCAGCGGCCATGGCTCACGGGCCCAGCCGCTCCGCGGCACGTGGGATCCTCCAGGACCGGGGCGCGAACCCGTGTCCCCTGCATCGGCAGGTGGACTCCCAGCCACTGCGCCACCAGGGAAGCCCCCACCTATCCTTTATTGAACACCTACCGTATACCTGGCCTTAGGCCATGTACTGTGCAGTGAAGTGGAAACAAAGTGTCACCTTTTTTTCAAGCGTCACCGAGTGCCAGGCCCAGGGTAGGACAGGTCTCTTGAACTCTTTGCCAACTCGCAACAACCTGGCAAGGCAGCAGTTATCAGCCCCACGTTGCTACAAAGGAAACTGAGGTTCAGAGAGGTCAAGTGACTTGCCTGAGGTCACACAGATGGCAAGAAGTGGCACAGCCAAGATTAGAGGGGTAGACACAGATGGGTCCATCCTGAGCCCCTTGCTCCCTCCACCCACCATGTCGTTCCTGCAGTCTGCCCTGGAGCAGAGGGTTAGAGAGAGAGAAAGGGGAGGAGGGAGAGAGGCCGAGGCAGAGAAAGGCACATAAGAGACAGAGCTCAGAGCTCCGAGCCGGAGGCCAGAGCCAGAGAAGGCATCAAAGGCCTGGGGCGGACCATGTGTGCACTTGGCAGCCGATGACAGGACCCAGGCGCTCATTCCCAGCAGGCCCAGCCTCCTGGGGCCACTGCCCTGAGCCCCTGAGGCTCTGAGCAGATTGCTTAGACACTCCAGGCCTGGGTTGCAGTGCCTGGGGGACCTCAGGCCCGGGGGGGAGGTAGGGGGGTGGCGCCGGGGCTTTGGCACGGGGTGGCCATGACAGCTTGGCATCCTCCACCCTGCTGGGCCATGGCTTAGGCTGACAGGGCCCTGGGGCCAGCAGGCCGGATGTCTGCTGGGCACACTGCGGAGCTGCCCAACACTGTCCTCCAACCCAGTCCACGCCCCATTCAGCAGGGTGGTGCTGGGGCCCGGGCTGGGGCACCGGCAAGGCGGCTTGTCAAGGCTGGGGCCGTTCTGTGGCGGTGCAGTCGGGGCCTGGTCTGCACCAGGATTGTCTGTTGCCATGACTACGTGCAGGCTGGGTCTGGGGCCCTGAATCACAGTATTCCCCGGTGAGAGCTTCACTGGTCCGTGGGGGCTGAACTCGTGATCTGAGCTGGGCAGACAGCCCCTGGACTGGCCAGTGAATTAGCTTTTCCTTAGGAAACTATTCACTTTGCTCATTCATGGTGTCCCCCTCTGGGCCCCGGCGCCTCCTTAGACAGCTCTGTGTCAGACAGCCAGAGCACCACCCAACCACTGCTGCCCGGTGGCTGAGGACGCGGACCTCACGCCGTCCTCTCAGCGTGGGAATGGCTGCACTTTTGTCGGCAGCAGCCACAATTCCTTACCGCTCCCTGTCACAGTCCGGCCTGCCCTCACACAACTCTGGCCCCCTCCCGTGCCACTCAGGGCTGGAGAGGCTTGGCTGCCCAGCAAAAGGTGCTCAGACCCAGCCCCATGCCAGGCTCTCTCCAGGTAATGCAGTGCAAACCGTTATGCTCAGAGGAGTAGCCTGGCTTTGAATCCAGGCTCGATCTCTTTCCACCTGTGTGACTCCCCGCACATCCCTTAACCTCTCTGAGCCTGACTTCACATCTGTTAACATGAAGATAATAATCCCTGCCCTTCCAACCTCACCAGGCCATTCTGAGGAGCATGAATGGGAAAATGTTTTGTAAACATTATTTGCTTAGTCAACCTAAATTGCTTTGCAGACAGCAGTATTATCACCATCATTATCTTTATCGTTAGCATGCTTTTATTCATTCTGGCTAATGAGGATCTCTACCTACTTCATTCCAGGGGTCCCAGGGGCTGTTCCTGGTGGAGTGCCTGGAGGCGTCTTCTACCCAGGTAACGTACATGAAATTGTCACACTCCCAGGTAAGACAGATGGTGATTACATTTGCAAGAGATGCACATTGTGACACTGTGGAAGGGAAGAACATTGGCGCACCTACCCCAGAGGACCCATAAGTTACTCCTATTTTAAAAAGCAGTTACATGATGCTATTTTACAACTATTAAGAGCACAAATTTTCTGAGAGATGAAACGCAATGCTTGTGAGACTGTCGGAAAGTGGCCGCCTCACCGATCCCTGCTGTTTTAGTCTTCGAACCATTCACCTCACTCTTGGAAACCCATTCAAAGGAAATAATTGAAAAGAAGAGAAAAAGAACCATCTGCCCCAAGGTTCGTAGGAATGTTCCTTGCAAAAATGCAAACAAGAAACCCACCTGACTGGAGGGTGTGATTAAATAAACCTATATGATGCAACTACTAAAAATTATGAATATGCTATCTGTCAGGTAACATGGTAAAGTGATTTTCAAGTAAAAACAACATAAAAGCAAGGACTAGGTGCAGATGGAGATTGGGCCCCCTCCAAAAAAAGAAAATGGGCAGAATATTAACTCAATGGCATGGGGGGGGCGGGGGGCGTAGTTTCTTTTTTTAACATCTTTATTAGACTATAATTGCTTTACAATTTTTCTTTTAATTTAGAAACCAGCATAATGTCTTAAAGTAGATTGAAACATCAAAACTAATATTTTCAATACTTACAAAGTGTCTGAGTGTTCAGAACCAACATGGAAGTGAGGGCAGCTACCAGCACACTCCCAGGTACACACAGGCACACAGCTGTTTCCCCGATGAGATGCATGAGGAAACAGAGGCTCACAGAGGTCAAGGCTGGCCCGAGGTCATATGGCTAGGCAGCGGTGGATTTGACCAGGGTCAATGGATGGCTTCCTGGCAGGGGCCCTGATGGTCCCCTCTCTCTCTCTCTCTCTCTCTCTCTCTCTCTCTCTCTCTCTCCCCTCAACACAGGCGCTGGTCTCGGAGGCCTGGGAGTAGGAGGTGAGCTCAGACACCAAACTTGGTTCCTCAGCGATGGGGTCTCGGTCTCGCTCTAGTCCACATACATGCTCAGACCTCAGAACCTCAGTAGGCCCAGACATCAAGGGACCCCTCATTTCACAGACCGAGCATCCAGTGGGGAGGGATTTGTCTAAGAACTAGAACTCACGAGTCCCCTAAGGCCCTCCCCCTGGCCTC
>NW_006796716.1:1767817-1792400 GCF_000442215.2 Lipotes vexillifer | reverse complement strand
CTGGGGACCCTGCCTTCTTTCATATTTCTTTCTCTTTTTTTTCAAATTAATTAATTAATTTATTTTTGGCTGCGTTGGGTCTTCGTTGCTGCGTGTGGGCTTTCTCTAGTTGCTGCGGGCAGGGGCTACTCTTCATTGAGGTGCGTGGGCTTCTCATCGCGGTGGCTTCTCTTGTTGTGGAGCACGGGCTCTAGGTGCACGGGCTCAGTAGTTGTGGCTCGCGGGCTCTAGAGCGCAGGCTCAGTAGTTGTGGCGCACAGGCTTAGTTGCTCTGCGGCACGTGGGATCTTCCCGGACCAGGGCTCCAACCCATGTCCCCTACATTGGCAGGCAGATTCTCAACCACTGCGCCACCAGGGAAGTCCCTCTTTCATATTTCTTTTGATCCTCGGTAATATCCCTGCAAAGCCAACTACGCGGGAAGCATCATCCCCTTCAGAGGCTGGGAAACAGTGTGAGAGAGGGTAACCCCAAATCAGGGCCAGAGCTGGGCTTCCCACCCAGGCATGTGGACACTGGGCTCCCAGCAGCTCCCTGTGCAGAGGGGAGGACCATTCCTCACCCCACAGTGAGACCCTGCAGTGCCCTGGGGGATCGTGGTAGGTCAGGTGGGCTGGGACTCCCCATTTACCACCATCTCTTCCCTCTGCAGCACTGGGCCCTGGAGGCAAACCACCCAAGCCAGGTAAGACTGGTGGCCTCAGAGCACTGAGTGAGTGCCGGCGGGTAGGGGAGGGAAGGGTCCGCAGAGCTGTGAACCCAGCCTATGGACAGAGGAGGGAGGGCAGTGGTGGGCGGCAACAGCCCCTCTGCCCCCTAGTCAACCCCACCTATAACCTGGCTAGGGCCAAGCTCCGGGGCATCCAGGGTCAGGAGGCTGGAGGCAGCTTGCTGTCCACCATGTGTGAGGGGTGTCTGGCACCTACCCTGCCGGTGCCTCTGTGCTCAGCTGCCCTGACTGTCCCCTGTGCACAGGGTCCCAGAAACAGCCCTGGTGCTGGAGTCAACGGTAGGAATTGATGTTCCAGTGGCCACCAAGCCTGTGGGCTGAGACACAGATGGTGGGCCCCATACTCTGCCTGAATGGTCCCTGACCACAAACCAAGGCCTCTCTTACTCCAGGCCAAGATCCTAGATGTACCTGTCCTTAATGACAATCTGAGCCCTTATCCTGACCCCAGGCTGAATCTTGACCCCAGACCAAGCCCTGAACCTAACCCTAGGCTTCACCCTGACCCTGGCCCCAGATGACCTTCCTTCCCAGGCCCCTTCCAGCTGTGTCCAGACCAAGGAGTTTTCCAGTATGAGGATGTGGTGAGATCTATCCTGGCCTTGCCCATGGGGCTTGGATCTGCCACTAGGGTCCACCATCAGCTCCAGAGAACACACCCCCAGGAAAGAGAGAGGGGGGGCTCCTCCTCCAGGAGGCCCTGGTGGATAAGGATCAGGTGGGGGAAGGGGCGTCTCTGTCCGGATTTATGGCCCTAAGAGCATGAGACGCTTCACATGCAGCCCTGGCACCCCCCACCCTGATCCGTGTCTCCCTGGCTCTGAAGCCTGGGACTGCAGGACAGTTTGCATGTCCAACAGCTCTTACGAAATCCAGATATTCGATGATTCAAGTGCAAGTGAATCTACAAGACCCAGCTTCCCCTTCCCTGCAAGCCCATCTGGGTTATGAAACTACAGGGCTGGGGCCAGGCGAGAGAGATGCAGGAGGGCAGGGGGCCTGGGCAAGGGGTTTGCTGGGGTCTGTTGGGGTCTGCAAGGCTGGAGCCCTCGGGATTCACTGCTTATCCCGCCTGAACCTACTTCCTATCTTCTCAGAGGGGTGAGTGATCTCAGCAGGGTCTTTGACAGTAGAGAGAGAACAGGGAAAGGCTAGATAAACAAAGGTGTGGAATTAGGATCGTGCTTAGCTGTGAAGACCCAAATGGTAGCGGTCGTGACTGCAGAGCCAGAACAGGGATTGATTGATCCCATTGGCAGCAGGGGACACATGGCAGGTTGTGATGAAACACCAAAGAGAAGACTGCATTCAGTTGCAGTTGATAAAGTGAAGTTTTATTGATGAAAGATTTAGTTTAGACTCTTCCAAAAGAACTTCTGGCTCGGGGTGGAGGCGTAGACCGAGAGGAAAGTCAGAGCATCTGCTGATGGAAAGGGGCTGGACTCCATGACCTCCCTGAGGTCATCTTTCAGCCTTAGGACTCTGAGCTACAAAGGCCCGGACAGGGCCACAGTGGCCCCCCCGACAAAGGGCAGCTCCCCACATCCGAGCAGCAGGGACGCCTGGGCCTGCCCAGATGGGATGGAACTGGGCACAGACCATGCACGTCATGCTTGGGAACAACTAATCCATTGGCGAGTGGAGGGTGGGTGGCCTGGCAGCTGCTCCACCTGGGCCTCGGCCGGTGGCCCAGCCTGGGCTCTCAGTGGGGGGACCAGGCAGCTGGGAGCCAGCCCCACCTACACCCCCAGCACCGGCTGGAGGCCAGTCACCCATGTGAGAGGACAGGGGGGAGCAGGGGGGCCACCCACCGGTCACCCTGGCAGGCTGCAGACGCTCTGCACCCTCTGCCCACGAGCCCTCTGGTCCCAGGAAGGTCGGGAACACGCTGGCCGTTTTGTAAGTGGGGAAACTTGAGTCTCAGAGAGGTGAAGTGACTTGCTCTTTCGTGCAAGGAGTAGCTTGGGACAGCGGGATTTGAATCCAGGGCTCTCCAACTCCAGGGGAGAGAGACGGTTGGGTAAGCCAGGCCCCTGGGCAACCAGGGAGTCCAGCCCCTCCCTCCTCAGCCCTCTCTCCTCCATTCTAGGGGCTGGACTCCTTGGGGCATTTGGGCCAGGTGAGTCCACAGGAAGGAGGGCATGTAGCTGGTCATGCTACGGGTGGCCCTGGGACCAGACAACTCTGGGGGAGCATGGGACGAGGGCAGATGGCCGCACAGGGGCTGCAGGCCCCACCCCACACACCCAGCCTCTTCTTACTTCCTGTTCGGTCCCCATCCTCTCTTCCCAGCCCCTCTGCGGTCAGGAAAGGCCCGAGCGTGTCCGCTGCCCTGTTGGAGCTCAGGACACAGGCCTGGCTGGAGAGAAACCCCTGCCAGAGCTGGGGAGGGGCAGGGCCTGCAGTCCTGGGAAGTGGACCCAGGCACACCCCACGCCCAGCTAGACCACACCACACCTGCCGGAAGGGAGACTGGCCGGAGTCAGAGGCCCATCTTACAGAGGGGCTGGCTGGGTTTCAGACGGGCCAGCTCACAGAAGTAGGAAATGGGTTCGGGGGACCACACCCAGTGAAAGCTAGGTGGACTCTCCAGGGCTCAGCAGTCCTGCATGTTTGAGGTCGGTCCCCAGAGGGGCCGGCCCTGAGCTTGGAACCCTGGTGGCCAGGACTGGTGCTTGTGGGAGAGATTCTCACATAATTGGAAACAAACCCGGCACGGTTGTGAACTCCAACCTGATTGCCCATCGGTCCTGGCCAAAGCCGTGGAATGTCTCCTGGAGTGGGAAAAGGAGAGATTGAGCCCAGATGTGGGAAGGAGAGAGCCAGAGGGACCCATTTGGCTGTTCATAAACATTTTAGCATCTGTCTGCAGGCAGGGAGGCTCCCGGACTGCAGGGCAGGCTAGACGGATGGACAAAAGGGGCTCCAGATACAGGGGAGAGGGCGTGGCCTGAGGCAGGGGACCCCTGCGAGGAAGCCAGTGAGAGGCCTGGGGTGGGGCAGCTAACATGGGAGCAGAGCAGGGCCTGGCCTGGATGAGGTCTTGCCGGCAGCTCGTGCTCAGCCCCAGCCTCTCTGTGTCCCTCGTTAGGTGGCGGGCCTTCTAAGGGAAGTGAGGTCTGGTCAGGGCGTGCTGTACGGAGTCAGCACAGTCAGTCCACATGGCACATGGCAGTCGGTTGCTAAACAGCGGCTATTTTATCAGATTGGCCCCTGAGTACCAAAGGTTTGAGTCCAGCTTAGGGCCCTGAGCGGCTACACAGCGACCACAGCATCGCCAGGGTCCTGCCCCTACTCCACGAGACCCTTTCCACCCTGGGCCCAGGAATGATGTCCCACACCAGCCCCTCACCTGGCTCTGTCTTATTCTCCCGGGAGGTGCCGGAGGGCTCGTAGGCGCTGGCCTTGGGGCAGGTTAGTGTTGACACCAGGCAAGATGCCCCTCTGGGGGCCAGAGCATCTGCCCAGTATGGAGGGCAGTTGTGGGTACAAGGATGCAGACTGGGCCTGTCCTGGGCACTGGTGTAAGGGGTGGTGCTGAGACCACCTGCCCCGAGCAGCTGTCCAGGGCACAGGGGAATCACAGCTGGGTCCTGGGTGCTGTTATAACCTAGTAACAAGAGCTGAAGGGAAGCAGCCCCAGGAACCCAAAGGAGTCGCCCACCTCGGTGGGGCTTCAGGAAGGCTTTTTGGAGGAGGGAGGCGTGGAAGTTAGACCCCGAAAGATCCCTGCGGTTTGTCAGGCCGAGCGGAGCAGCCTGCCCCATACTGCTCGCTGACACCGCACCCCGTCCTGGGAGCAGCAGTCACAGCTTTGCGTGGAGCAGAAGAACCTCAAACGTACCACGTGGGCAGCGTGGGCTGGGGAAGGGCTGCGGGCAGGACCTCACCCCGTCCTCCTCTCCGCAGGGCTCGGGGCCTTTCCTGCAGGGGCCTACCCAGGAGCTCTGGTGCCCGGCGGCCTGGCTGGCGCTGCTGCAGCCTATAAAGCCGCTGCCAAGGCCGGTGAGTGTTACCCTTTGGGACGTGCCATAAGCCCTCTGGCCTCCGCACGCTCTCCACTTGGCAAAGAACCTTTCCTGAG
Source organism: Lipotes vexillifer (assembly GCF_000442215.2). Taxonomy (NCBI): domain Eukaryota; kingdom Metazoa; phylum Chordata; class Mammalia; order Artiodactyla; family Lipotidae; genus Lipotes; species Lipotes vexillifer. The sequence goes on along the minus strand of NW_006796716.1, from coordinate 1,787,586 downwards.
GGGCAGGCGGATGGGAACCTCAGCTCCATCTCCTGGGGGTGTGGGGAAGCAGCCAGCTGTGCCCAAGTCTCAGAGGTGGTGGCAGACCCAACCTCAGCCCCGGTCCCTCCCGCTTTTGACTGTTCCTGGTGTGACCTCTCTCCTCTCCCACTCCTGGCTCTGTAGGTGCTGCGGGGCTTGGTGGGGTCGGCAGCATTGGTGGCTTAGGAGTGTCTACGGGTATGGAGGCGAGACCTGGGTGGCCCCGGCGAAGGCCGCGGCGGGGTGTGGGGGGTGGAGCCCACTCTGAGGTGGCCCCTTCCCTACCAGGTGCGGTGGTACCTCAGCTCGGAGCAGGAGTTGGAGCTGGAGGGAAACCCGGGAAGGTGCCAGGTCAGTGTGGATGGAGTCCCTGGGGGTGGAGGGCAGAGGTCAGGGAGGAGCAAGAGCTTCTAAGGCCCACGGGGCAGGAAGGACAGGGCCCGGCTGCAGCAGGGCAGGGGGCATAGCCAGGCCCAGAGCATGGTGCAGTGTGCCAGATAGGGGCGAGGGGCCCTGGTCTACTTCCAGGCCCTTCTTCCAGGACCTTGGAGCAGACCTCAGAGACAGACTCTGTGGCACCCACATTCAGACGCCAGATGGGGACACTGGGACTCAAAATAGGGAGTCGGCGCAGAAGGGCCCGCCCGTCACTGCGGAGCGGGGGTGAGCCCGAGGTGGGCCGACTCCCCATCCGGTGTTTGTTCCTCTGCACCAAGCCCTTGAGGAAGTGACTTCAGGTTAAACAAAAGGCTGCCTGAGTCCACACAGCAGGGAGGGAACATCTGGAAGCTGTTAACCCAGAGGTGGGCTGGGCTGGCCATGTAAACAGGCTCCAGGAGATGGGACAAATCCACGCACAGAAGGGTTTGCAGATGACTTCCGGGACTTACGGGAGGAGGGCTACAGCCACTGCACGTGTCCCTCACCGTTCCCGCCGGGCACCCAGGTGGCTGGCTCGGGAGCCCCGGAGCTGCCACGGCGGGAAGGGCCTGGAGGGGCCCGTGGAGGCCAGGCTGCCACTCATTCTCCTTCTTTGGCCACAGGTGTGGGGCTCCCAGGTGTATACCCAGGTGGAGTGCTCCCAGGCGCAGGTGAGAGCAAGCAGGAAAAGGGGACCCTGTAGCAAGGAGAGCAGACCCTGGCAGCCTCCCCGGTGGCCCCCCACCTCCCCCGAAGCCGAGGCCACCAGAGACCTTGGGTCCTAACTGGCATTTTCTCCTTAAGCATCAAAGCTCAGGCTACAGACATCAGATCTCTGGTTGTCTTTTCCCTACGAAGATCCACAAGCTTCCCCTGGCCCCCCAGAGCCCTGAGCCCAGGCCCAGACCCAGATGTCATCACAGCCTGCAGTGGGCCCCCAAGGACAGACCAAGTCCCCAGTGTGGCCAGCTGTTTCCCAAAAGCCATAAGTCACCAGGGGCCCCACCCAGTGCATCCGCCCTGCAGGAGACCTTCGGAGCTGCCCTCTCAACCTCCTTTCCCCACCAGGGCCCGGCCACCCCACCCAACATATGACCTTTTGAATTCCCCCAAAAGCCCAGACTCGGGCTGCTCTGCGGGATTTGCGGGCAGAGTGTCCCTCCCTCGGCCCCTCCCTGCCACGGTGGCCCAGCCCCAGGGGAGACAGGAGAGGTGACAGCACTGGACACTGGCAAATGGAGTGTCACCCAGCCAGAGCAGATGACTGCTTTGTGTTTGCTTGTGAATCACATCCAGTGAGAGCCCCCCAAGGTCACAGGCCTCCCCGACCTGCAGGCTCTCCCCACTTCTGGCAGGCTTCTACCGTCTGCTTTCTCTGATGAAGGTGAGCAGGGCGGCGGGAAATTAGCTCCAGTTTAGAGACAGGCCAGCAGAAACACAGAAGCACATGGCTAGGAAATAGGATTAAAACTTCTGACCTTGGGTCAAATGGGGAAGAAAAGTCACTACCAAAGAGGCCCTCCCCCCACCCTGTGAGCTATGCCAGTAGCTGACAGTCAGTGCAGAAGGAGGCCAGCTGTGTCACTGACGGGTGTGGTGCCGGGCTGGACCTTCCAGGCCGGCCTTCCCACGCCCACTGCGAGCCCCCTCTTTGCCCCTTCAGGAGCTCGGTTTCCGGGTGTAGGGGTGCTCCCTGGTGTTCCCACTGGAGCAGGAGTCAAGCCCAAGGCCCCAGGTATGTTGCCAGCTGGGCTGGGGGCCCATGGTGGGAATTTCCATTCACCCTCAGTCCCCTCCATCCTGGGGTGAGGGGCAGGGACCCTGGGCTCAGCTGGCTGAGATGGGCGGCACATCTCTCAGAAATCCCCGAGTGTGTGCGAGGCAGCATGAGCTGGGAGGTCTGGGCAGAATTGTCCACGGCTCGGGTCAGCCTGCCCCTCAGTGCTGCCATTGGTGCGTAAGCCCTGTGCCCGTGGTGGCAGGGCTGCAGTGATGGCTCCTTGTCACTGCAGGTGGAGGCGGAGCTTTTGCTGGAATCCCAGGTAAGGCAAGGCTGGGTCCCCCACGCCAATGAGGGTGGGCAGGCCAACGGGTCTGCCAGCTGGGCAGGAGATCCTCCCCTGGGAGGGGCTGGGCATGCCTACTGCTCCAGGCCTCGGACTGGCTTCAGCACAAAGTGGCATCAATCACAGGCCTGCTTCCCCCGTCCCAACCCTCTGTCTGGGAGCCCAAATGAGCCCAGAAAACCCAGCAGTCTGTGCCAAATACCACAAGGGCTACAGGCCCTGAGTGTGGCCCAAGCCCCAGCTTCCAGAAGGAAGTGGCCCATCACTGGGGGTTGCTCTACTGGCCGATGAGAAAGAGGCAGGAAGGCCCTCTAGGCACTAGGATGGTTTCCAGATTCTGGATGCCACGGGAGCTCATCCTGTCTGAGCAGAAAGTGGAGCGTGAGGCTGGGGGCTTCACAGGGGCTGCTGGCCCAAGTGACTGGGACCTCATTTTGCTCTCCTTGTTCCCACAGGAGTTGGACCCTTTGGAGGTCAGCAGCCTGGAGTCCCTCTGGGGTACCCCATCAAGGCACCCAAGCTGCCAGGTAAGGCAGAAGGAGGATTCGAGAGCCACCACTCGCTGGGCCTCCCTACTGGGAAGCCAGCTTGAGAGGGGACTTGTTTGGCCTCCTGTGTCTTGGGGTGGACGGGGGTAGTCAGGAAACCTGGTATTAAAGCCCATTTCTAGTTGCCAGCAAAGGGAAGCCGGGGGAAGCCATCCTGCAAGTGTTGGTCTCACTCCCATGCACACACATGCACAAGTGTGCACACACATGCACAAGTGAGACCCATAGCCCTGATGGGAAACCGCTTGTGTTGATGGTAAGAAACACCATTCACTGGAAGGGCCTCTCTGATGTCAACCCACCTCCACCCCAGCAATCAGCTCACATGATGAGCTGCCTCCTGATGGGATGGAGAGTAAGGAAGACACGCAGACTCTAGGCCATGGCAGGGCCTGGGTTGGTACAACAACGGTGTCCCATCATGCCCTGGGGCAGGGGTGTCCTCTCCCTCCTCCACCAAGGCCTCTGCTCTCCCGAGAGCCTCTGAGAGCAGCTCACAGCCCTGGTGGAGGGGGCGCAGTCTTGGGCTTCAGTACCTGTGGGAATAGGTCTGTCTACCCAGGTAGTGGGGGTCCGGTGAGGCATGGGGCCACCATGGGGCAGCCCCTGATCCCACACTCGGTCTCCTCAGGTGGCTACGGACTGCCCTACAGCACTGGGAAACTGCCCTATGGTAAGGCCGTCTTAGACTGGTGGGCTTCTGGCTCTCTCCAGCTGCAGGGTTCTGGCAAGGGAGCGGTGGCCCCAGCTCAGGGCTAAGAGAGCACCAGCTGGAGGGAGGTGGGGTGTGGAGTCTCGGAATGGGAGTCCCCGAAGGAAGGGACATGGAAGTTGGACTCAGAGAACCTCGTTCTCAATCCTGGCCCTCGCACTTATCACCAGGTCTTGGGAGAACCAGTTTCTTCTCTGAGCCTCAGTGTCTTTGTCTGTAAAATGGGAATAACCATCCCATACACATTTGTATTTAACTCTGGCTGCGGGGGAGACAGGTGGAGACTCTTGGGTGGCCTGGCCCTTGAAAGGCAGGGGAGGGGGCAGCCACAGTGAGGTCCACGTGGATGCCCAGAGCCTCTCGTTTCGCAGGCTATGGGCCTGGAGGAGTAGCTGGTGTCGCGGGCAAGGCCGGGTACCCGACGGGGACAGGTAAGGAGAGCCTCATCCCACTGCCAGCCAAAGGGGGCACTAATTACCGAGGCTCCATAAAGCAGGCCAGCCTACCCTACATCCAGACCCCAGTCTGAGCCTGGAGAAGGGTCCTCAACCTCTGCATGCTATGAAACCCCACATCCACAACCAGATGTGAACCAGTTGGTTTTCTTTTTTTTTTTTATAAATCTATTTATTTATTTTTGGCTGCGTTGGGTCTCTGTTGCTGTGCGCGGCTTTCTCTAATTGCGGAGAGCGGCGGCTACTCTTCATTGCGGTGCGAGGGCTTCTCATTGCGGTGGCTTCTCTTGTTGTGGAGCACAGGCTCCAGGTGTGCGGGCTTCAGTAGTTGTGGCACGTAGGCTCAGCAGTTGTGTTGCACGGGCTTAGCTGCTCTGCAGCATGTGGGATCCTCCTGGACCAGGGCTTGAACCTGTGTCTCCTGCATTGGCAGGCGGATTCTTAATGACTGCGCCACCAGGGAAGCCCCGAACCAGTTGGTTTTCTTGGGGCTGGAATAGGTGGGCTCTGGAGATGCAGGGGCACATTTCCCAGAGTCTCTCTCCTTCCTCTCCCCCAGGGGTTGGCACACAGGCTGCTGCAGCAGCAGCAACTAAAGCAGCAGCAAAGCTTGGTGAGTACGCCTGGAGTCCCTGCCTGCTAGCTGCCAGCCCCCCAGCCTCTCCATCCCTATTACCACTGAGAGCCTTCCTCACAGATAACTAACTAAGGTGGCCCCTCCCCACTCCACCCCCATTTATCCAACTTTTGCAACGCCACCCGTTCCTCTCTTCTTCCATCCATCCATTCATTCATTCTTTTTTCCATCCATCCATTCACTCCACCCTCCAATCCTCCATTCCTCCATCCCTCCATCCATCTCTCCATCCATCCACCCGTCCCTCCAGTCATCCATCCCTCCCTCCTTCTGTCCCTCCCTCCATCCATGAATCCATCCCTCCCTCTATCCATCCATCCTTCCATCCATCTATCCACCCATTTATCTCTCCATCCATCCATCTACCCATCCATCCATTCATCCATCCCTCCCTCCTTCTGTCCCTCCCTCCCTCCATCCATCCATTTCAGAGACCGGGGACAGATAAGAGCTCTGCTGGAGAATGTTGGCACTGCTGTGGGAGTCAAGAGGGAGACGTTGTTTCTACCTGGGGATAATCAGGAAGAGTTCTCAGAGAGAATATTTGATTCAGGCCTTAAAATATAGGTGGAGTTTGCCATGTGGTTAAAATAGGAGAGAATGGGTAAAAGGGTGGTTAGAATGATAATTTTAGGTGGTACCTATATGAGCATTTAAACAATTTAATAGTTTAGTATCAATTTAATATGTACTATAAAACTTTTAACTAGCTCCTCGAGCCCATGATCCCTTGGTTAGTAGATGTGGCATGGCCTTCTCTACGCCCGCATGGGGAGCAAAGTGGGCATCTGTCCCCCTGTCCCGGGTGATTCCCCAGTTCAGAGTCAGATCACGGGTGGTGAAGTCTTCACCTCTACCCCAGTCCCAGGGGAGCCCTTCCTGTAGCCTGTAGCACTGAGCTGGAGGCCTGCCTCACGGAGGCCCCACAAGCCCTCCCTCCAAGCCCCCAAGGCTGGAGGGGATGGCTGGAATGTGGGAGCAGGAGAGTTGGACGGCAAGGGGCTGCCAGAGCCAGGCAGCCAGGCGCTTGGATTACAAACTTGGCCGCGTCTTCGGAACACAGGGAGAGGAAGTCTTGAACATTCTTGCAGGGGCCCCCCTGGCCCGGGGAGTGGCCGCTTGTGGTTTCTCAGTATGTGGCAGTGATTAGAATGGGATTTGTCTGAAAACATACAAGTCCCTTAATGAGGGTGTTGAAATGGACACTTTGGGGGTGAGTCAAGGAAGAGTGGGGTGGGGGCCTTCCCAAGCCGGCCCAGCTGGAGATGCCTGGGCCTCATTCCCAGAGGAGATTGCGCTGTGAAAAACACCAGCATACAAGTAGCCTCCTGCCTGGCTTCGGGAGGGGCCCCTGGGAGCCACATTTGCCCTATCCCCCTCCTAACAGGTGCTGGAGCAGCCGGAGTTCTCCCTGGCATTGGTGTTGGCATTCCTGGCGTGATTCCTGGCATTGGAGGCATCGCAGGTCGTGTCCATTCCAGCAGGGGGTGGCGGGTGTCCTTGAGAATGCTGTAGGGGGAAGGGCCTCACCTTCTGTGGCTCTCTCTCCAGGGGTCGGGGCTCCAGATGCTGCTGCTGCCGCTGCTGCTAAGGCAGCCAAATATGGTGAGTGTCCCCACAGTGGGCAGGACCAGGGCTCCGGCCAGTCCTGGCCTCGGCATGGGCCTTGGAGACCCTAGTCCTATAAGGCTGGATGGACTTGGCCTTTGTCCGTCTGGGGCACCGTCCCTCGCCAGGCATCACCGTCATGCCTCCTTGCTTCTGCCCATTCTGGCCGCTCTGCCTGGGAGACTCTCTCCAGTGCTCTCCACTGACCGACTCAGCAGAGGGCAGGGACCCTGTGGAGCACCTGTCTCCTCCCACTTTACCCCCAGGGCCAGCCAGAGCTGCTGCACCAACTGCCTGGGTGCCCAGTGGAGCGTTCTGACTCTGCTTTCGAGCTAGATCGTGCTCTTCCCAACCATAGATCCAAACCCTTAGAGCTCTGTTGGGGTTCCCTCACTTCCCTCCCCTTCTGTCGGATGACTTGGATCCATGCAGATGCAATGCCCGCTCACCTGGGATCCTGCACTCAGGACCTGCCACTCCCGTAGTTCCCCAGAGTCGTGCCCCTGGAGGCCCTCTGAGGTTCCCACAGGGTCCAGGCCAGGGGAACAATCCTTTCCTGCCACAGGAGCTGCTGGAGGCTTAGTGCCTGGTGGGCCAGGCTTTGTCCCAGGAGCAGTCGGCATCCCAGGAGTTGGAGTCCCAGGTGTTGGGGTCCCAGGTGTTGGAGTCCCTGGTGTTGGAGTCCCAGGTGTTGGAGTCCCTGGTGTTGGAGTCCCTGGTGTTGGAGTCCCAGGTGTTGGGGTCCCAGGTGTTGGAGTCCCAGGTATTGGGGGCCTGGGCATCATGGGTGGACCAGGTGACCTTGGCTCTGTGTGTGTGTGTGTGTGTGTGTGTGTGTGTGTGTGTGTGTGTGTGTGAAGAGAGAGATGTTGAAACTATTGCCAAGACTTTTGTATTCTCCCTGACACCTCCCCACTCTATCCTGTTCTCTCCACACCGTTGGTCATCTTCTCTCCCTTGGGATATAACCACCTCCTAATTAACTACGGCCAGCATCATCTTGAATTCACCTTTTGGCTGTCAGTGTGCTCCTGGGGGCAGGAACCATGTCTTTTTCATCTCTGTGTTCCCAGCCCTTAGCTGAATATGTGCTCAGTAAATGGTGGATAGATGGGTGGGTAGGTAGATGGGTGGATAGATGAATGGGGGTGTGGATGGGCAGAGGGACAGCTAGAGAGGTAGGTGAATGGCCATGTGGATGAGTAGGCAAATTGATGGATGAGAGAGTGGGTGGTGGGTGGATGAAGGGACAGATACAAGGATGGGTGGTTACATGGATGGATAGATAGATATAGGTAAAATGGTGGATGGTGAGATAAATGGGTAAATGGAAAGAGATGAATAGGCAGGTTGGGGACAAGATAAGTGGTTAGAAGGATGGATGGATGGATGGATGGATGGATGGATGGATGGATGGATGGATGGATAAGCACGTGGGTAAATGAGCAGATGAATGGGTGGGTAGAAGGCAAACACAAAATTGATGGGGAACTTCCCTGGCAGTCCAGTGGTTAAGACTCTGTGCTCCCAATGCAGGGGGTGAGGGTTTGGTCCCTGGTCGGGGAACAAAGATCCCACGTGCTGAGGGGTGCCGCGAAAAAAAGAAAATCAAAATGGTTGGTTGGTTAGATATTTAGATTAATGGATAGATAGACAGATGGATGGATAAATGCATGTGTGGGTGGACAGAGAGATAAGTGGTTGAGTGGGTAGATTGAGGTCCAAAGATAGACAAATGGGCAGCCATATGGGAAGGTCAGCAGATAGATGAATGGGTGGCTGGATAGACAGATGGACAGATGGCTTGATAGAGATATGTATGGGTAAATGGATGGACAACTCTGTGTTGGCTCAACAGATAGAAAGAAGACGGACTGAAGGACAGATGGGTGGACAGAGGGATATATATAGCGCATCTCTGCTCCATTCTCTCCTGAGCATTTGTGTTTCCCTTGATCTCTCCAGGGGCTGTGTCACCAGCTGCAGCTGCTAAAGCAGCAGCCAAAGCAGCCAAATTCGGTGAGTCCTGTGCTGATAGCTCCGCCCCACCTTATTCTGGCCTTTACTTGCCAGAACTAAAGGACCGTCATCTTCTAGGCCTCGTTGTACAGCCCAGAGAAGGGGAGTGACTTGCCCAGGGTCACACAGCAAGTCACTGGCAGAGCTGGGACTTGGACCTATTGAGCCCCAGGACCATGTCTCCCCCAGTTGTCTCCCACCATGAGGCCAAGGAACTGGGTGATAGGAGAGTCCCAGTACGGCATTCCCAGTGGAGACAGTGTCCCTGACCCTCCCTGCTCTGGCCAGGACCCTCTCAGAGGAGCCCAAGCCTGGCTGGGGATAGGGGACCTGTGCGCAGTCTTTCCGTCTTCAACAAAGAGGCCCTTTCCCAAGCGCTCAGAGAAGAGAGGGGCTGGAGACACACTGGGGGGTGTCAGTAGGGAGGAAGTTGGTGGGGGACCCAGGTATCCCATGGTTTCCTGTCCTTCATGGACCAGACTTGGGGGAAGCTCGCGTCCTCTTCTGCAGTCCAGCGTCCCCCAGAGCCCTTCCCAGCCTCTCTCACTGAGATCATTTTCCACTTGCTTCTCTTCTCTCTGCAGGGGCCAGAGGCGGAGTGGGAGTTGGAGGTATTCCCACTTTCGGCGTTGGTGCTGGGGGCTTTCCTGGCTACGGTGTCGGAGTCGGAGGTGTTCCTGGGGCTGGCCTTGCCCGTGAGCCTTAGTTCCATGCAGGGGAAACAGGGAAGGGGCGGGGGCTTGGGGGATGGGGGTGGGCGAGGGTAGACTGGGATTCGAGGGGCTCAGGGAGGAGTTGGGGGAGAGCGCAGGGAGGGTCTCCAGTGCCTTTGGGGCAGGAGCCCTGTCAGCACAGCCTGGCTGAGAGCCAGCAAGGTTTCTGAGTCCCTTTCTTTCTCCGCTCCTCATAGCTGCAGCCCAGGCAGCCGCCGCCAAGGCAGCCAAGATTGGTAAGTGCCCCAGCCCTGCCTGTCCTCACGCCCAGGGCCATGTCCTCCCTCCTCCCCACCGCAGCCCTGCTCTCCTGCAGGGCCCAGGCTCAAAGCTCAGATCAATTCTCCAACACGAGGGCAGAGCAACGTCACACTAGGGCCTCCAGGGCTGAAATGGCCTGGGTCAAGGTCGGAAGCCCCTGGGCCCATCCTCCAAAGCCACAGTGAAGTTTTCTGCGCTTTTCAATTGCGCACCATTAGGATCATTGGTGCCTGGCTTATCACCCCCAGACCAGCGCGTTAAAGGTGCCCGTCCATACACAACCACGGTGCCATTTTGCAACCCCTACCTCCACCCTCTGCTCCCCCAAGAAGGGGGCACTTCAAGGGCAGAGCTGGATGCTCTTCACCCCTCCAGGTGCTGCAGGAGCAGGAGCCCTGGGAGGGCTGGTGCCCGGTGCCGGAGGAGAAATACCAGGTGTGCCAGGCGCTGTAGGGGTACCAGGTGAGCTGCGTCCCCAACCCAGACATGGGTTTGGCTTATCTCATGGAAGGGGCCCTGGAGGTGGCCTATGTCAAGTGTACCATTTTACAGATGACAAGACTGAGCCCAGAGACAAGGGTAGAGACAAAGCAATTTCCCTTAGTTTGGAGGGAAGAGCCCCCATGGGATTCCAGATTGCTGAGTGAACCCGGCAATTCCCCTACCTGCCCTGGGGACGATCAGGATGTCAGCCCAATAGGCAGTGGAACTCTGCTCTACCAGGGTTGGGGGGCCTCATTCACCCCTCACGAGGCCTTTCTGGTTTCTGATCAGGTGGGAGGGCCTGTGTCAGCTTTTGTTTTCCCAGCACTCTTTCTCCAAGGGGAAGAGATTAAGAATTACAATGAGATTAATTTACAGCCTTCCTTGATTGTTTTTTTCCCACCAGAAGATTTCTCTTCTGCATTTCTTCTTCTTTCTGGGAGGAAATTCCCCTTTTGAGTTTCCCCCCAAGAAATGTGGCGCTTCCTCTAATATTTTTGGATACAGGCGTGATTAGGATTTTTAAAAACTAACATCACCTTCAGCAGAAAGCTCCAGAAATCTTTTAGACTGAGGTTTGGGAGAGACAGCTTCGGGCTGCCCTCCACCATGGGCAAAGCTAGAAGGCCACAGTCTCAGAGCGGCTTCTCAGGGAAGGGACGTGTCCAGGGTGGCTGGTGGGCCACCTGAGAGCGGGCCTGCCTCACGCTGGGTTTCCTGGGTGAGGGGACAGTTCCCTAGAGGTGGTCTCTGAGAAGCCTTTCCACTGTGGAGGGTGGGTAAGAGGGGGAAGGGGTGCTGGGGACCACTCCCCACTCTTCACATCTCCAGGGGCAGGGATCCAGGCAGCTGCAGCCGCCAAAGCAGCCGCTAAAGCAGCCCAGTTCGGTAAGTGAGCCCCCTGCCAGTCCTGTCTTCAACCCTCAGCCTAGAGCACTGCTCTCTTGTGTCCCTGCTTTGGGGTCTGGCAGACGCCCCTCCCTAGGCTGTCATGTTCTGGGCGTGGGCCTTCCTCACAGCTTTTGGCCCATCTGACCACTTTGAGGGGTGTGGGTGAAGTTTCTGATTAGGAAGGCAAAGTGAGAACAGGTGCTGGCGAGCCCGCCAGAACACACCCCCTACCCTTCCCAAAGCCACTGCTGCCTCCCAGTCCAGCTGGGGCCTTGCCCTGCTTCTGGAACAAATGCTGGGCTCCTCTGGGCTCCCACCCACCCCAAGGGACAGCCATGTTCTTGCTCCCTGACAAGGTTCTCCATGTCCTGCTTCATCTGAGGGCCACCCTGGCAGCCCCAGGTTCCCATACTTTCCTGAATATGGCATAGCAAAACAGCTCACTTTAGAGCCAGAGAAATCTTAACTTCAGGTCTGCTGACCCCCAAACTCACATATGACAAACAACTCTTTTTTGTAAAACTATCATTTGCTGAGGTAATCATTACACCAGCCTTATGAAATTGGTACTCTTATGCCCATTTCACAGATGTGGAAACTGAGGCTCCAAGAGCCTAAGAGACTTGCCCATAGTCACACAGCTAAATGGTGGCCGAGCTGAGTTTGGAAGCCAGTCCTGCCTGTCTTGCAGAGCTCCCTTGACTACATAAGTCTGCCTCCATCATCACCCTCAGGATCCTCAAAGGGGCCCTTGTAACTCCAAAGTTTAAGAACTCCTGCTCCTGCCCAGAACTCATATTAGGGATGAAGAAGCTGAGGCCCATCAAGGGAAAGTAACTTGTCCAAGGTCACACAGCAAGTCTGTGCCCAGCTAAGGACCCAGGGCTCCTGACCTCCAGCCCGCTGCTCTTTCCATTAGCTTCTGCCCTCCTTGATCAGTACTTGGTTAAGGATGAGCTCTTCTCTGTCTTGCAGGGTTAGGCCCGGGTGTCGGCGTGGGTCCCGGTGTCGGTCTGGTTCCCGGAGTCGGCGTGGGTCCCGGTGTTGGCATTGGCCCCGGTGGTGTCATAGGTAAGCAATGTGGGCAAGTGGGCCTGAGGGGCCTCGGAATGCTCCATGGGTGCCGTCCTTGAACCCCCTCTCTCTCCTCCCAGGAGCAGGGGCCCCAGCTGCAGCCAAATCCGCTGCTAAGGCGGCAGCCAAAGCCCAGTTCCGTGAGTGCCCTGCCTGCCTTCTCTCCTCACCCCACAAGCCCAGGCCTGGCCCAGCGTGATCCAAGCCTAAACTGGACCCCAGGACATGCCATATCTCAGGCCCTCCCTGCAGCCTCATGAGGCTCCCAAGGCGGCAGACAGAGGGATTGGAAGTGCAGATTTGGCCCGAGGGAGACCTGGGTTCGAGTCGTGAGCCACACACTAGCTGAGTGACCTCTGAGTTTCCTGTTCTCCCGTGTGGGTACCGATGGCACCTGTCACAGAGGCTTGTTAGGACAATCAAATGAGTTCATCCAAAAGGGAGGAACAGGAGGTTAGGCTGAAAAGGGCAGTGGTGTCCAGAGTGTGTGTCCCTGAATGCCAGCCTGGGGAAGGGCTGGACTTGGTGGTCAATGAGAGTTTTAGGAAGACCATTCTTGTGGCAGCGTAGAGGGCAGATTAAGGGGGTCTGGGCCCCTTCCTTGGGGTCTGACTCAGCTCCGTGAGCCAGACACCCCCAAAAGGGCCTGTTCCCTGCCTGCTGCCGCCACCCCACTCCCCATCTCCCCCAGGGGCTGCCGCTGGGCTTCCTGCCGGCGTTCCCGGATTTGGAGCCGGTGTTGGAGTTCCTGGACTTGGAGTTGGTGTTGGTGTTCCTGGATTTGGGGCAGGTGAGGGGTGAGGGGCCTTCTAGGGGCTGAACAGAAACTCCCCTGACCTCAGAGGAGGGAGACCTCTCCCCCCAGCACGTCCCCTCCACTCAGAGGTGTGCAATAAATTCCCCATTAGGTTCTCCTAAGCAGTTAGAGACAACTGGGCTAACAGATGCGGGCAGGCCAGGCGAAAGGTCCTCTTCTGCCAGATTTCAGAGTTTCTGTCTCCTCAGTGGAAGGGTGCCAGGGCTCCAAACTGAGAAGAAGCCCACCACCCAAGGAAGGAGGCTGGAGGTCCCTGGGGTCAGTGGTGTGTGTGGGCTAGCCTGGGTCCCCTTCAGCAGTGTGCTGTGGCAAGGGGGCCACTAGGAACTCGAGCTCTTCATCTGCTAGTTACTGAGCCTGCTCTATGTCCAGCCTCAGGCAGACCACGCTGGGCCTAGAGGAGACGGGAGGGGACAGATGGAAGGAGGAGGCACAGTTCAGCCCTCAAGCATCCCCAGACCAGACTGGTAGAGGCACAGTTAGACACTGAAGCTCTGTACTTGGCTGGGTGAGCTCCTGGCTGCAGAGCCACAGCTTCAGGGCTTTGAGAGAAGCAAAGAAGGCTGAGGAAGTCAAGGAGGGCTCCCTGGAAGAAGCAGAATCCCCAGGCACAGAGGTCAGCTGCTGACCACCCCACTTTTCCTTTTGCCCTTTTCCGCAGTACCTGGCGCCCTGCCCGCAGCTAAAGCTGCCAAGTATGGTGAGTGCACCCCACACACCATCCCTGACAGCACCTGGTCACCCAGCTCCCCTCTCCCTGGGCCAGGGCCCAATGCCTGGAGCCTACAGCGCAGGGCTGGGATGGTCAGGATGGAAAAAGGCAGTTTCTAGGAAGCATTAATGATGGTTCAGCAGACTCTGGCTCCTGCCCACTAAATGCCTAGCGTGCCTCCAGCCCCAGGACAACCAAAACTGCCCTTCATAGTTCCAGCACCCCTGGGGACAGTTTCACTTTGGTGAGGACCATGGTCCCTAAGACCCCTCAGGCCCTGACCATTTCATGGGGCCCAAGGCCAGGGAGGGGCCAGGGCTGCTGTCCCAGCAAAGCCAGGACTCCTCATCTGGGCCCCTGCCTCCCTGTCAGCATGACTGCACCCGCCATGAGCCACGAGGACGTGGCAGACCTGCCCTCCCCCCACACTTGGCACTCGGGCAGCCCCGCCTGGCCAGATCCACACTGTCTATGTCCCCCTGCATTCCCGGCCTCCTGGGATCCGGGCTGGGGCCTCCGCCAGGGAACTGCCAACCAGGCCTGGCTGGTCCACGTGGGGCCAGTTTCCACCTCGGAAAATCCCAGCTTCCTCAGCCCCCGCCCACGGCAGGCGTGATGACCCACAGGCCCCTCTCCTGTTCCTCGCTGGAGGCTCTGCTGGCCTGAGTTCGGCAGCCATTGCCAGGGAAACAGAGCAGTTAAGGGCTCTGGCTCCGAAGTCATTTCCTGCCCATGAAACCATGAACACATTGCTTAACCACTGCTGTGCCTCAGTTTTCTCATCTGCAAAATGGGGCTAATAGTGCCTACGTTTCCTGCTGCCCGGAGCAGTCTGATAAGTGTGACACACGGACCATGAGTGTCCCCCTAAAGCGCTAGCTATAACTCCTGCTGCTGCTGCTACTGGCAGCTCTGTACTGGACAGTGGTTCACACTCAGAGGTCCTTTCAGTCTCCCAACACCTATAGGTGAGTAGGAGTAAGGATCATCATCTCCTTTATAGAGATGCAACTCTGCGGCTCAGAGAGGTGACAGCTATGATGAGTGGAGAAACCAGATTCAAACCCAGGGCTGTCAGGACCTGAGACTAGTCTTCCACCCTTGGCAGCCTGTGGCCACAGCCACCACTGTGACCACCTGCAGGTCCCAGCACCAGCCCGGGAGGAAGGAGAGGAGACAGGCAGGCTGAGGCTCAAGGGGTGTGCCCTTGCCCGATGGGTCAGGGCAGAACCAGACCTCAGACCCGGGTGTCTGGTTATGGATTTCTGTCCAATACTCCTTCCACTAGGTCACGTGGCCTCAGCCACCTGTCTACTTGCCTAGTAGCCCTGGGGCCGGGAGACCCCGTCCTTCAGAAAGGGGAGGATTGACTTTTTGTCCTCTCTGCACAGCAGGAGGGGCCGGGGCCCTTGGAGAGGTTGGAGATCTTGGCGGAGTCGGTGTCCCAGGTGGTGTGGCAGGTGACTTGAAACCCCAGGACAGGCTGGGCATTGAGGGAGACTGACCCATGGAGAGTCCCTCCCTGAGCCCCCTCTGTGTCCCCAGGAGCCGGACCTGATGCTGTGGCTGCTGCCGCCAAAGCTGCTGCCAAAGCCGCCCAATTTGGTGAGCACAGGCTTGAGGAGGGGGCTGCCGCCAGGCTTCTAGGATTTGACGGGAGGGGAGGGGTTCTGACCACGCACCATGGAGCGCATATTCCCTGACCTGTCCCTGAGGCCCTCAGGGGCATCATCTCCCAGGGCCCCGGCCCACCTCCTGGTCCCACTAACCCTCCAAGGCCCTGGGGGCTCAGGCTCCACCTGGGTCCTGGGATGATCTCCCCACCCCACCACCTCCTCCCGCACCCCACCGCGGACAGACCAGCTGCTCTCACTTGCGGGGGTTAATGCACAGCTCTCTTCTCAGGGTTGGGGGGAGTCGGTGGGCTTGGAGTCGGAGGACTTGGAGTTGGAGGGCTTGGAGTTGTCCCAGGGGCCGGGGTCCTTGGAGGTAAGGGATACTCTGGAATCAGTGAGTGCATGGCCGCCCCCTTCTCTGGGCTCCTGCAGCATTTTCAGGGGCCTGAGCAGGCTTAGCGAGGGCTGCCCCTTGCAGTTGGGTGTCCCAGTACTCTCCCTCTCTTTCAATTCACCCAACCACCTCAAGTGGGAGTTCATTAGGATAGTGATGGTTATGCCCATTTTCCAGAGAAGAAAAGCAAAGCTTGGAGGGAAATTACTTTCCCAAAGTCTCTGCCATCATGGTGGACCTTATGTTAACATTTCTCTCTCTCTTGGGTCATCATTGTGTCTCCCTACCTGACCTGGCCTGAAGTCTCTTACCCCGTGTACTCCACAAGACTGGCCACACAGTAGGAGCTTAATAAAGACTTCTGGAAAGATGGACGGATGAAGGTGGGGTGGAGGGATGGTGGAAGGATGAGTCAGTAGGCTGATGGCAGATCGGTGAGCAGGTCAGGAGGGGAACATGACTTGGGGAGGGAGGAGATATTCCTGAGCGCTCATGCTCACCATCTCCCCAGGTGTGCCCCCAGCTGCAGCTGCTAAAGCAGCCAAATTTGGTGAGTTGCTCCCGATGCCCCTCCCTGCCCAGGCCTGCAGGCTGCTTATACCCCACCCCCACTGCCCTGTCTCCGCCCCGGCGCAGGCCTCAGTCCTGCTCACAATACCCCTGAAGGCCCATCCAGGAGATCCCTGACCCCAGACCCCAGAGGGGATGCTCAGGGTCCCTTAAACTGTGGCTCGTCCTCACCCACATCTGCCCTCTTCTCAGGTGCCGCTGGGCTTGGAGGTTTCCTAGGCGCCACCAGGCCATTCCCAGTTGGAGGTAGGGACCACCTCTGCTGTGAAATCCTCAGCTCTGCCCAGCCCTGGAGGAGGCCTGGCTGCCTAGCAGCTGGGACTCTGAAGCTGCATCTGGCACAGGGACACAGAGAGAGGGTGGAGGGGACAGTCCAGGAAAGGAGGCATCCTGGGCAGAGGGGCAGGCCTCAGGGTCAGGTGGACACATGTGTCTCAGACACCAGGCCAACGAGCTGAGGCTATAGAGCTGCATCCCCGGATGCCAGGAGGGGACCAGCTGTGTTAAGAAAGCTGCTTTGGCAGTGGGGAGGGGGCAGTGGGAGGAGGTGGTTCTAGTCGGAGAGGCAATGAGTGGCAAGGCTGGGGTGGGCCCTGCCCCCCACCAACCCCAAACCCCTCCTGCAGGTGTCGCAGCAAGGCCTGGCTTCGGACTGTCTCCTATTTTCCCAGGTATGACCAGGCTCCCCCGCCCTGGGCCCCATCCTTCCTCCTTCCCTGGTTCATCTCCTGCTCAGAAGCGCTGAGCCAGGACCCGAAGGGTACCCCACGCCCTCAGATTGCACAGAGTTGGGTTTCCCCTTCTCCTCTCCCTCCCGTGTCAGGCCAGGGAGCATCAGCTCTTCCAACACACCACGTTCATATGAGGCAAACTGAGGTTCAGAGAGTGCCAGGGTCACGCTCAAGGTCACCCAGTCACTGGTAGAGGCAGAGCCAAGGGCTTCCAACAGCCAAGCCCAGAACTTGGCCCCTCTCAGATGAGGCCCAGGCTGCCCGGGAGGGCTTGGCGGGCACCCCAGAGGTGGGCACACTTACAACCCCTCTCCTTGCCTTGTAGGTGGCGGAGCTGGGGGCCTAGGAGTTGGTGGTGAGTCTATCATAAGAACAAGGGGCCCCGTTTCAAGCAGGGCCCTGAGCTCCTTCCCAGGGCAGGGGTCGATCCTGCTGAGGGAGCGGCTAGTGCAGCCATGGCCCTGGGCTGGCCCTCTGGCATGGGGACCCGAGGGAGCCCCACGGGGAATCACAGAAGCTGAAGTCAGCCCGGGGATGTGGGGATGTGGGGACCCCGATTCCTGGGGCTCCCAGCTGGGCACTCAACTGGGCACCAGGAGTGAGACAGGGACCTGGGTCTGCCTGGCTCTCAGGGTCTAACCAGAGAGGCTGACAAGTTCCCATAGAAAAGGAAAGAAACGGAAGGGGAGGCACAAGGCCTGTTCAAGCAGGTGGTCAGGGGGGCTGAGCCTGGAGCCCGTCAGTGGGGGTAAGGCTGCCCCTGGGAAGCGTGGCCAGGGTCTGACTGTGGTGGGAGAAGGCGCCGCAGAGCTGCTCAGTCCTCCACAGGCAGCAGGCCATCTGCAAGGAGCGAGGTTGGACAGGAGGGTCAGGTCGGGGTCAGAGAGGCCTTTGGAACCTGCTGCTACAAGATGGAGGCGTGTGGAGGGGCGGGGTGGGGGGTGTCTGGGAGAGGAGGGAAGGCCTGGCCTCCTCCCCAATCCCGGCCTTCCCTCCACAGGCAAACCTCCCAAGCTTTACGGAGGGGCCCTGGGAGCCCTGGGATACCAAGGTGGGTAGAGACTCAGCCCCTGGAAGTGGGCGGGGGGTGAGGGGGTGGGTGTCGGGCAGAGGCGGAGTGATGGGGCCCATCAGCCTGGGAGAGAGGGCAGCACGTCAGACGAGGCCTGGCAGGGAGTGGGGTGGCTGGGGCAGAGCTGGACACCTTACCCACCCCTTCTACCTGCGACACAGACACGGAGAGCTGAGAGGCCTGGCCGCCCCTCCCTCCCTGGTACCCACACCCACCCCTGCGGGATGAGCGAGGGGCTGGTGGGGGGGCAGAGAAGGAGAGAGAGGATGGAGGCGACAACAAAGGGAGCCCCGGAGTCAGGGGATCGGAGGGGTGGACCCGGCAGGGTGGGCAGAGGCGGCCCAGAGCCATACCCTTGCTCCAAGATGCAGGTGTGTCTCTGGCAGTGTGTGGGGTGGGGTCTGATCACCACCCCCCAGGCATCTCCCAACAATGCCCAAAAGAGACCCAGAGAAGCCCCAGCTCCGCCCCTGTGCCCAGCTCAGGCTGCGGATCCCCTTCCCAGATGAGACAGCCCAGGCCAGGGCAGGGAGAGGCAGAGGCAAGAGGCAGCCTGACCTCGTCCAGGGCGCCCAGCTCTCAGTCAGGCACCAGCTGGTGCCTGTGGCCCTGTCACACAAGCTTGCTTTTTGTTGGCTTTCTTTCCCGACAAACACCCTGGAGGAGCTTCACAGAGAGAGAGAAAAAGATGGTGCTCACTGCCACCAGGTGGCAGTAATGAGCCACATCGAGCTCCCCCAGGGGTAAGCGCTACCCCAGGCCCTACTACCAGACCTCTGTGCCTTGATGATTTGAAATAAGGTTAACCAATCAGACCCTCCGCCCGAGAGGGCAGGAGTCCTGCTACCACCCACCTGCCCAGTGGGAGTTCGTACAGCCGAAGAGCTCAGAGAGTGGCCTGGGGTCCTGTCCAGGCTTCCCGTGGCTTCTTGGAGCCTCTGTTCCCCACTGTGATGATGTGGGTGTTAAGAACAGCTTGGAGTTGGGGGGAGTGGGCAAGGGCTTGAGAAGCAGCCAAGACTGACCCTTGCGTGTGCCTCCCCGCGCCCAGGTGGGGCCTGCCTGGGGAAATCCTGTGGCCGGAAGAGAAAGTGAGCTTCCCAGGACCCCTGACTCACGACCTCATCAACGTTGGTGCTACTGCTTGGTGGAGAATGTAAACCCTTTGTGACCCCCCCCATCCCATGCCCCCTCCTAAGTTCCCACCCCAGGAGGGAACAGGGCAGGCAGGGTGGCCTTGGAAATCCACAGGGCAAGCAAACAAGAGAGTGGTGGCCAAGTGGGCTCCTGGAAGCCCCCTCCTTCAGAGGCAAGGGGTGGGTGGGCTTGGCCCCTGCCCCCACCCCCTTCCCACCCAGGAGCTCTCCCTCCACACACTCCATCTCCAGGGGAACTTGGTGCTACGTACTGGTGCTCTCATTCTCCCTGTGGGGAGGGAGGAGGGAAGGGCAGCCCCTCAGGGAACCCCCTTCCCTGGGGCTCCTCTGAAGATGGTGCAGACACTTCCTGGGCAGTCTCACCTCCCCCTGCCCACCAGGACCCACCTCTGGCTGCAGTCCAGTTGGTACCCAAGCATCGAAACCCTCAAACTGGATTCGGTCACACCATCTCTTGGCCCCCTTGGCCACCTCTCCCCTTACCAATGGCTATTCCCCATGTCTGGGGCACCTTCAGGTCGGAAGATTCCCCCCATTGGGAATAGCCCTCTTGCTCTTGTGGAATTCATCCACCCATATGCCCATCCGTCCATCCGTCCTGGTCCCCATTTGGCTGCCCGGCACCGCTAGCTGGCTGGGCGCCCCTACCATCAACTCGATTAACCTGTCATGGCAGCCTGTGCCCTGCCTCTGCCCCACCACATACACCCCTACGTAGGGGCCCCGAGTCCAGGTTGTGAGGGGCTGTCCCGACTGGGGCAGCCGGGATCTCCCTCCCCAACCGGGTCCCCC
>NW_006796716.1:1747015-1767797 GCF_000442215.2 Lipotes vexillifer | reverse complement strand
GAATCTCCCTCCCAAACTGGGTCTCCCCCCACGCAGTACTGTATCCCCAGTCCCCCCACCGGAGCCAGTGTGCTTCAGAGCATATCCCCCCCTGCCCCGCCCATCTCTTTGTGTCTCGCTGTGATAGATCAATAAATATTTTATTTTTTGTCCTGGATGTTTGGGGATTATTTGTGATTGTTGATGTTCTCCTTTGGTTTTATTTTTGTGGTTTATGGGGAAAAAAAAAACTTTTTTTTTTTTCTGATCTGGGGAGCTACAACCCCAGTAGAAGGTTCATTTTAATCACTTTGGTATAACTGAGTGAAACACACATTTTTTTTTTTAAATAAGAAAAGAGAATTAACTGCTTCAGAAAAGACTAATAAATGAAAACCTTTTAAAGGAAACTATGTCTTGGCCTCCTTTGTAATCCCTCATCTGCCTTCAGCTCCTGGTCCGGGTAGGGAACAGGGCTCGGCCTTGGGGAACCTGTTCAAAATGTATTTAGGGGGCTGCCAATCGCCTGCCATTGGCTTCTGGTGAATTGATCCTTCTCCTAGTTCAGCCTGTCCTTTAATAATGATAATCCCTTTGTAGGGGAAGCAGAGCGGCCAGCCCTACACACGTCCACCCAGAGTGGGTCTCATTCCTCTGAGGATGTGGGTTCACCCACCCAGACACTCCTTCCCCAGCCCTCACCCCTTAGGCCCAAATCCTTGGCCTCTAGATGCTGAGAGTACAGCTGGATAGATGGAGGAAACAAAAATGACCCTTCTGTCCAGACCAAACCCTTGGCCTTGGTGAACAGCCTTGCAGAGAGAAAAGAAATGGCCCGACCTAAGAAAAACAGATGGGTGTTTCCCTCTAAACGTCCCCTTTAAGGAAGACTCACTGTCACACATGGCCACTAGGGCACCGCTTCACTTCTTTACAAAACAAAGCAAATGACACTCTGCAGGTGGCAACAGGAGACTCAGCACTACCCTTGGATGCACCAGTTCCCCAGGGTCATCCCCCTCCCCTCAGGGCTACAAATCCACAGAGTATGGGGATGTGCCCCCCTGGAGCCCACAAGTCCCTTCTAGAGCCCACAACTCCCTTCTAGAGCACACTCTTGGGTACCAGATTCTGGAATTTCCTCCCCAGACCACCAAGTCCACTTCCAGGGCCCACATGGCCTCATGTGTGCATCAGAGCGAACCCCATGGCCAGTGGGCACACGTGGAGGCCAGAAGGATGGCGAGGGAGCTGTTTGTTGGGAGTGCGGGTGGAGCCTGCCGTGCAGGCAGCAGCAGACAGCAGTATGGGTATCGGTGCACCTGCGCACAAGAACCCTGTGGAAAGAGCAAGGGGGTGGGGCGAGGCTCAGGGACAGCTTCCCAGAGGACAGCAGAGCACAGGAAGCAATCTACCAGGCAGAGAATAGAGCAGAGAGTAGGGAGGGTCAGGCCTTTCAAGCAGGAAGGGCAGCCTTGTGAAGGTTGAGTGCCTGGTGGGGGGGAGCAGAGCCGAGGAAAGGCGAAGGATGGATCAGAAGCGGGTAGGGGGTAGGTTAAAGGAGACCACGGGGTGGGGGGCTGCTGTGACAGTGAGGAGTGACAGCCTGCCCAAGAGTAGTGGCAAACCAGAGTCATTCATTCGTTCACTTGTTCAGCAAAAAGATCCCTTGCTCATCCTGGGAAACCCCTCAGCCCCAGGCAAATTGGGATAGTTGGTCACCCTCCCTTCCAGAGACATCTATTCATCATACACAAGCATATACACATATTAGCTGCATTACTCAGCCTCTTGGTGTTATTTTAATCAAAACTATGTTTCAAAGATCATTCCTTATCAGCTGTGTATTCACTTAACAAATACTTATGGAGTTACGTACCATGCACTAGGTACTGTTTTAGAAGCTGAATATACAGTAGTAAACAAAATGGGCAAAAATCCCTTTGCTCATGGAGTTAACATACCAGTAACTATATCTGTTGTATTTATTTAATCACTTTGCTATTATGACCAATGCTGTCCTGGACATTTGTGTGTACGTATCTTTCCTACATGTCAGTGTGAGTTGGTCTATAGCAGCACCGTCCACAGAACTTTCTGTGATGACGGAAATGTTCTCTATCTGCTGTGTCCAGTGTATAACCACTAGCTACATGGGCTCTTGAGCTCTTAAAATATGACTAGTGAGACTGAGGAATTGAATTTTTTTTTTTTTTTCCGGTACGCGGACCTCTCACTGTTGTGGCCTCTCCCGTTGCGGAGCACAGGCTCCGGACGCGCAGGCTCAGCGGCCACGGCTCACGGGCCCAGCCGCTCCGCGGCATGTGGGATCTTCCCGGACCGGGGCACGAACCCGTGTCCCCTGCATCGGCAGGCGGACTCTCAACCACTGCGCCACCAGGGAGGCCCAGGAATTGAATTTTTAATTTTGTTTTTTAAGTTAAATTTTAAATGTAAATAGCCACAGTATTGGATGATGCAGGTCTATGGGGAAAAGTCCTGAAAATAGAAAAGAAATCAAAAAACAAAACAAAGCGAAAGATCCCTTGCTCATCCCCCTGCAGCTCTCCAGCCTCCGAAAGTTGGCCAGCCCCAGGGTTCAGCCCTGGCGCCTCCCTGCTCCTATTTCTCATAATTCATGGCTTTAAATACCACGTATGCACTGGCAGTTCCCAAACTGACACATCCAGTGCAGACCTCTCCCCTGAACTCTGGACTTGCACGTTCAAGGCCAGTTCTTAACATCTCCACCTGCAAGTCTCATAATCCTGCGTAGCATGGGTCCGCCCACCCCCACCAAAATCTGCTCTCTTCCCCACCTTCCCCGTCTCAGTAAACAGCAGCTCCAGTGGTTCAGGCCAGCAGATTTGGAGCCCTCTTCTCTTCCCACTGCCCACACCAGATTCACCAGCAAATCCTGGGACGCTGCCTTCAGAAGATAACCAGAGCCCAACCACTCCTCCCAACCCCAGGCCCTGGTCCACCAGCAGCTCTTGCCCAGGTGACTGACACAGCTTCCAGACTCGGCTCCCTGATTCTGCCCTGGCTCCCCTTCAGCCTTCTCTCCACACAACAGCCAAAACAATCCTTTTAAAACATAAGTCAGCTCAGGTCACACATCTGCTCAAAATCCTGCTGTGGCTCCCGTCTCATTCGGGGCCCAAGCCAGAGGTCTTTCAAGGAGCCCCTACCTGAGTTGGCCCAGCTGTTCTGACCAGCTGTTTGACCAGCACCCTGCTACTCGGCCCCCTGCCAGGCCGTGTGGTTACACTGCCCTCTTCCCTTCCCTGCAGGCAGCAGGCCACCCCTCTGCAGCCTCCACATCTGCTGTCTCTCCTGCCCAGAAAGCTCTTCCCTTCGTTATCAACGTGCTTGGCATCCTCACCTCTTTCAGGTCTTGATTCAAATGTCACCTTCTCAGAAAGTCCTCCCCTGACCCCCTTTCTAAAACTGCAAACTATAGGGGGTTCCCTGGAGGTCCAGCGGTTAGGATTCCGAGCTTTCACTGCAAAGGACTCGGGTTCAATCCCTGGTCAGGGAATTAGGATGTTGCAAGCCATGCGGTGCAGCCAAAAATAATAATAAAAATTAAATAAAATTGCAAACTATACCTTCCTCCCCAACTTGGGAGACCAATGACTTGGCCCTGCCTTCTCTTTCTCCAGAGCGCTCATCACCAGTACCCATCATGTTATCACATAGCGCAGTATACTTTGCGTCTTTGTTTATTGTCTGACTTTCCCCACCAGAATGCAACTCCCTAAGGATGGACGTTGTTTTGAGATCAAAATAGTTGAGGGCTTCCCTGGTGGCACAGTGGTTGAGAGTCCACCTGCCGATGCAGGGGACACGGGTTCGTGCCCCGGTCCGGGAAGATCCCACATGCCGCGGAGCGGCTGGGCCCGTGAGCCGTGGCCGCTGAGCCTGCGCGTCCGGAGCCCGTGCTCCGCAACGGGAGAGGCCACAATGGTGAGAGGCCCGCGTACCGCAAAAAAATAAAAAAGTGCAAACTCCCTGCTTTCATTAGTTATACACTCTGGTAGAAAGATGGTAATGGCAAGCAAATGTGCTAGGCTGATAATAGCTTCAAAGAGATCCAGGTCCTAATCCCTGAAACCTTGTAAATATTACTGTTATTAGTCTGCTCAGGCTGTCATAGCAAAGTGCCACAGGCTGGGTGGCAGAAATTTATTTTCTCACAGTTCTGGAGGCTGGAAGCCCAAGATCAAGGTGTCCACAGGGTTGGTCTCTCCTGAGGGCTCTCTCCTTGGCATGTAGGTGGCTGGTTCTCCCTGTGTCCTCACGTGGTCTTTCCTCTGTGCATATAAGCCTCTTACTCTCTTCTTATAAGGACGCCAGTCGTAGTGGGAGTGGGTTAGGGCCCATTCTGATGACCTCGTTTTAACCTAATTGCCTCTTTAAAGATTCAATCTCCAAATACAGTGACATTCTGAAGCGTTGGGGGCTGGGACTTCGACGTACGACGTACAGTTTTAGGGGGGATGCAATTTAGCCCCTAACAGTTACCTTATATGGAGAAAGAGTCTTTGCAGATGTGGTTAAGTTAAGGAGATTATCCTGCTGGGCCCTAAATGCTATCACAAGTATCCTTAAAAGAAGCTGGAAGAATTGTATGCCAACAAATTGAATAACCTAAAGAAATGAATAAATTCCTAAAAACACACAACCTGCCAAGACTGAATTGTGAAAAAAAATGGAAAATCTGAAGAGACCAATGACAAGAAAGGAGAATGAATCAGTAATCAATCCTCCCGACAAAGAAAAGTCAGGACCAGATGGTTTCCACTGGTGAATTCTACCAAATATTTAAAGAAGAATTTATACCAATTCTCCTGAAACTCTTCCAAAAGATTGAGGAGGAGAAACAATTCCAAGTTCATTCCAAGAGGCCAGCATTACCCTGATACCAAAGCCAGACAAAGACACTACAAGAAGAGGGCTTCCCTGCTGGTGCAGTGGCTAAGAATCCGCCTGCCAATGCAGGGGACACGGGTTCGAGCCCTGGTCCGGGAAGGTCCCACATGCTGCGGAGCAACTAAGCCCGTGCGCCACAACTACTGAGCCTGCGCTCTAGAGCCCACGAGCCACAACTACTGAAGCCCGCACACCTAGAGCCTGTGCTCCATAACAAGAGAAGCCACCGCAATGAGAAGCCTGTGCACTGCAACGAAAGTAGCCCCTGCTCGCCGCAACTAGAGAAAGCCCGTGCGTAGCAATGAAGACCCAACGCAGCCAAAAATAAAATTAATTAATTAAAGAAAAAAAATCCAGACACTACAAAAAGAGAAAACTACAGAGAAATGACATTAGTAAGATGGCAGAATAGGAGGTCTTCGGTCCATATCCTCCCACAAACAATCCTAAAATTCATGTGGAACCACAAAAGACCCCAAATAACAAAAACAATCTTGAACAGGAAGAATAAAGCTGGAGGCATCACACTTCCTGATTTCATAATATATTACAAAGCTACAGTAATAAAGAGAGAGAGAGACCAATGAACAGAATAGAGAGCCCAGAAGTAAATCCATGCATTTACGATCAACTGATTTTCAACAAATGTACCAAAAACACACAATGGGGTAAGGATAGTCTCTTCAATAAATGGTGCTGAAAAAAAAATAAATGGTGCTGGAAAAACTGAATATCCAGATGCAGAAGAAGGAAACTAAACCCTTATCTCATACCATAAAACAAAAATCGACTCAAAATGGATTAAAGACAAACATAAGACCTGAAACTGTAAAACCACTAGAAGAAAGCACAGGGAAAAAGCTTCCTGACGTTGGTCTGGGCAATGATTTTTTGCATATGACTCCAGAAGCACAGATGACAAAAGTGAAAATGGACAAGTGGGACATCATCGAACTAAAAAGTTTCCACAGAGCAAAGGAAACCATCAACAGAGTGAAGAGACCACCTATGAAATGGGAGAAAGTCTTTTCAGATCATGCATTTGATACAGGTTAATATCCAAAACATATCTGGAACTCAAGAAACTCAACATTTAAAAAAGAAAAAGAACTAATTTTAAAATAAGCAAAGAGGGCTTCCCTGGTGGCGCAGCGGTTGGGAGTCTGCCTGCCGATGCAGGGGACACGGGTTCGTGCCCCGGTCTGGGAGGATCCCACGTGCTGCGGAGCGGCTGGGCCTGTGAGCCATGGCCGCTGGGCCTGTGCGTCCGGAGCCTGTGCTCCGCAACGGGAGAGGCCACAACAGTGAGAGGCCCGTGTACCGCAAAAAAAAAAATAATAATAAAATAAGCAAAGAACTTGAGCAGACATTTCTCAGGAGAACACATATGATGGGCCAATAGGTATATGAAAAGGTGTTCAGCATCACCAATCACCAGGTCATGCAAATACAAATCAAAACCACAATAAGATACCACCCCCTACCTGTTTAAATGGCTATTATCAAAAAAAAAAAAAAAAAGATAAGCATTGGAGAGGATTGGAGAAAAGGGCACCCTTGTATACTGCTAGTGGGAATGTAAGTTGGAACAACCGTCATGGAAAACAGTGTGGAGGTTCCTCAAAAAAATTAAAATAGAGCTATCATATGATCCAGCAATTCCACTTCTGGTATATAACCGAAGGAAATGAAATCACTATCTTGAAGAGATATTTGCACTCTCATGTTTATTGCAGCATTGTCCACAATAGTCAAGCTGTGGAAACAACCTACGTATCCAACAACAGATGAAAGAATAAAGAAAATGTGTTGTATATCTACAGTGGAATATTATTCAACCTTATAAAGGAAGGAAATCCTAAATAAATAAATAAATACAGGAAGGAAGGAAGGAAGGAAATCCTGCCACATGCTACAACATGGATGAACCCAGGGGATGTTAAGCTAAGTGAAATAAGCCAGTCACAGACAAAATACTGTGTGATCCCACTTATATGAAGCATCTAAAGTAGTCAAATTCATGGAAACAGAAAGTAGAATGGTGGTCACCAGGGCCTGGGGGAGGGGAAGAAGGGAGTTTGTTTAATGGGTGCAGAGCTTCAGATTTGCAAGATGAAAAATCTGGGGACTCTGTAATGACCTGTATGGGAAAACAATCTTTTAAAAAAGTGGATAATGGGGCTTCCCTGGTAGCGCAGTGGTTGAGAGTCCACCTGCCGATGCAGGGGACACGGGTTCGTGCCCCGGTCCGGGAAGATCCCACATGCCGCGGAGCGGCTGGGCCCGTGAGCCATGGCCGCTGAGCCTGCGCGTCCGGAGCCTGTGCTCCGCAACGGGAGAGGCCACAACCGTGGGAGGCCCGCGTACCGCAAAAAAAAAAAAAAAAAAAAAAAAAAGTGGATAATGTATATGTATAACTGATTCACCGTGGTATACGCCTGAAACTAACACAACACTGTAAGGCAACTATATTCCATATAAAGAAAGAACTAAAGAAAAGGTTAAAAAAAAAGTTTTGGAGATCTGTTTCACAACAGTGTGAATATACAGTTTACCCTTGAACAACGCTGGTTTGAACCGGGAGAGTTCACTTATATGCAGATTTATTTTCAATAAATATAAAACTTGTATTTTCATTTGACAGGTCTTTAAGTGTGGGAAAAAGTTTGTGTGTGATTAGAGATCACAATATGTAGCATCAAAAGAACAGGGGGTTGAGTCCTGATTCTCTCCAAACGGTTTCTGCTTCCTGGTCTTGGGTGAGTCATTTATCAGTTCCTTTGTTTTTGAG
The DNA here is from genome assembly GCF_000442215.2 of Lipotes vexillifer. NCBI lineage: Eukaryota > Metazoa > Chordata > Mammalia > Artiodactyla > Lipotidae > Lipotes > Lipotes vexillifer. The sequence goes on along the minus strand of NW_006796716.1, from coordinate 1,760,092 downwards.
GCAGAGATAGCAGCGTTCAGATTTTCCAGTGTGTGTGTGTGTGTGTGTGTGTGTGTGTGTGTGTGTGTGTGTGTGTGTGTGTTGAGGGGAGCGGGGGGAGGGGAGCGTGTGTTGGTACCCCTAACCCCTGAATCATTCAAAGGTCAACTGTACTTAACACTGTTGAAACATACACTTAAAAATGGTAAATGATTAAAAATGGTAAAAGATGATAAATTTATATTATGTGTTTTGATGACACAGTTTTAAAAAAAAAAAGAAGCCAGAAGGGAGAAGGAACTGATTTCTCCTCTAGAGACTCCGGAATGAATGCAGCCCTTGTTTTTAGCCCAAAGCCACTGAGTTAGGACTTCTGGCCTCCAAAACTGTGAGCAAAATAATCTGTGGCCACAGCCACAGGAGACGAATACAGTGAATAAGTGATTAATTTTAACGTCAGGTGAATCAGTGCTATGAGGATTAAAAGCCAGGGAAGGAGAGACGGAGAGTGAGAAAGGATGTTAAGTTAGCTGGGATGGTTGGGGACACCTAATCTCAGGTCAAAGGCCCTGCGATGAACACATGCTTGGGAAGTTAGAAGAGCAGAGAGGTTCACTGTCGTTAACTAGAAAGAGCAAAGGAGAGAAGGAAAATGAGCAAAGAAGTAGCCGGGGACTAGGTCCCATAAAGGTTGCAGTAAGGCCTTTGGGTTTGAAAGCAAGGAAATGTCACACTTTGACCCTTCAGAGGCTCTGGAGGGCCAAAGGGGTGCGTGACTCAGGGGCTGTCATACTGTACACCCAGCCAGACCAGGGAGGAGAGAGGAGTGGAGAGAGAAGTGGTAGGATTCTAGATCTGCTTTGTACAGGGAGCCAATAGGATCTGCCAGTAGGATTTGCTGATTGATCGATTAAGCGCAAGGAAAAGGAATGGGGAGAGAGGAGAGAAGTCGAGGATGCCTTCAAATTTTGGCTGAGCCACTAAAGGACGGGGATGTCATTTACTGAGATGAGAAACACTGGGGGAGGAGCAGATCCAGGCACAAATTAAGAGCTCTGATCCGGATGCATTAAGTTTGAGGTGCCCGTTTGCCATCCAAGTGGAGATGCCAAGTAGATATTTGGGTTCTTGCACCCGCAGCTCAAGGAGAGGGCAGGGGAGTCAACGAGCCGCGTGTCTGGGTGATGTCACGCAGAGTGGGCAAGGAGGGGGCAGGCTGCATCTGACAGCAGGGATCCCATGATGCCAGCTCTCTTTTCCTCCATAGGCTAGGACAGTTCAGGCTCTGGCCCCTGCCCTGGGTCACAGTCTTGGGCTAATCCAGTGAGTATCCCCACGGAGCCTCTTGTCACCAGCCTGTATTCAGCCAGGTATCAATTTGGCCATTTGGACAAATCCTAACCATTGACCTGGAGTGAGTCTTTCCCAAAGGGCTCTGGACCCCTCATCTAGAAAACTTGTATCACGAACCCCAACAGTAAAATATTTTTGACCAAATATCACATATATTTGCCACTTGGATGGCAGACAGGCACCTAAAACTTAACGCATCCAAGCCAGAGCTCTTAATTTGGACCCAAATTATTATTTGTTCCCCAACACACACATAGACACATTCACTTATAAATTACATACATAATTGACTATACAAATAATAAAAAATGTTCATCACATAACAATGCAAAAGCAGAGTTTAAGAAGAATGTTCGAAAGATGAAATGAACAACAGTTGAATGCTTTTATTTATTAAGATTACAAAATTGCTTTTTTGCTTTCAGTTAAAAAAAGACTTAATAACTTGGATGAGCAATGTGACCGAATATGTCAGATCTGATGAGTTGGTCCTTGGTTTCACCAGGAAACGGGAAACGTGTCTTACAAGGAGCTCCGACAAGAGAGGGAAGTGCCAGCTCTGTCTTTTCGCTCATCTTGCAGTATCACCATCATCTTCAACCTGCTTTCTTTTCAAGACTCTTTTGCAGCCACAAGTCTACTCTGTGAGGGTTAGTTGTTTTATAAAAGTGGGTGAGAGGGGCTTCCCTGGTGGCGCAGTGGTTGGGACTCTGCCTGCCAATGCAGAGGACAGGGGTTCGAGCCCTGGTCCGGGAAAATCCCGCGTGCCGCGGAGCAACGGAGCCCGTGCGCCACAGCTGCTGAGCCTGCGAGCCACAACTGCTGAGCCCGCGTGCCACGGCTGCTGAGGCCCGCCCGCCTGGAGCCCATGCTCCGCAGCGGGATAAGGCCGCCGTGGTGAGGGGCCCGCATGCCACGGCGAGGAGTGGCCCCTGCTCACTACAACTGGAGAGGGCCCGCATGAAGCAAAGATATATATAAATGAATAAATTAAAAAAGAATAAATTAATTAAAAAAAAAAAAAACTGCGTGAGATCCTCTACCTAACCAGGCACAGGCCTACAGCCCCTCTAGGTCCACTCAGTATCCCCCTGCACCCTGCACTGGGGCCCTCTCCCAAGCCCCTTCACCCAGGGTTGCTACCTGCTGCCACCTCCTGAGGCCGTGAGTGTCCTCATGGGTTTCCCTTAATGCTGCCCAGTCCGTTGTAAAATTCCCTTTATTAAACTCTGCTCAATAATCCCTGCTGAGTGCTTCTCTGTTTCCTGCCAGGACCCTGCCTGATATATACCCTATAGGAAAGCAACAAACAAGCAAAAAACGTTGCTGTCCAGCCTCCGAGGACCTCCACACCTCCTTGGAACACTTTACTATAAGTGTTTTAGGGCCATCTGACCAGCAGACAGAATGAGGGCACCAGCATCAATCTGAATATTAAGAAAGGAGGGAGGGAGCTTCCCTGGTGGCGCAGTGGTTGAGAGTCCGCCTACCGATGCAGGGGACACGGGTTCGTGCCCCGGTCCGGGAAGATCCCACATGCCGCGGAGCGGCTGGGCCCGTGAGCCATGGCCACTGAGCCTGAGCGTTCAGAGCCTGTGCTCCACAATGGGAGAGGCCACAGCAGTGAGAGGCCCGCATACCACAACAAAAAAAGAAAAAGAAAAAAAAAAAGAGGGAGGGAGAAAGAAAAATTATATTTTGTTCCCTCCCCCAGGTAATTGTTTTGCACCGAGGGATGAATGCCCCACCTTGTAGGCCACTGGACCCAAGCCCTGACTAGAGAAAAATCTATACAAACTTGATGGCTGGAGCTGGAGTGTGGGCAGTTCTGTCCCTTGTTCACTGGGTGAACTTAAGCATGTGGCTCAACCTCTCCCCGAATAGGCTCCCAGGCAGTAGGACGACGAAGTGGGCGGTGGGCCTCGCGGAGATAGGATTCTCCACTTGTTGGCAGGGTGCTCCACGCTTCCAGTGCTGGACTGAGCACCTGTGCGTTGGGGACCACCCAATTCCTCTGGCCACTTCCCTCAGCCAAAACCCCATTCAGCCGTGCCTCCTCAGGAACGCCGGGCAGGGCGGCGCCAGCTCCAGGTCTCCAGCACCGGGAGGAGCAAATCCCTGAGCACGGTTGCTACAGTCTACCCCAGAGGCTGCTCCTTTAAGCGCCCTGCCTAGCTGGTGAGAGCCTGAGACGTGGGCCATCGCCTTCCCCCCCAAACCCTGCTGGGGCCTGCCCTCCCTGCAGGCCTCAGAGAGGGAGAGGACCTGGCCGGCGCCCCTGCCCAAGGCAACACTATGGTCCTCGGGGTCCATCCACAACGTCTCCTCCGGGTCGGGTCTCGGTTCTTGGCCCCCATCCAGCAGACTTGGGTCTAGGGGCTCCCCGCAGGGAAACCGAGGCCCCTAACTGTCGCTTCTACACCCCCTAGGTTGCCGCATCAGAGCACGCATTCCACCTAAGCCGCAGCTTTGGGCTTATGCGTCTTGGCCAAGTGGCGCGGAGCAGAGTGTTGTCACTCCAGGAAGAATGAATGAAAGGAGGAGCTGAGCGGGGCGGGGCGCCGCCGAGGGCGCGGGGCGGGGCCGCGCAGGGCAGTTCAGCCGCTCGCCCGCGCCCCGCCCCGCCCCCGTGCCGCAGCTCTGAGGCCCCGCCCCGGCCCGCCCCTCCGCTTGCTCCCCAGGCCGCCGCGGCGCGGAGCCGGTTCCGGAACCGGTGTCTGAGAGGCGGCGGCGGCGGCACCGCGAGCCCCGAGCCCATCCCGGCCCGGCCCGCGCTCTCCGCCCCCGCCTCCCAGGCCGGCGGCGGCGGCGGCGGCGGCGGCGGCGGCGGCGACTGCGGGCGAGCGTGCGGGGCCCGGGCCGCCCCCAGCCCCAGCCCCAGCCCCGCCGGGCCCCGCCCCCCGCCGAGTGCATGAGGGTGACGCTACTTTGTTGCACCTGGAGGGAAGAACGTATGGGAGAGGAAGGTGCGCGGGGTGCGGGCCGGCGGGGCGCCGACCAAGGGGCCGGGCGGGCGGGGGCACCGCGCTGGGGGAGAAGGGGAAGCGGGGAGCACGGGTAGGGGCCGGGCCTGGCCGCCGCGGAGGCTGGGTCTGCCGCGAGGCCGCGCCCCTGTGTCCTCCGGGATGAGCTCGTCCTTCGGAAGCCCGCAGGCCCCTCCCTGAAAAGCTCCCACCCTGTTTCCCCCTCCTCGGCCCCGGTGGGCTGCCCTCCCGCAGTGGGAGGGCCCCCTCCTCCCTTTCATCCCCGCCTTCTCCCATCCCCCGACCGACGACCACCCGGGAGGAATCCCAGGCACAGCCCGCACAGCCCTGGCCTCTATCCGCGTGCTGTGTCCACCCTGGGCTCGCCCTTATCCCGTCTCTAACCGGCCTTGGAAGAAAGAGTCGCTGGGAAAGTCTCAGCCCTTACTCGCAGCCCAGCGTTTGGACGGCTTCGTGACCTTGAGCCAGGTGCTGCCTGCTGGGCCTCAGTTTCCTCGTTTGTACAGTTGAGGGCCACATAGTTGGCCCGTGGTGCTGGTGGTTGGGAGCCTGGGGGCAGAATGGACAGAGCAGAGATGCGCCTCTGGGGAACCTTTGGTTGTATGCTGGGGCCCCCACCCCCTCTCCCTGCACCAAACCCAGTGCCTGCCATCAGTCTTGGCTGGGAGGATAACTCTCATCCTAGCCTCTTCTGCCCCTTCCCCCTACTGGGGCCCAAGGCTTGGGTTTGCAGGACAGTTAGGGTTATGAAGACCCCAAGATTCTCTCCCTGGGGTCTCCTTTCCTGGGTTTCCTCATCTAAGCAATCTCATAGGTCCACCAGGTTCAACAAAAGTCCTATTATGCCAGCTCCTCCAGCCCTGCCCTCCCCTGGGGCTACTGCCAACCCTCCCCCAAGTCCTTGAAGGCCCACTTGGAGCAGGGGCCCACCTTATGGTAGCTCCTAGGTCCCTGGGTCCTCATGGAGGGGCAGACTGTGGCCTTGGAGCCTGGCTGGTGACCCAGCAAGCCTTACCTTCTCCAGGGCTCAGTCTCCCCAGCTGTACAATGGGAAGGGGCAGGCTGGGAGATCTTCCAGGGCCCACCCAGCTCCAAGGGTGTCAGGCCCCAGGGATGACTAAGCATGCCTAGTGGCCGTCTTGAAGAGGTGTCAGGCCTCCCTGGAGCAGGTGTCTGGGAGCCCAGCCCTACGGCCCTGGCCCCTTGTTAGGCCACGGCATAGCCAAGCCTTCCAGGGGGCTTCAGTACAGGACGCACCAACCTAGCCCTGTCCAGTCCCTGCCCTTTGAAGGGACTGGGCAGGCAGGAGGGGAAGGGGGGGCTGTGACAAGAGTGTCACCCACTGCCTTATTTCTAAATCGTGTTGCTTGCTTTCTCCGTATTTACTGTGCCAGACCCTGAGTTGAAGGATGCCATTGCTGGGGGTTGGTGGACATCTGCTCCTCCTCTTCAGTTTACAGAGAGAGAAACTGAGGCCCAGAGGAGCTTGGTAGTTCAGCTGTGGTCTCAGCAAGACTCTCAGACCTGCATTCTCTCTCCTGCTCTGTACAGTGACTGCTCAGCCTGGGCGCTGCGTGTGTACAGGAGGATTTGTGGAGGTGCATGTGGAGTTGGGGCAGGCCAGGCCAGGCCTGCAGCAAACTGTGCCTCCTGAGAATGGTTCCTAACGCCCTTTCCACCCCTGCAGGAAGCGAGTTGCCCGTGTGTGCAAGCTGTGGCCAGAGGATCTATGATGGCCAGTACCTCCAGGCCCTGAATGCTGACTGGCACGCAGACTGCTTCAGGTAGGGCAGGCTGACCTGAGCTCGGGTGCCCTAAGCAAGGCCTGCCAGAGACGTGGCGATCCCTCCTGGTGCCATCTCTGGTTGTGACTTCCAGCAAGTCCTTGGCTTCAGTTTTCCCCATCTGTGAAATGAAGCATTTGGACTAGAAGATCCCTGGAGGCCTTTCTTTTTTGTCATTCTAGACGGAAAAGTAGAGAAAAGGCGAGACTTGGTTTATGCTCGTAATACCAAGGCCTGTTGGCACCTTGGTGGGGGAGGAGTGGAGGGCAGTGCGCCCCTGTCTTCTGGGTGCTGGTGCTCCAGAGAGAGGCCTTGCGAGGAGCTGGGCCTCCTTCATGGGCCCCAGGCTAGTTTGGAAGATGCATATCCAGTAAGACCAGTCCCTTCCCTCCGGACACCAACTCCCAAGTGTAGGAGAGTAGGACCAGAGCTGTGGTGGAGCACATGGGGACCCAGAGGTGGCCCAGCAATCCAGGAGCACCGTCCTGAGAAGCAGGGGCAGGGGGTAGCCTTAGATAGCTCTGTAGGGCCAGAGCTGGGGATGTGAGATTTCCCACACGGAGAAGTGTGGTAGGAAGCAGCTCCAGACAGAGGGCCCAGCAGGTGCAAAGGGTAGAATGGTAACGGGGCCTGGCCCAGTCAGTGAACGGCAGAGTTCAGGCAGGAAAGCACCCAGAAGGAGGGAAGGTAAAGTGGCGAGGCCCAGGTGGGGTCAGGGCATCAACCACCGGCCGAAGGAGTTTAATTTAGGCAGTGGGAGGCTCCGACAAGGATTTTTTTTTTTCTTTTATAAAAATGTCTTAACATTTTCTACAATTTAGGAAGGGCCAGGCACTGTTTTAAGGACTTTTTATAGTTGGATATGTGTTGTCTCCATGAATCGGGACACAGAGAGGTTAATTCTCTTGACCAAAGATACACAGCCAGTGAGCGAAATGAACACACAGTACGCGCACTGGCTGGGGAGCCCAGAGGAGAGGCGGGCTCCGTGTCCTGGAGTTCCCGATCACGTGTTCAGAAGGAGGCCTTCAGGGAGGAAAGGGCCTCTGAACAGGCAGAGACAGGGAGGTGGGACAGTGCAAACCGCTGAAGGCCCTTGATCAGCTCATCTGGTTGGAACAGAGTGAGTCGAGGGACATGATGATGAGGCAAAGTTAGGATCGATTCAGAGAAGGGCCCTGAGTGCCAAGATCTGTAGCTTCTGAGGGCAGTAGGGAACCAGCAGAGGGTGTCAGCAAGCAGGGGAGGGATGTGGGCAGAAGCGCTATTGAAAAATGCCATCCCAGCGGGCAGATGGTGGTAACATGGCAGGGAAAGGACTGTCAATAGTTCGGGGCTCTGTGCCCATAAGACCTGACATAGGACAGTGACTAAGAGTGGAGAGAGTTTCAGATCTAGAAGGGACGGTATTTGGCAAGGATTAGTCATATTAGCCACTATTCATTGGTGACTCTTGTAATGTCATTTCATTAAACCTTCACCATAACCGTAGGAGGTGCCGTTATTTGCTCGATTTCCACGTAAGAAATGGAGGCTCGGAGAAATCAAGTAACTTGCTGAAAGTTGCAACAGCCAGAGCTGGGACTCGAACCTATGTCTGTCTCACTCCAAGTCACTGCAGAGCTGAAGAAGTCAGGGGCTGTGGGGTGGAGCTGGGGGCTGGTGAGTGGCACGGGCAGAATCTACAGCAGTCTGGTTTTTCACCCCGGGTGCAGAGGAGGCCAGTGGTCTGTTGGCTCTGGTGGAGCTGGGGGCCATGTTGGTGAGGAGTTGTGCCCTGTCCCTGTTGAGGTGGAGGTGCAGTAGGCTAGCCAGGGTGGCAGTGCCCTCCCGAAAGCTGGCCGAGGTGATCTGAGACCGGTCAGAGGTGGGAAGGGCAGAGACAACAGCCTACTCAGTGCTGGGGGATGGGATTTGAGAAGAGGCCAAGAGAAATCCAGGGAAGAACTTTGGGGGCCCCGGTGCATGGGGTGGGGAGGGAGGTAGAGCCTTGGGAGACATGGGGGAGGGCCAGACGTGCAGCCACAGAAGCCACAGAAGGGCAGCAGTGGGGCAGGATGCGTGGAACCTAGCTTTGGAGGGGTCCCTGCCCTGTTAACCAGCAGAGGGCTGAGGCCCCAGGAGGGGGCGGTAGGGAGGGGGCACGTTGGGTTTGGCCCTGGTGCGGTGGGGACACAGGGAAGGCTCCCACAGTGAGGGAGGGCCCACAGGCAGTAAGAGCCATGGCTTCCACATGGTTCCACGACTTACACAGTGTTTCTGGCCCCACAGTGTGTGGTTCTCCCAACAGCCCCCAACTTGGTTGAGGCCAACGGTGTCCTCACTCCCATGACAGTCAGGAAAGCAGCTCAAAGGGGAGTCGCTGCTTGCTGGGCCCCTGGAAGCATCTCAGTGCCCTGAAGCGGGGCTGCCACCAGCCCCTGGGCTCCGAGAGCCTTGCAGCGAGAGAGTTGCTGTGGGCCCACAGAATACCTCTGGCGTTAGCACTAGGTGTCATTGTCACTGCAGAGCCAACCCCTTTCTCTGTTCCAGCCTCCTGGGAGGTCGTGGCCAGGCCCAGGGGGGTCCAGGCTTCCCTTTGCCCAGCTGCTGCCTCTGGGAGGTCCCTTCCCAGAAGCCTGCTGCTCAGGAGCCCTGGGGCTGCCGTAACTCGGGTAACAGCTCCCTGGAGGCTGGTTGGGCTGACCCTGGATGAGGAGGGCTGAGTGCACAGCTGGCACTGGGGGCCGGAGCCTGGGCTGGGACGCCCCCCTCTTTAGGGGACTTGCAGGCAAAGAGGATGGACTGTCCATGGAAGTCAAGCTCTGTTCCCTCGGGGGCAGCACCAGAAGAAGCATCTGCTCCCTGTCCCCAGAGACGCTCCAGTGCCTTTGTTACAGCAGAGGCCGGGGGGCACGGAGGGTGCCTTTCTCGGGTGTGCAGGGCTGAGGACACAGTGCCGGCCAAGCTTCCCTGCCTGCACCAGAGCCCAGGCAGTAGGCCCTTCAGCTGCTTCCTGTTGTGAGCTAAGACCAAGTTCTCTTGCACCCACATCACTGCATCCTCCTCCCCTGCCGTGTGGCCACGCTGGCCCCTCCCTCTGCAGCCTCCAATCCTGAGTGCCTGGAGTAGGATAGGGAAACAGCCTGTCCAGCCCACCCCTGCACTCCCCGTAGGCCTCTGGGGCCCCCCTGCGATAGGCAGCAGCAAAGGATGCTGGCCTCAAACCTGAGAAGATGCTGCGTCCTCCGAGGGGCTAAGTAAGTGGAAAGCCCCCTCCCCACCTGTCCCAGGCCTCGGGCAGGGCCCCTGGTGTGAGGGCTGGGGCTGGAGGCCATGGTGGGACAGACCCACCTGAGGCCGGGCAGTGGGGCAGGAGAACTGAAACTCCTTGGTCACTGTTGGCCGCCTGTCGAGGGGAAGCAGGCCACCGCTGAGGCTCCTGGCCCTTCTGGCACAGGTCTCCCTTGAGGCTGGTCCCCAGCTGCTCTTCTTCACCCTTGGTGTCCAGGGATGTGGCTCTGGGTAGAGGGCACCCCTGGGAGGGAAGGACCTGTCGCTGTAGGGGTTGCCACTGCTTCCCAGTCTGGTCTGTTCATGCCCCCCTCCAGCCCCACAGTGCCCTCCTCTCCTGCTCAAGCCTGGCTCTGCCTTTGCTGCTCTAGGAGAGGGCTACACTGTACCTGGTATTACTCTCTTGACACCCTTTGTAGGGGCAGGGGCATTAGGGGGCACCCCAAGAGCCAGGCATGTCCTGCCCCACCTGCCTCCTCTGGCTCCTGGCCCGATGCGGGCCTGAGGGGTGAGGGGATGTACAAGGTCAGGGGCTCCTGTGTGCCTTCCATCGGCAAAGGTCCACTGAGGCCCCAGGCGCCAGCCACCAAACTACTGTGTGAGCCTGGGCTAGATCCCCTATCTGAGATGGAGGCTGAGCCAGGGCACCCTGGAGCAGTTCTGAGGACGCTGGGGGTGGGAACTGCCCCTGGTTGAGTGCACAGAGTGAGCCAGTCTGGCAGGAAGCATTTCTGTTCTCTTCGGGGACCAGCGTTTGTAGGTGCCTGGTCTGGGACCTCGGGGAGCCGGCAGGTTAATGGCAGAGGCTGGCGTTGCAGGCTGCGTGGGGGGCCATGGGCGCATCTGATCAGGCTTCAGGGAAGTGGCTATCAGGGAGCTGACTGCACTCACAGAGCTTGAGTGAAGCAACGTGGGGCCTTCCAGGGCTGCTACAGTGACAAATGTTTGTGCGTGAGAAGGACTAGGAGTTTGCAGGCAGAAGAGCATTCTCTCCCCGGGAGGAAGGCGGCCGCTCCAGAGCCCCAACTGACCCGCCCACCGAGGTGGGGGAGGGGGGCTGCTTCCTGCAGCCTGGGGCTGTGGGGGAGACTCCCGCGGTGACACTCCTGTGACGCGAATCACCGATCCGCACAGGGAGTGAGGTATCTCCCCAAGGTCACCGTGCGCTGCCTGCGCCCCGCCTCTTTGCGGAGCCTGCTCTCCTGCTGCGCACCTTCCTGCTAGGTTAGAGCCCCCTGGGGGCTGCGCCGGGGACCTCCCTGTCCCCGGGTGTCCTCCCTCCTGGCTTGGTGCCTTCCTTGCCTTGTCGCCCGCCCCGCGGTAAGATGCCCACCCACTGCAGTCGGCAGCGGTTGTGGGGGCAGGAAGGGCTGCGGGGGCAACAGATGACGTCATGGCTCCCGTCCAGCCGCTGCTTCCGCTGCAGCCTCCCGCATCCCAGCGCTGCCTCCAGAGGCTTTCCCTCCCCACTCGCCATCCCTTTGAGAGAGCTCATCAGACCCCGCCTTCCTGGCTTCCAAAACCCTGCCCGCCCCCTGCCCAAAGCCCCAAGCTGTGGTCCCCAGCCCCTCCCCTCAGGCTACCGGACAATGGGGAACTGGCTGGATCCTCTTAAAGGGACAGTGTCCCAGCAGCACTCTTGCTGCTATGTGCTCCCTCCTCCTCCCTCCTCCCCCTCCTCCTTCCCCCTCCCCTCCCCAGTTCCCTAGTTCAGGAGCAGTCATTGAGTGCAGTCAACGCAGTAGAGTGGAGGCTTTCCCGGCTGCCTGGAGCACAGTGCTCTCTGACCCAGCCCCAGTCTTTCCTGCCCTCCTCTCTCCTGGTTTGTTCCCCCACTGAACCATGAGCTCTGAGCCTGGGCCCTCCTATCCCTATGCAACCTTGGTACATCACCCGGAGCACCCAAACAGCAACAGAGCTGAACTGGTCCCCTAGCCGTTCTCTGCGCAGTGTGTACTCTGGCCCAGACATAACTATGCATGCCAGGACCCTGGGTCAGGCTTTGAAGAACCCAGTGGGGCTTGTGCCCGGGGTTGAGGGGGGTGTCAGTCACTGGGGGTCCCACATTTTTGCATTTGCTTATTACCCTGGCTTAGCTGAGCTGCTGGTCCCCACCCGACCAGGACACTTGAAGGGAAAGACGTCAGGCATGTAGGTCTAGCTCCTGGCCTGGGGGGTGGCACATAGAAGCCTGTACATCATTTCTCCCCATCTGCCCTTCAGGGGCCCCACCAGCCAGGCCTTCCTGCTGCCTATGCTGAACCCCGTTCTTGTGACTGACAGCACTCGTGGAGCTGGCTGAAGCCTAGGGAGCCGGGAGATCCCCTCTCTTAACTGACTGACTGGTCTATACTGAGCTGAACTCCTGCCTTGTATCTTGGTGGAACTGGGAGTATCTTCATGGGGCCTATGGTGCCCATCTCTGTGACCTTGGGCAAGGTAGACCCTCCCAAGTTCATCTGCCTCACCTCTAAAATGAGGATAGCCATGCCTGCCTCATGGTGGCCTGTGAGGATTAGTAAATTTATTAAGCAAGAAAATGGGAAGGTGCCAGCACTTAGCAGGTCTTCACAGCGGCGAAAGGTCACCACCATCTACATCAGCTGCCAGAGCTGCCTCCACTTTGCTGGGAGTGGGGGGAGGGGAGGGAGAGGAAGCAGACTAGACTGGAAGAGTGGGGCTCACAGTTTGTTCCAGCCCCGCCCCCCCCAACCTGAATCCTGGGCTCCCAGGTTCCAGCCCTCCCTGGGCCTGACTGGTGGGTGACTGAGAGTAACTTGCCTGCTCTCGCTGGCCATCTTCCTTCACGACAAGGGACAGGGGGCTCAGATGAGTAGCACCTCGAAGTCCAGGTCTAGCAAATGGGCCAGACACCCTGGGTGCAGAACTGCTGACAGTGGTTGTTCAGGCTGCACATAGTACCAAGGCTTCTGGCTGAGGGACCACGGCAGAGGGGGTGGGAGTGGGCGCTGAATCCATCCCCGGCTCCACTTGCCAAGCCCTGTGCCCCAGTACAGGCTGCTCCCGTCCAGAGGGTACACCTTTCTCTAGTGCTGCCTGTAGACTGGAAGGGCCCAGGTGTGCGGAAGGGGTGGGCCCCTCTGAGCCCCAGCTCCCCTTCCACCCAGGTGTTGCGAATGCAGTGCCTCCCTTTCACACCAGTACTATGAGAAGGATGGGCAGCTCTTCTGCAAGAAGGACTACTGGGCCCGCTATGGCGAGTCTTGCCACGGGTGCTCAGAGCACATCACCAAGGGGCTGGTCATGGTAAGCACCCCTCCCCCACTCACACACCTCACTTGTGTGCATGTGTTTTCACAGGTTTCCCTGCTCCAGATCTCTCTCCCATCACCTCTCTTGTTCTTCTTTTCACTAGTTCTCTGATTCCTCTGTGCCTCCTGAGCCTGTTTCTCTGTCTGTATCCCTCAGCCCGCTATTATGGAGGCAACTCTGTCTGCCCCGAAGTTGGTTTGGGGCTGCCCTTCTGAGAGGAGGCCGAGGGGAGGAACTATGGGGGCTGAAGGGGCTGCTGAGGTGGCTTGTCCCCATCCCCCCAACTCCCCTTGCAGGTGGCCGGGGAGCTGAAGTACCACCCCGAATGCTTCATCTGCCTCACATGTGGGACCTTCATCGGTGACGGGGACACCTACACTCTGGTGGAGCACTCCAAGCTCTACTGGTGAGTGCCCCGCCCCTCCCTGTGC
>NW_006796716.1:1745807-1746958 GCF_000442215.2 Lipotes vexillifer | reverse complement strand
CCCGTGTCACACGTCTCCCACGCCAGGGCCCTTCCCCTTTCCATGTCGGGGGCGGTCATAGTGACAGTGTAGAAACCACTGGGAAATACAAGACACAGCAATCAGATGGAGAAAGCCTCAGACATCAGCTTTCTTTTCTCTTCTTCTTCTTTTTTTTTTTTAATATTTATCTAATATTTTGGCTGCGTCCGGTCTTAGTTGCGGCACGCGGGATCTTTTGTTGTGGCGCGCGGGCTTCTCTCTAGTTGTGGCGCACGGGCTCTCTAGTTGCGGCGCGTGGGCTCAGTAGTTGCAGTGCACAGGCTTAGTTGCCCTGCGGCATGTGGGATCTTAGTTCCCCGACCAGGGATCAAACCCACATCCCCTGCCTTGGAAGGCTTATTCTCAACCACTGGACCACCAGGGAAGTCCCACAGACATCAACTTTCTTACTGACATCACTGCTGTGCAGTTCTGGCACCAACCCTCAGAGTTAGCACCAACCCTGTGAGCTCAGGACCTGTCCCCAGCAAGTTCGCCCTGACTTCAGTCACCGGCCACAAGTTTGGGAGTCCCCAGGCCGCTCGCATTTCTGACTGATTGGCTGCAAAGTCAGGGATTCCCACAGCTCTCTCAGCTTTGATACTTTGCTCAATGACTCAGAGCTCAAGAGAGCACTATACTCACAATTATAGTTTTTTACTAAACGCTACAAATCAGGACCAGCCAGATGAAGAGACGCAAAGGGCGAGGTCCGGGAGGGTCTCGAATGCACAGCTTCCGTGCATTCCACCCGTGGAATCAAGACATGTGACCCATCCTCCCTGGCATCACCAGAATTTTTATTGGGGTTTCATTATGTAGCATAATTGATTGAATCACTGGGCACGGATTGAACTCAGTTTCCTCGAGGTCAGGCTGGGTCAGAGCTGTAGCCCTCTCATCACGTGGTCAGTCTTTCTGGTGACCAGCACCCACCTCCCTGCCGCCTGAGTCATCTCATTAACATTAGCTCAAGTGTGTGAAGGGTTCAAGAAAAAGGAAGATACTCCTGTTCCAAGGATTTAGAGCCTCTTTCCCAGGAGCCAGGGACAAAGACCAGACAAATTCTTTATCATGGCAACACTGGTAAAGCTGGATTTGAGGGCAGCATGACTTTTGAGGATCCCAAA
>NW_006796716.1:1723546-1745797 GCF_000442215.2 Lipotes vexillifer | reverse complement strand
GCTTAATGACTTCCGGCTGAACTGGACTTATCCCCAGGCCTCATCTTGGCCAGCTGACGGAGCACAGACAACCCAGAATGAGCCCCGGAGAGGGGCAAGGCTGGGCTGAGCATGCCCAGTTCCTGCTCCCAGCCCATCAGGCAGTCAGGATCCTCCTCTTCCCCTGGGGAGCAGTGAGGGGAGGGTGGGAGGAGAAGAGAGCCTGGGGCTGAGGGATCAGGGTGGGGGTGATGCTGGTGACTGTCCTGACACACTTTTCTTCCCGCTCTTTGGGTCCCCACCGCCTGTGGCTCTTGCAGCGGACACTGCTACTACCAGACTGTGGTGACCCCCGTCATTGAGCAGATCCTGCCTGATTCCCCCAGCTCCCACCTGCCCCACACAGTCACCCTCGTATCCATCCCAGCCTCAGCTCATGGCAAACGTGGTCTCTCGGTCTCCATCGACCCCCCTCACGGCCCGCCAGGCTGCAGCACAGAGCACTCCCACACCGTCCGCGTCCAGGGGTGAGTGGCTGGCCTGCTGAGGCTGCAGCTGGTGCAGCTGTGGGCACGGATGCTTTAGGTGGGTGGCCGACTCTGGGGCAGGGGGGCCCTGAGAATGGGTGAGCACATGGGCCCAGGTGGAACCCAGCTCTGACAACTGGTATACCAGATGCCTGGTCCAATCATTCCTCCAAAAAAAAACAACAAATGTTAGATAAAATATTTTAAATGTTTTCTTTAATCCCTGCATGACCCAACAAGAAAGAGAAGTAACCAGGTCAGGAATAAGTGAAGGAAGGAGCCCAGGGGTGTCAGCAGAGCACAGAAGGCAGCCATGACTTAAGGGCAAATCTGAATTGGGTGAATTAGGCTTCAGTTTTCGAGTCTTCTCATGGCTGAGCCTCTCAAAGCCCTGACTTGCTCAAGGAAAGTGAGTCTAATAAGAGAGCGCCTCCCCACCCCATAAAGCTGCAACCCCCAAAAGGCTCTCAGGGTGAGGAAGAACAAGAAATAAACCATATCTTCCACCAGCCGCCCCCACCCCCCGCCGCCCCTGGCAACCAACTCCCAGAACTAGAAAATAAACTGATTTGAACCTAAATGGAAGGAGAGAGGGAATCTCCCCTGAGAATTCATACACTTGGGTTTGCCAACCAAGTTCACATGCCTGGGTGGTTCAGAAAACCTCCAGGCAAAATTGTAAAAGTTTAAAGTATTTCTCCGCTAGGGGTAATGTCCTTAGGCCCTGACAGAATCAGATGCAGATCCTTTCTGGAGGAACCCACCTCCAGGATTCACAGAATTTCTCGAGATAAGCGTCCCAAGGAAGGTGAGCCGTTTGGTCAAAAATCACAGAGAACAAGGCACTGTGAACAAGAACCAGCGGAGGGGCTTCCCTGGTGGCGCAGTGGTTGAGAATCTGCCTGCTAATGCAGGGGACACGGGTTCGAGCCCTGGTCTGGGAAGATCCCACATGCCGCAGAGCAACTGGGCCCATGAGCCACAACTACTGAGCCTGCGCGTCTGGAGCCTGTGCTCCGCAACAAGAGAGGCCGCAATAGTGAGAGGCCCGCGCACCGCGATGAAGAGTGGCCCCCGCTTGCCACAACTAAGGAAAGCCCTCACACAGAAACGAAGACCCAACACAGCAAAAATTAATTAATTAATTAATAAACTCCTACCCCCAACATCTTGTTTAAAAAAAAAATAAAAATAAAAAAAAAAAGAACCAGTGGAAACAACAGGTGGCAGAAGCAGACCTACAAAACCTGCAGATAGTAGGATTATCAGAAACAATACAAAATAATTATGCTCCATATGTTTTAATAAATAAGAGATCCTTGGAAAAAGTGAGTAAAGAGCAAATGAATTTGGAAAAGAACCACATAGAACCCCTAGAAGTGAAAGATGGGTTTAGCAGTAAGGAGGGTTTTTAAACAGCTGAAGGGAGAAGCAAAAACACAACAAGGTGAGAAAGAGAGGTTAAGACGTATGGAGGACAGAGTGAGCAGCTCTAATCATCCATCTAGAATCACAGGAGAAGAGAGAATGGGAGAGAGGCAGTACTTGAAGATATGATGGCTGAGAACTTCCCAGAGCTGATAAAAGACACCAATCCACAGACTGAAACCCAGTGAATCCCAAACAGGAAAACTAAAAAGAAATTCACCCATAGATTCCCCCACCTGGTAAAACTACTACACCAAAGGCAAAAGAAAAGACTTTAAAAGTAGCCATAGGGAGGACTTCCCTGGTGGCTCAGTGGTTAAGAATCCACCTGCCAACGTAGGGGACACGAGTTTGAGCCCTGGTCTGGGAAGATCCCACATGTTGAGGAGCAACTAAACCTGTGTGCCACAACTACTGAGCCTGTGCTTTAGAGCCCGCAAGCCACAACTACTGAGCCCCTGTGCCAGAGCTACTGAAGCCCTTGCGTCTAGAGCCCATGCTCTGCAACGAGAGAAGCCACTGCAATGAGAAGCCTGCGCACTGCAACAAAGAGTAGCCCCGACTCACCGCAATAGAGAGAAAGCCTGCGTGCAGCAGCAGCGAAGACCCAATGCAGCCAAAAATAAATAAATAATTTTTTTTTTTTTTAATTTCCTTCAAAAACAGAACAGGCTGACAGCTGATTTCTCAACAGAAACAATGAAAGCCAGAAATAGTGAAATGATATATTCAATGCACTCAGCAGAAAAGAACCATCAACCTAGAATTCTATACTTGATGAAAATATCCTTCAGGTATGAAGGTGAAATAAAGACATGTTAAGGCAGACAAAATGGGATTTGATTTGATCATCCCTAAAGAAAATTCTAAAGGTTGTAGTAAAGGTCCGAGATGTAAGAAGAAATGAAGGTTAAGGGGCTGACGCAGTTGATAACATGCTATGAGACGTTGAGCAGTTCCCTTGTCCTCTCGGGGCTTTGGGGTCTCTGTCTGAACAACGAGGAAGTCAGATACCTTGAAGGCTTCTAAGATTTCTCCTGGGCCTTCATGGACCCTTGAGAAATAGTTTTAAACGTTCCCCATGTCTGGGTGTGGGAGCCACGTGCCAGCTTTCTTTGGATTCAGGGAACGTTTCTCACATACCTGCCAGGTACCAGGCCCCATGCCTAAGCACTGGTGAGAAGTGAAGATGGTACTGGGAAAGGGAGGAGGCTGGGCTTGACTCTGCATCTCCACCCCCATCTTGAGCATCAGCCAGGCCAGCAGCTGCCTTCCATACACAAGTGAGCAGACAGATTGGTGAGAGAGATGGGGAAACTCCCAGACCAGCTGGCCCCTGACAACTGGGCAGAATTTTAGGAGTAGAGGGTCCATGGCACCTCCTCCCTGCCTCCCTCACTGGGTGAGCATTCTTTCCTGCTTCTTTTCTCCCCTTTGGCCACACCGTGCAGCTTGTGGGATCTTAGTTGCCCCACCAGGGATCGAACCCGGGCCACAGCAGTGAAAGCACCAAGTCCTAACCACTGGACCACCAGGCAGTTCCCTAAGGAATATATATATATATATATATATATATATATATATTTTTTTTTTTTTTTTTTTTTTTTTTTTTTCGGTACACGGGCCTCTCACAGGCTCCGGATGTGCAGGCTCAGTGGCCATGGCTCACAGGCCTAGCTGCTCTGCGGCATGTGGGATCTTCCCGGACCGGGGCACGAACCCGTGTCCCCTGCATTGGCAGGCGGACTCTCAACCACTGCGCCACCAGGGAAACCCAGGAATATATTTTTAAGGCTATATCCATAAGAAGTCTTTATCCATGAAAATATATTCACTATTTTTTTTAACATTTTTAATCCTGAAAATTTCAAATTTACAGAAAAATTACTAAAATAATAAGTATATTGAATACCTATATACCTTTTACCTACGTTCACCAGTTTTAACTTTCTGCCACACTTGAGGTATGTGTGTCTCCCTCTGTCTATATATTTGTGTGTATATACATATATATACTTATTGGTATATACACACGTACATATTGCTGTTTTTTACTAAATCATTTGAGTGGAGGTTGTAGGCACCATTGACCCATCCTCCCCCCACATACTTCAGACCTTCTACAAACAAGGGCATTCCCTTACATAATTATCCATTGTATCTTATAGTGTAATTATGATATTTAGGAAGTTTAACATTGATACTTTTATTCAGTATGCAATCCACATTCAAATTTTGCCAGTTGTCTCAACACTGTCCTTTATGGCAGTTTCCGCCTTGATCCAGGATCCAATCCAGGATCAGTCACTGCATTGAATCCTCATGTCTCTTCAGTCTCTTAATCCGTGCCAGTTCCTCAGCTTTTCATTGTCCTTCATGACCTTGACATTTGTGAAGAGTGCAAGTCAGTTAAGGAAGCATATGCCCCTCCATTTGGGTTCTACAGAGGGTTCCTCTTCCTTAGGTTTAAGTCATGCATTTTAACCAGATAACTGATGCTGTGTCCTTCTCTGTGCATCTTACTGGTAGACACAGGATGTCAGTGAAGTGCTCCTTTTATTGGGGATGTCAACTTCGATTATTTGGTTAAAGTGCAGTCCAGTCTCTCTGCTGTAAAGGATTTTCTTTCCCCTTTGCAATGTAACCAGTTTGAGTCATCTGTGAGATATGAGTCTGTAAATATCCTGTTCCCAACAGCCTTTCACTGCCTCTAGCATCCACAGATAATTCTGTGATGGCTGCAAGGTGGTGATTTTCTGTGTTCTTCCTGCTGTATTTATTACCTGACTTTCCTGCGTAAGGAAGCACTTCTCCCCCGTGTGAGAATATACTCTCGATAATTGAAAAGTTGCTAGCAATCTGTTTTCCTTAAAGCTCTCAGTCTCCTTTCTGTCCTGCCCACCCTCCCCCAGCCCTTCCCCATCTCAGGGCAGAGACAAAGTGACCATTCTTTGAAAAGCTTTTACAGAGACAAAATGACAATCAGACAGTTAACACCAAGGAGTTAAAAGAAGCAAGTAAATTTGGCAAGTTGGCCATTCTGTGAGTTAGTTTATGGCCAAGTAATCCAGGGCACCAGCCCCATCTCCACCCTGCAGCTGTGGCCCAGCCCAGGCTACTGACTCCTTCCCACCGATCCCAGAGGAGCGGGAGCCTTAGCTTCATCTTGCAGGGCAAGTTTGGAGGTCAGGTAGGAAGCAGTGGGTCCAGACCCTCTTAGGACTCTTTGATGCTTATCTGCCCCACACGTACCAGCCAGGTAGAAGGAGAGGTCTGTCCTCCATGGCAGAGACAACGCTCTGTTGAACAGGAGCCCCCGAGCATCTAGTATAGGGGGGCAAACACCTGGAGGGCATGCCACTTTTCTCCAGTTCCACACCCACGGCAAGCATTATAATTAGTATAGAACTCTTCCCACCAAACCAGAATTCAGCGTTCCCGCCAGTTGCCACCTGCCGATCACACAAGATAGAATGGTTTGCCCCACGCTCCTGGTCTGATCCCATTGGCCTTGGTTTCCTAGCGGGGTGAGCAGGGGTCTGACCACCGCTCTATGCCCACAGAGTAGACCCGGGCTGCATGAGCCCGGATGTGAAGAATTCCATCCACGTTGGAGACCGGATCCTGGAAATCAATGGCACACCCATCCGGAATGTGCCCTTGGACGAGGTATGGGTCCTGAGTCTGGTTGGAGGTGGTGCTCCCCTGAGAGCACCACCCCTGAGACTCACCTGTCCACACTCCTGCTCTCCCCAGATTGATCTGCTGATCCAGGAAACTAGCCGCCTGCTCCAGCTGACTCTTGAGCATGACCCGCATGACGCACTGGGCCACGGGCCGGGGCCTGAGTCCAGCCCCTTGGTCTCCCCGGTTCACACTCCCAGCGGGGAGGCGGGCAGCTCTGGCCGGCAGAAGCCTGTCCTGTAAGTCAGCCCTGCACCTTGATGTACTGTATCTTGGTACTTTCACTGACGCTGGGCCTCAGGGGGCATGGGACCCTGAGGCCCAGCGTCCCTACCCTCCGGTAGCTCACGGTCTGATGGGGGAGTCAGCCCTGCAAAAAGAAGGAGGCCGGCAAGGGGTGCAGGGGGCTAGAAAGAGGAAGGAGAATGAGAAGGCGCAAACGGGGATAGCAGCACCCCCAGCTGGGGATGACAGAGCGCTTCCAGGGTGGACCAGCGCCCTGGCTTCGAGGAGCAGCTGGCCAGCAGCTCAGGATGCTGGGGCATCGGATGTGTTGGGGAGTGGTGGGCTCTGAGGCAGAAACTAGTGGCCGGGGTCTTCGGGCTTTGCCCATCCCGGGGCGCCACTGAAGGGTGTTGCAGCACAGTGAAGTGTTTCACAGAGACCACTCTGGTCCCCTTTGTGGGGAGGTGCCCAGGACCAGAGACAGCTGGGGGACTGTTGTGGTGGTCCAGGCCAGAGGGGCCAAGTGCCCTGTACCCTCTTAAAGAGAGGTGGGGGGGGCACCAGGAAGAAGTCCAGAAGCAGCCTGGTCCTTGTGCCACTCACTGCGGGGGTCTGCTCAGGACTCCTGGTCAAGGCTTTGAGGGGGACACCGGGGATGACAGCCTTTACGCTAAGAAACAGTGATATTGAAGGCATGTGTTTCCTCCTCCCCTGCATTTGTCTGGAGCTCAGGCCACCCTGCAAGGCCACCTGTGGGCATTCTGGGCAGGTAGGCTGCCTCTGCACTCCAAGGCCTGGGACTCAAATGCTGGGAGGCAGTGTCTGATCCAGGGTCACCAGGCAGAGAAGGCCTAGGGCAAACATTCCTACCTTAACAGGAAGTCCAAGCCGGACAGGGCACTGGGTGCTGGCATCAGGATGGGGCAAGAGCCTTATGACTGCCCCAGGAGAGCTGTCCTCTGCCGCCCTTTCTGGCTGTACGGGTGACTGTACATAGACTGGCATCGATGGGGCATGGCAGGCAGGGGGAAGGGGGCAGGGCCAAGACCTGGCCTCCCCCCAAGGGGGCCTCGTCCAGGTGCCCACCTCGTGGCAGCGGGCACTGGGTGTGTCCCCCCAGGAGGAGCTGCAGCATCGACAGGTCCCCGGGCGCCGGCTCGCTGGGCTCCCCGGCCTCCCAGCGCAAGGACCTGGGTCGCTCCGAGTCCCTCCGTGTGGTCTGCCGGCCGCACCGCATCTTCCGGCCTTCGGACCTCATCCACGGGGAGGTGTTGGGCAGGGGCTGCTTCGGCCAGGCCATCAAGGTACGGGGCACGCCAGGCAGGGATGGGGCCGTGGGTAGGAGCAGGGGGGCAGTCCGTGTGTGACCCGTTGGTCCTCCACCCTCCTCCCACCAGTGTCCCCAGGAAGCCCCAGTGGACACTCCCCAGTGTCCCCAGGAAGCCCCAGTGGCCACTCCCCGGTGTCCCCAGGAAGCCCCAGTGGCCACTCCCCGGTGTCCCCAGGAAGCCCCAGTGGCCACTCCCCGGTGTCCCCAGGAAGCCCCAGTGGCCACTCCCCGGTGTCCCCAGGAAGCCCCAGTGGCCACTCCCCGGTGTCCCCAGGAAGCCCCAGTGGCCACTCCCCGGTGTCCCCAGGAAGCCCCAGTGGCCACTCCCCGGTGTCCCCAGGAAGCCCCAGTGGCCACTCCCCGGTGTCCCCAGGAAGCCCCAGTGGCCACTCCCCGGTGTCCCCAGGAAGCCCCAGTGGCCACTCCCCGGTGTCCCCAGGAAGCCCCAGTGGCCACTCCCCGGTGTCCCCAGGAAGCCCCAGTGGCCACTCCCCGGTGTCCCCAGGAAGCCCCAGTGGCCACTCCCCGGTGTCCCCAGGAAGCCCCAGTGGCCACTCCCCGGTGTCCCCAGGAAGCCCCAGTGGCCACTCCCCGGTGTCCCCAGGAAGCCCCAGTGGCCACTCCCCGGTGTCCCCAGGAAGCCCCAGTGGCCACTCCCCGGTGTCCCCAGGAAGCCCCAGTGGCCACTCCCCGGTGTCCCCAGGAAGCCCCAGTGGCCACTCCCCGGTGTCCCCAGGAAGCCCCAGTGGCCACTCCCCGGTGTCCCCAGGAAGCCCCAGTGGCCACTCCCCGGTGTCCCCAGGAAGCCCCAGTGGCCACTCCCCGGTGTCCCCAGGAAGCCCCAGTGGCCACTCCCCGGTGTCCCCAGGAAGCCCCAGTGGCCACTCCCCGGTGTCCCCAGGAAGCCCCAGTGGCCACTCCCCGGTGTCCCCAGGAAGCCCCAGTGGCTTCCAGACTCGCTGGCCAGAGCTCTGCTCCCCCTGGGCCTCCCTGAGCCCGTGAGGGGGGAGGGGACTCGCTACAGACAGGCCACGGAAAGTGACCCCTCGGGGTGGGGGATGGGAGGGCAGCCCGGACTGACCCTGAAGGCTCCCTCCCCCAGGCCCCCTTACTGAGCCCAACACCAGCCCCCTCCTGGCCTCCGGGCTGCTCGCCCCCTTCACACTCTCCCCCAGCAAGACACGAGCCCTTCCCTGGCTCTGATGTCATCTGGCTATGACCAGACTGGAAGGTTCAGGGCTATACAAAAGGCACCAGCCAGGTTGCCCACGTGTGCAGACGGGCCCCAGGCCCTGTCCCTGGCCAGAATCTCCGGTAGAGCTACCATTTGACTTCCAGGAGACAGCCCAGCAGAGCAGAGGAAAGAGAGCTGGCCTCTGGGTCTGGCGGTCCTGGACCCAAGCCCTGGGCACCCCGCCTCCTGCCACCTGGGTGACTGTGGGCCCTGGTGGGAAACCTTCTTGAGTCTCAGTTTCCACACCTGTAAAGGACTTAAGTCCCACCCCCTCGGGGGCTGTGAGCATCCCATGAAAAGTCTGCGAAGGGCTTGAAGCCGTCTGTCCATCTGCCTGGGGTGGGGATGGGCCTCCTGCAGGGCGGGCCTAGAGCAGAGCATGTGCCTGTGCTGAGTCTCAACCTCTGGGCATCCCCACGCAGGTGACACACCGGGAGACAGGCGAGGTGATGGTGATGAAGGAGCTGATCCGCTTCGATGAGGAGACCCAGCGGACGTTCCTCAAGGAGGTGGGTGAGGGGCCTGCTGCACCCTCTGCACCAGACTCCTAGGACCTGCCCCACCCTTCGCCATTGAGAGGGGGTGGGTGGCAGAGGGCTGCGGGAGGATGTGTCGCTCAGGCCCACGCTGGAAGAAGAGAAATTATCTGCCAGGAGGGCGAGAGGGGCAAGGACGTCCCTGGGGGTGGGAGCAGCCCAAGCAAAGAGCACGGCAGCCGGCAGGTGTGACCCCGGGGGCTTGAAGGCTCCTCCATCTTTGGTTCTGTCCGTGGTGGCCTCTGGTAGGAAACGGGGAGAAGGAGATGTGGGCCCAGCCTGTTTGCACCCCAACAGGTGAAGGTCATGCGATGCCTGGAGCACCCCAACGTGCTCAAGTTCATCGGGGTGCTCTACAAGGACAAGAGGCTCAATTTCATCACCGAGTACATCAAGGGTGGCACGCTCCGGGGCCTCATCAAGGGCATGGTGAGTGCCGGGCAGAGCCCCTGCCTGAGACCCGTCCCAGCCGCTCCTGCCCTAGGACCCTGGGCCCAGCGGCTCCTCTGTGGGTCCCAGTCTCCTCCCAGGCTCTTCACTGGGGACCGGCCTCTGGTGTCAGAGGCCCTCCAGACCCTGATTCTGAATCGAATAAGGGAGCAACTGACTCCATCTTAGGTGGAGGGGGAAGCTGGGGCCCAGAGAAGGGTGGCAGCTTTGCTGAGGGGATGCACAGGCTGTCAGGTTAACCCCGCATACCTGCCATAGTTTACCTCTCCCAGAGGGTCTTTGTTTTGCTTCTAAGCAAAACCAAGTCACTTACTGTTTGCCATAATGTATAAAATTCAGAACTTGCTGTAAGAGCTTGGATGAAACTACCGATCCTCCTCTAAAAAAGAAGCATTTGGAGGGGAGCTTCCAGCTCTCCTGGGATGCTGATGGTGCCCCGGGGTCCCATGCTCAGCATCACCAACCCAGCATCACCCTCAGACCCGGAGACCCTGTTCCCTTCCCTCGCCGCTGAGTCCTTAGTCCCTCAGGTTGGATTACCTGCTGTCACCAGAGTATGGTCCCTGCGGGCTCTGGACAGGTGTAACTTCTCAGAGGGATTCTATGGTCCAGTGCAACTTAGAAATGCCAGCAGGCTTCCTGGCTGCACCTGAGTTTTTAATACGTTCTGATGTCCTTGCTCTCCCACTTGAGGTCTCCAAGGAAATGGGGGGAGAGAATGGGGTGTTTCCCCAAATGATTTGAGCCCAGAGCCCTGTTCTCTGGAGTGACTCACCGCAGCTCTCTGCAGGCGACTTTGCCAGGCCCGTCTCTGCTGGTCCATGAAAGCAGGTTCAGGTTTTTTAAAAACTCGAAAAAATGGGATTTTGTAGAAGAGAGAGTTTTTGTTCTCAGAGGAGGTGGGTCAGGAACTACAGACGAGTATCTCCCACCCCGTCACTGTTCGGAGCCAGTTCTGTTAGGTAATTGCTTTGAATTATTCACCCATAGCCCCTAGAGGGGACGGTTGTGAGGGGCTTCCCTGGCAGTCCAGTGGTTAGGACTCAGCACTCTCACTGCCGGGGCTGCAGGTTCAATCACTGGTTGGGGAGCTAAGATCCCACAAACCACGTGGCAAAAAAAAAAAAAAAAAAAAAAAGAAGGGACAGTTGTGGGTGTAGAAGAGAGTTGGGGGTGTGTCATCAGACCCTACAGGACACTCTCTCACCCAATGTCCTGCAACTGTGGCCCCGTTGGCTCATCCTGGTCATTCTCCCCACCTCCAGGACAGCCAGTACCCGTGGAGTCAGAGGGTGAGCTTTGCCAAGGACATCGCTTCGGGGATGGTGAGTAGGCTCCGATTGCCAGGGGCGTGTGGGCTGGGTGATCCAGCCCCACTTATAAAAGCATCTCGGGGCTTCCCTGGCGGTCCAGTGGCTAAGACTCCGCGCTTCCACTGCAGGGGGCGCGGGTTCCATCCCCGGTCGGGGAAGTAAGATCCCGCAGGCCACGCGGTGCAGCAAAAAACGAAAAACAAAACACGTTCTCCAGCGCTCACCTAAATTTCACAAGGAGTTTAGAAATGGGAGCCACAGGAAGCTTTGAGAGAGGACAGAGGGGATCCAGTGGGAGGGGGGAAAGTGGGAGCCTTGGGGTGACCAGGGCGGAGCTGGGGGCCCTCAGCACGGCTGCCCCCTGACCCCCGTGCCCCCCACCCTCAGGCCTACCTCCACTCCATGAACATCATCCACCGGGACCTGAACTCCCACAACTGCCTGGTTCGTGAGGTGAGCGGCCGGGCCGGGAGGGGACGGGGGGGCCCCGCCCCCGCCCACCACGCCACTAGACGTGCGGGCTGGTGGCTCTGCTGTGAGCGTGGCCTTCACGGAGAGCGGCCTACAGGGTGGCCGCAGCCTACACCAGGCTGCACCAAGGGCTGCGGGCCCAGAGGGGGGCCCGGGTGTGTGGACTGGGGTGGTCAGGGCAGGCTTCCTGAAAGAAGCTTTGCGGGGGGATATACTTCAATGGGGGACAAGTGGGCCCAGGCAGCCCGGCTCTAAGGGGCAGTGACTTGAGGGACCACAGGCTGTGGTCGAGGAGGGAGTGGGCAGGTGGTACCAGGGGCGTGTCTCAGTGTGGCTCTGCTTCCGGGTCACCCAGAACAAGAACGTGGTGGTGGCTGACTTCGGGCTGGCGCGGCTTATGGTGGACGAGAAGACGCAGCCCGAGGGCCTGCGGAGCCTGAAGAAGCCAGACCGGAAAAAGCGTTACACGGTGGTGGGCAACCCCTACTGGATGGCGCCCGAGATGATCCACGGTGAGTCAGCATCCCCGCCTGGCACATCCCCCAGGGGCCCACGGTCCCAGGCGGAGCTGCAGGAGGCGGAGGTCCTGCCCTGCCTGCCCCTCTTTGAGTCCTGTCATTGGTTTCCTTGTGCTGCTGCAACCAGGCATCACACACTTGGCTTAAAAAACACAAATTAGGGCTTCCCTGGTGATACAGTGGTTGGGAATCCGCCTGCCAATGCAGGGGACACGGGTTCAAGCCCTGGTCCGGGAAGATCCCACATGCCGCGCGGAGCAACCAAGCCCGTGCGCCACAACTACTGAGCCTGCGCTCTGGAGCCCGCGAGCCACAGCTACTGAACCCCACGCGCCTAGAGCCCGTGCTCCGCAGCAAGAGAAGCCACCGCAAATGAGAAGCCCGCACACCGCAACAAAGAGTAGCCTCTGCTCGCCGCAACTAGAGAAAGCCTGCACGCAGCAATGAAGACCCAGTGCAGCCAAAAATAAAATAAATAAGTAAATAAATTTATTTTAAAACCCCCACAAATTATCCTGTAGTTCTGGAGGTCAGGAGTCCAGTATCAGGCTCACTGAGCTGCAGTCTGGTGTCAGCAGGGCTGCATTCCTTCTGGAGGCTCAAGGGGAGAGGATCTGTTTCCTTTCCTTTTCCAGGTTCTAGAGCCTGCCTCATTCCCTGGCTCCTGGTCCCTCCTCCAGCGAGGCCAGCAACGGAGCCTCTTCTCTCTGACATCTGTGTCCATTGTCACATCCCCTTCCCTGACCCTGACCCTCCGCCCTCCTTCCTAAAGACCTTTGTGATCCCATAGGGCTCAGCTGAATGAACCAAGATAATCTCATCTCGAGATCCCTAACTGAGTCACACCTGCAAAGTCCCGTATAAGGCAGCGTGTTCACAGGGTCCAGGAATTAGGACGGGGACACCTCCAGGACCATTATTCAGCCTCCCACAGATCCCCTTTCTCCCACTCCATTTCTTTTTTTTTCAGGCCTGTTACACAGTGGTCCCATGTGTGCCCAGACTGGGGCTTTATAAAGCCTCTCCACAGGCAGGGGACATGCAAACACGGGATCAGGGCCGCAGAGCCAGGGTCATCTCAATGCCAGCTCTGACCAAAGTTAACCCACCCCCCAATAACTTAACCTGTAAATTGGGGTTAATAGTCCCTATCTTTAAGGAGTAATGTGAGAATTAGATAAGGTTTGTAAGCTAGGCAGAATTCAATAAATGAGAGTGGCTGTCCTGATTGTTTTTAACGTCGTTAGAGAGAGGGTATTGTTTCCATTTTACAGCTGAGGCAACCGAGGCTCAGAGAGTCTGTATCAGTCCCTGAGGCTGCTGTAACAAATTACCACAAACCAGGTGGCTTAACAACAGACACTTATTCTCTTATAGTTCTGGAAGCCAGAAGTCTGAAATCCAGTAGAGCCGTGCTCCCTCCAGGGATTTTAAGGGAAAATCCATTCCTTGCTGCTTATAGGTTCTGATCCTGGCGTTCCCGGACTTGTGGCCACATCGGTCCAATCTCTGCCTCTGTCTTCATGTGACTGCCTCCTCCTCTGTGTCTTTTCCTTTTCAGTCTCTTTTATAAGGACAATTGCGATGGCATTTAGGGCCCGCCTGGATAATCCAGGACTGTCTCATCTCAGGATCTTTAACTTAATCGTAACTTCAAAGACCCTTTTTCCAATAACATTCACAGGTTCCAGGGGTCTGACACAGTTCTCTTTCGGGGTCACCACAAGGTCCATGACCTGCCCAGAGTCACATCGCTGGTTAGTGACCGAGCTGGGCCTGGAGCCCCTTGCCCAGGGCTTTCACCTTTACCCACCGCCACCCCCCCAACAGGTTGGCTCAGACTGGGTGGGCTCGGATAGTGTCAGAGCCTAAGGCCTGATCCTACAGAGGGAACTGCTGGCCAGGGTATCCCCCCAGTGGGCAGGTCCCTGGCCCGGCACCCTCACCAGCTGACATCCCTGGCCCCGTGCACCTGCTGACAGTGGTCTCTTCATCCAGGCCGCAGCTACGATGAGAAGGTGGATGTGTTTTCCTTTGGAATCGTCCTGTGCGAGGTAGGTCCGGGGTGGGCTCACACTCCCAGGCTGCAGGCTGAAGTCTGCAGGGGCCCCAGGCCAGGGAGGCTCTGCGAACGGGGCTGCCCACAGCCACCTGCATTCCCAGGGGTGTGGTGGTCCAGGGGGCGCCAGGCCCGGGTGTGACCTGCCCTCGAACCTACCTGGGTGATGCCCCGTCCCAGGGGCCCCGGGTAACTGCTGGGCTTCGTGCTGGACAGATCATCGGGCGGGTGAACGCTGACCCAGACTACCTGCCGCGCACCATGGATTTTGGCCTCAATGTGCGAGGCTTCCTGGACCGCTACTGCCCCCCAAACTGCCCCCCAAGCTTCTTCCCCATTACTGTGCGCTGCTGTGATCTGGACCCCGAGAAGAGGTGAGTGGGGTGGGGGCTTAGGGTGGGGTGGTCCCCAGCAGAGCCCGAACCCACCATCCCACCGCCTGTCTCCCCAGGCCCTCTTTCGTGAAGCTGGAGCAGTGGCTGGAGACGCTCTGCATGCACTTGGCTGGCCACCTGCCACTGGGCCCACAGCTGGAGCAGCTAGACAGGGGCTTCTGGGAGACCTACCGGCACGGCGAGAGTGGACTGCCCGCCCATCCTGAGGTCCCCGACTGAGACCGGCCTGCCCAGCTGCCCCTGTCCCCGACTTGGGAGAATCCACCCTGCACCAGATTCCTCTGTATGCGGTGGCCAGGTGTGGCACCCTCAGCGGGGCAGCGGACACCCAGACCCCTCCCCAGCGCAAGGCCCTAACTTGCCTTCTACCCTGTGGGCCGTGGCCCCTGCCCTTTCTCTGCCCCCGGCCCCAGAGCTGGCCTGGCTGCACAGACACCATCACCTCACCCTGCCTTACCTCTGTCTTGGTGGGGCCACCCCCTCACGCTTCTCCTTGCATGAGCTGGAGGACCCGTGTGAGCTGTACCCCATCCCATACCCAGTACCCTATCCTACACCCGCTGCCCCGGCTGTCCTGTGCACACTCTACCCATCTGCAGCATGTCTGAGGCTGGGCCAGAGGACAGACAGCCTCAGACCGTGGCTCATCACGTGTATTCCCAGGAGCCAAACAGGGAGTCTGGGGCCCATCACCCCCCACCAGGGGTTGTCTAGGTAGCGTCAGGTATTGATAATTATCCAAACCCCCAAAGCGGAGAGAGGTCGTCTCCTGTGGAGTGGAAATCCCCGTGGCTGGGCAACAGCCCTCCCTCGCTTTGGGTCTTTTTGTTTCTTTATTGAAGCCACTTTAGTGAGAAGCAGGTACCAGGCCTCAGGGTGAAGGGTGGGTCCCTGGAGGGAGAGGGGAGCCGTGGTCCCAGGGCCAGAGCTGCTGGGAGGAGCAGCAGAAGGAGGCTGGGCAGAGTGGACGAGGCAGTGTCCACCAGCATCCCGGCCCCCTGAAGTTCATCTCAGCACCCATCCCGGGCCTCTCGCCGAGGCTCCCTGCCAGTGGCCAGAGCAGCCCCTGCCCCTCCCCATGCCCCTCTGTCCTCTGGGTTCTTTCTGTGTAATCTATTTTTTAAGAAGAGTTTGTATTATTTTTTCATACGGCTGCAGCAGCAGCAGCTGCTGGGGGCTTGGGGTTTTATTTTTTTGGCGGGCGGGGGTGGGGGGGCCATTTTGTCACTTTGCCTCAGTTGAGCATCTAGGAAGTATTAAGACTGTGAAGCCTTCTCAGTGCACTTTCAACCTGGAAAGCAATTGAAACAGGCCCATGGGACTATGACTCAGGGAGGTGGGACACAGTCACCTCCATCCAGGAATCACGATGTCTAAGGAACAAAACCCAGACTCAGAATAATAAAATCAATTCTGTACTCCCCACCAGATCCCGCTTTGTGACGTGTCTGGGGGCCCTGAGGAAACAGGAGGAGAGAGGAACTTTTTGGATTAGAAGCCTTGTGGGAAGACAGGAATGGAGGTGTGGGAATGGAGGTGTGGACGGAGGGCATAGAGGGTGGGAATGGAGGTGTGGACGGAGGGCATAGAGGGTGGGAATGGAGGTGGTGGCCCAGCTGGGACAAGTGAGGACTTTCCAAAGCTGGGTTTGGTGGGGGGGGGAGGATTGGGCAAGAGTGGGAGAGACCAGGGAATGGATTTTTGCTCTTATTTCATGCTTGCTCTTTGTCTAAAATGTAAAGGGTCCAATCAGGAAAACAGAAACCACCCGAGTTATTTCAAATGTAGGTCATTTAATCCAGGGAATTGTTTATGCAGGTGGAGAAAACACAGTGGAAGGGCGAAAAGTGGATACTGAGATAACCATTTCTGATGAACTGCAGGAAGCAGCTGCTACCCCTTGGCTGGGGCACTTAAGGAAAGAGGAGGTTAGTTTAGTTATCTGGTGTTGGGAAACACTTCACCCCTTAAATTTGGTGGCTTGAAATAACAGTGATCACTCATGGATCACAACTGCTCTGTCAAGGATATGGGAGCAGCTAGGGTGGGTGGTTTTGGTCTGGGTTCTCTCCTAGGGTTGTGTTGGTGTTTTGGGTCTGGGGTCTCTCCTAAGTTTGTGGTCAGATACTGTCTGGGGCTCCAGACATTTGAGGGCTTGAGTGTTACCAGAGGGTCCACTTCCAGGGGCCCTCTGTATGTGGCTCACACCCATGGCTGCAAATTGATGCTGGCTGTTGATGAGAAGCCTCAGTCCCTGTCAGGGGCCTCGCCATAGGGCTCCTTGAATGTCCCTACAGCATCCTGTAGGCGTGAGTATCCCCTAGGGTGAGCGTCCCAAGAGAGGCTCCCCTGCCTTTTAGGACCTGCTCTCAGAAGCCACACAGGGTCACTTCCACCATGCTTCACTGGTCACACAGACCAGCGCTGATTCAACGTGGGAAGTGTCTACACAAGGCCACAAGTAACGGTCCAGGAGCTACCACCGGGGTCTTCTTGGACACTGGCTAGAGACGTGGAGGGCGGAGCCCCAGGAGACCAGTGCTTGGATTTTTGATTTTATGGGGTGGAAGGGTTGAATTCCAGTTGGTGCTGGAACTTCTAAGAAGGTAGATGCAGAAATAGTGCTAGAGCTAAACATTTGCTCCTGCTGGACTGGAGGGCAGTAGAAAGTCCCTCCTCGTTCACATTCCAGTCTCCCTCAGCTGGTCCCTATTAGCGGCCCACCTCAACAGGAATCCAGTTGCAAGGGAGTCTGGGAAATGTAGTTTTCAGTGGTCCAGCAACTGTATCACAGAGCAGAAAGTGGAGTGGGCTTGAGGCTGAGGTACCACAAGCAAGCAGCACAATCCACCCCTTTGGCTACTCATCACCCATGCACGTCTTTCTACCATATTTGATATCCCTACAACTCTTAACAGCTTCATGCCTCCACCTAACAAGACGCAAGTATCCTTTGTACACAGATATGTCATTCTCTTCCTAATACCGAAATCAGAAATAGTACAAGAAGAGGAAAATTACACACCATTATCATTCTAGAAATATCTAAAAAGAATAATATACTATGACCAAGTAGGGTTTATCCCAGGAATGTAATAGTGTTTCAGTATTTCAAAAGTAAATCCATGGAAAACCACAGTGAGATACCACTTAACACCCACAAGGATGGCAGTAATTTTTTTA
Source organism: Lipotes vexillifer (assembly GCF_000442215.2). Lineage (NCBI taxonomy): Eukaryota > Metazoa > Chordata > Mammalia > Artiodactyla > Lipotidae > Lipotes > Lipotes vexillifer. The sequence continues at coordinate 1,728,465 of NW_006796716.1, read as the reverse complement.
AAATTTATTTAATTTATTTATTTATTTTTGGTTGCATTGGGTCTTTGTTGCTGTGCATGGGCTTTCTCTAGTTGCAGAGAGTGGGGGCTGCTCTTTGTTGCAGTGTGCAGGGCTTCTCATGGTGGCTTCTCGTTGTGGAGCACAGGCTATGGGCGTGTGGGCTCTAGAGCACAGGCTCAGTAGTTGTGGCGCACAGGCTTAGTTGCTCCGCAGCATGTGGGCTTTTCCTGGACCAGGGATTGAACCCATGTCTCCTGCATTGGCAGGCGGATTCTCAACCACTGTGCCACCAGGGAAGTCCCCATAATTTGTAAAAAGAAAGAAAAAATGTGTTGGTGAGGATGTGGAGAAATTGGAAACTTCATTCTCTGCTAACGGGAATATAAAATGGTGCAGCTGCTGTGCAAAACAGTCTAGCAGTTCCTCAAAATGTTAAACGAGTTCTGACCCAGCAATTCCACTCTCAGGTATATAAACAGGAGAAATGGAAACGTACACACAGAAACTTGTACATGAAGGTGCATAGCAACATTATTCATAACAGCCAAAAAGTGGGAATAACCCAAATGTCCACCACCTGCTGAATGGATAAACAAAATCTAGTCTGTACATACAATGGAATATTATTCGGCCATGAAAAAGAATGAAATACTGATACATGCTACAACATGGATGAACCTTGAAAACATCATGCTAAGAGAAAGAAGCCAGACAGAAAAGGTCACATGCTAATGATTCTGTGTACATGAAATGTCCAGAATAAGCAAATTCATAGAGACAGAAAGTAGATTAGTTGGGGGAAGAAGGGTGCATAGGGAGTGATTGCTAATGGGTACGGAGTTTATTTGGGAGATGAAGAAAATGTTCTGGAATTAGGCAGTGGTGATGGTTGCACAACTCTGTGAGCATTTAAAAGCCACTGAATTGTACATTTTAAAATGGGGAATTTTAAGGTATGTGAATTACCTCAATTCTTAATCCATCAGTCAACGAAATCCATCATATGACCAGATCATATCACATGATGTTGATAGTGTCTGACAAAAATTCAACATCCATTCCTGGTTTTAAAAAAAAAAATCTCAGCAAACTAAAAATAGAAGGTAACTTCCTTAAGCTGAGTGAAGGCAGCTACCAAAAAAAAAAAAAAACCCCACAGCTCACACTATACTTAATGGTAAAATAATGCACGCTTTCTTCCTAAGATCAGGAAAAAAAAAGGCAAGGAGGTGTAGCCTCACCACTGCTATTCACCACTGAACTGAAGTCCTGGTCACTGCAGGAAGAGAAGGAAACAGACAAGAAGTAAGATGTGTACAGATTGGGAAGGAAGAAATAAAACTGTTCCTATTTCAGAAGACATGATTGTCTAGGTAGACAATACTAACAAATCTACCAAAACAAACAAACAAACACCCTCCTAAGAACTAAATTCAGCAAAGTCAGAAAATAAAAAGGTCAAAGTCAGCCTGAAAAATCAGTCTACATACTACCAATGCACAATTGGAAACCAAAATATTTTTATTTATTTATTTATGTATTTAGGGCCATGCCACGTGGCTTGCGGAATCTTAGTTCCCCAACCAGGGATCGAACCCATGACCTCTGCAATGGAAGCGTGGAGTCCTAGCCACTGGACCGCCAGGGAATTCCAAAATATTTTTAAAGCACCATTCACAATAGTCCCTCCCAAAAGGAAATAGATCTAACAAAATCTAAAAGTTACAGATCTAACAAAATATGTGTAAGATCTGTATGCTGAAAACTGTAAAATGCTGAAGAAAGAACTCAAAGAAGACCTAAATAAATAGACATAGTGCTCATGAACTGGATTACTCAATACAGTTGTTAATTCTCCCCAAATTGATCTGTTGATTTCACACAATTCCAATAAAAATCCCAAGAACATTTTTTTGTAGAAATAGACAAGCTGAGTCTAAAATTTATATGCAATAGCAAAAGGGCTAGAAAAGTTAAAGTACTTTTGAAAAAAGAAAAAGTTGAAAGACACACACTACCCAATTTCATGACCTGTAGGAACTATAGTAATCATGACAGGTTTGGTGAAGAGATAGACGTGTGCACCAATGGAACAGAAGAGAGTCCAGAAATAGACCCACGTGTATATAGCCAATTGCTTTTTTTTTTAATTAATTAATTTCTTTATTTTTGGCTGTGTTGGGTCTTCGTTGCTGCGCGCGGGCTTTCTCTAGTTGTGGCGAGCGGGGGCTACTCTTCATTGTGGCAGGCAGGCTTCTCATTGCAGTGGCTTCTCTTGTTGCAGACCACAGGCTCTAGGCATGTGGGCTTCAGTAGTTGTGGCCCACAGACTTAGTTGCTCCGTGGCATGTGGGATCTTCCCGGACCAGGGATCGAACCCGTGTCTCCTGCACTGGCAGGCGGATTCTCAACCACTGCACCACCAGGGAAGTCCAGTTGCTTTTGACAAAGATGCAAAGGCAATTCAGTGAAGGAAGGATAGTCTTTCTAACAAATGGTGTTGGAAAAGTTAGACATCCATATATCCTAAATAAATAAAGATCCCAACCTAAACCTCAAACTCTATAGAAAAATTAACTCAAAATGGATCATAGAGGGACTTCCCTGGTGGTCCAGTGGCTAAGACTCTGCACTCCCAATGCCGGGAGCCCAGGGTTCGATCCCTGGTCGGGGAACTAGATCCCACGTGCCACAACTAAGAGTTCACATGCCGCAACTAAAGATCCCACATTGCCGCAATGAAGATCCCGCATGCAGCAATGAAGATCCCACTGAGACCCAGCACAGCCAAATAAATAAATAAATATTTTTTAAAAATGGATCATAGATCTAAATGTAAAATGTGAAAGTATAAAATGTTTATACAAAAACAAAGAAGAAAATCTGCATGACTTGGGTTAAACAAAGATTTCTTAGATGTGACACCAAAAGCACAATCAAAAAAAAAAAGGTTGATAAATTAGACTTCATCAAAATTAAAACACTTCCTCTGTAAAATACAATGATTGTGGTGGTGGTTATATGAATCTATAAATGTGTTAAAACACCTAAACTGTAAGTGGAAAAAGAAGTTAATTTTACTGTGTACATTTTTTAAACAATCTTTTAAAAATCATACCAAAGCAGATGGCAAGCCAGAAGAAATATTTGCAACATACAGAAAATATTTGCAAACCATGTAATAGTCAAAGAATTCTATAATATATTGCATATAAAGTGTTCCTATCAAAAAAAAAAGATTGTCAGATTGGATTCAAAAAATAATTTATATGCTGCTTACAAGAAACCAACCTGAAATGTAATTATATAGATAAAGTAAAAGGATGAAACGATACACCACACAAACACTAGTTTTTTTTAAAGCTGGACTGGCTATATTTAGATTAGATGAGATAGATTAGATTAATATCAATCAAAGTAGACTTCAGAACTGGGAAGATGCTTAGGGATAAAGAGAATTACATGACAATAAAAGAATCAGCTAGCCAAGAAGACATGAAATGTGTATGCATCTAAAAACATTGTTTTGAAATACATAAAGCAAAAATTCCTAGAACTGAAAGGAAAAATAGAAGACCACCTTTACAGCCATGTGAAGTAAGCCTTTGAAGTGGATTCACCAGCCCTAGTAAAGCCTTCAGCTGACTGTGGTCCCAGTCAATATCTTGACTGCAACCTTATCAGAGACCCTGAGCCAGAACTGTCCAGATAAGTCACTCCTGAATTCCAGACCATCAGAAACTGATGTGTTTGTTAATATTCTAAGACACTAACTTCTAGATGAATTTGTTACACAGCAATAGATACCTAATAAAGCCACCATAAAGCCTCTCTGGTTCTTTGACCATGACTTAAGCTGAGAATTAAAGCCCTAAGCTAGTCCCTTTCTTCCTGTAACTCTGCAGTGCAGTCAGAAATAGCCAGCCCACCTCACCATTCTTAGAGTTTTCCGTAGCTATTTGTTTTCACGTGGCACTGGGCACTTCTCAAGCAACCACGAGTGGTAATCAGTTTATCTGAGGTGTCTCTTTATGCCAGGGGACATCAGAATCCCATTTACATCGGCAAGGTGCTCAGCACTGAGTTCAAGGTCAGGGGCGCAACCAAATCAATTTCATGGTCCCACCTTTTAAGGTCTACTTCTCTTGCCAGCTGGCTTCCTTCTAACTTCTGACAACGGGAATCACTAAAGGGACCTTGGAAGATGGACAAAGAGGAAAAAGGACTCCTTCCAGCTTTCCAGGGATTGTCTGTATTTCTCAAGCAACAGCAAACACTTGACTTCTGCCCCCAACTACTTGCACCAGGCATTGCCCAGGCTGCCCATAGCTCTCTCTTCACAGGTCTGAGTACCAGCCACATGACACAGCCTCCTCAGTAGTCTGGGTACCACCCAAGGGCTCTCTTTCCTCAGGGTTCTGAACACCAGCTACATGGAGATACAGTGTAGAGCTCCTAGGTCTTGGTAAGTTATAAGGTTTGGTTTCCATTATCCTGACTAGTCCGTGATTGATATAGTACTTGGTACTGGAGTGGGGTTGAAATATTTGCGGGATAGGGTACAATTTATGTCAGAGAATGTTTTGCCTATGTTCTCTTCTAGGAGTTTTATGATGTCATGTCTTATATTTAAGTCGTGAAGCCATTTTGAATTTATTTTTGTGTATGGCGTAAGGGAGTGTTCTAACTTCACTGATGTACATGAGGCTGTCCAGCTTTCCCAGCACCACTTGCTGAAGTGACTGCCTTTTTTCCATAGTATATTCTTGGCTCCTTTGTTGAAGATTAATTGACCACAGGTGAGTTGGTTTATTTCTGATTAGCCCAATACATTTAAATAAGACTCAGACTCTGCAACCCTCTGTTTGAATAAGAAAATCCAATAGGTTTGGAGTTTTGTTAAATTTTTGCAAGTAGGG
>NW_006796716.1:1718408-1723536 GCF_000442215.2 Lipotes vexillifer | reverse complement strand
GAAAGGAAAAAATTGCCAATGATCCTTTCTTGACTTAATAAAAAGAAGATTAATTATGTATATCTTTCAGAAAGCATATACATCAAATTAAACACTATTATGAGCGCAACAGATTACTAAATGAGATAACCAGAGGACTTCCCTGGTGGCACAGTGGTTAAGAATCCGCCTGCCAAGGCAGGGGGACTTGGGTTCGAACCCTGGTCTGGGAAGATCCCATATGCTGTGGGGCAACTAAGCCCATGCGCCACAACTACTGAGCCCACGTGCCACAACTACTGAAGGCCGCGTGCCTAGAGCCTGTGCTCCACAACAAGAGGAGCCACTGCAATGAGAAGCCTGCGCACCACAACAAAGAGTAGCCCCCACTCGCTGCAACTGGAGAAAGCCCGTGCACAGCAGTGAAGACCCAACACAGGCAAAAATAATAAATAAATAAATTTAAAAAAGAAAAACAAAAAAGACTCATTTGAACAAATACCATTTCTAGAAGAAGATTATACATTTGCAAACTCTCACATCAGATAGGAGTGCAGAACTGATACTTTGGTGAATGCTCTATCAGAAATAGCTTTATGATCCTCAGTGATGGTCTGCATCTCTGCAGCTGCAGGACAAGGCAACATATACGTCTCTTACATTTTCTTTACTAGCAGCATTTTCAAACCTACTCCCCAGAATTCCATTAATTAGCACCGAAAAACAGAAGAGACCTAATAAACCTAAAACATAAAGTAGGGAAAAGAACTGCCAAGATAATTTTTAGATAAAATCTACACACAAGGGCTTCCCTGGTGGCACAGTGGTTGAGAGTCCACCTGCCGATTCAGGGGACACAGGTTCGTGCCCCGGTCCAGGAAGATCCCACATGCCACGGAGCAACTAAGCCCGTGAGCCACGATTACTGAGCCTGTGCTCTAGAGCCTGCAAGCCACAACTACGGAAGCCCACACGCCTAGAGCCCGTGCTCCGCAACAAGAGAAGCCACCACAATTAGAATCCCATGCACTGCAACGAAGAGTAGCCCCCACTCGCCTCAACTAGAGAAAGCCCACACCCAGTAACAAAGACCCAACACAGCCAAAAGTAAATAAATAAGAATCTAGGATCTCTTCAACATAATAGTCACAAGGTTCAGGATAAAATCCAAAATCTTCAATATAAAACCAATAGGAAAATGTGACCAATCTCAACAGAAAAGAAAGTCAATCATCCAGGGCCAATCCCAAAATAATCCAAATGTTGACATTAGCACTATGGAATTTTATTTTAAAGTACCTATTATAATTATGCCAATGAAGTAAAGGAAAATTTTTTCATGATGAATTAGGAAATCTTAGTGGGGAAATTGAAACTATAAAAAAGAAGAAGATTGAAATTCTAGAACTTAAAAATAAAATATCTAACATAAAAAATTTGGGAATTCCCTGGTGGTCCAGCAGTTAGGACTCTGTGCTTCCACTGCAGGGAGGCTGGGTTCAGTCCCTGGTCGGGGAACAAAGATCCTGCAAACCATGCAGTGAGGCCAAAAAAAAGGGAAAAAAAGGAATTGAATTCAGAAGGAGTTGCATTGTAGCCTTGGTTAGTTTGGCTTCACTTTTATATTTAACGCTAGTAGTGTCCTAGAATCTAAGCACCATGAGACTGTGCCAACTCTCTCTGCTTTGTAGCCTCAATCCCATCACCCCATACCCAGCAAATTCCCCGAGGAAGTAGGGGCTGTAGGCTTGTCAGGTTGTTCAATCTACTTATCTGTTTTTAAGAAATGTATAATCATTAGAACATAACACTTTTTAAGGAACAAATCTACCTTACACATATTCTACAAACCAACTTGTTTCCAAATATAAATAGTTACCCACATTTTGTTTAGTTAAAATGTTGTTTTGGGGACTTCCCTGGCGGTCCAGTGGTTAGGACTCCGTGCTTCCATTGCAGGGGGCACGGGTTCCATCCCTGGCCGGGGAACTAAGATCACACATGCCGCGAGGTGTGGCCAAAAATTTTTTTTAAAAAAAGTTGTTTTGGTTGTAAAACCAATCTTCTGTTTCCAAAAAAACATCAAATACTTCATGTATTTGAACTGCTTTTACAAATGGACTAAAACCTTAAGCTAAACAATATTTTATACATGTATTTTTCATTAAGATATAATTCACATAAAATTCATCCTTCTACAGATAATCAAGCATTTTTTTAAGTGAATCATGTTCTTTTAAAATTCCATCGGTATTTTTATTTGTTTGTTTATTTATTTATTTTTGGCTGTGTTGGGTCTTCGCTGCGCGCGGGTTTTCTCTAGTTGCGGCGAGCGGCGGCTACTCTTCCTTGTGGTGCGCAGGCTTCTCATTGCGGTGGCTTCTCTTGTTGCAGAGCACGGGCTCTAGGTGCACAGGCTTCAGTAGTTGTGGCATGTGGACTCAGTAGTTGTGGCTCGCGGGCTTAGTTGCTCCGCAGCGTGTGGGATGTTCCCAGACCAGGGCTCGAACCCGTGTCCCCTGCATTGGCAGGCGGATTCTTAACCACTGTGCCACCAGGGAAGTCCCTCAAGCAGTTTTTGATGTATTTACAAAGTTATATTTACAACCATCAGCACGATCAAATCACAGAACATTTCATCACCCCTAAAAGAAATCCCATCCACACTAGTAGACACTCCCCATTCCCCCCCTCCAAAGCCTCTGAAAACCACGAATCTACTTTCCGTTTCTATGGATTTTCCTATTCTGGACATTCCAGAATCATACAGTATGTGGCCTTTTGTGTCTGGCTTCTTCCATTTAGAATAATGTTTTCAAGTTTCATCCATCTTGTAGCATGATTCATCCATTCCTCTTTAGGGCTGAATAATGTTCCATTGTATTCATGTACTGCATTTTGTTTATCCATTCATGAGCTGATGGACATTTGGATTGTTTCCACCTTTTGACTATTATAATACTGCTATGGACATCTGTTACCAGTTTTTGTATGAACATACATTTTCAGTTCTCTTCAGCATATACCTAAGAGTGGATTGCTGGCAGATATGGCAAGTCTATGTTTAACTTTCTGAAGAACTGCCAAACTGTTTTTCAAAGTGCCAAGAGTTTTATAGTTTCAGATCTTACATTTAGACCTATGATTTGAGTTAATTTTTGTATATGACATGAGGTAGGGGTCCAGCTTCATTCTTTTGCATGTGGATAGTGAGTTGCCCCACTACCATTTGTTGAAGAGACTATTCTTCCCCCATTGAATGATCTTGGTACTCTTGTCAAAAATCGATTGACCATATTCGTATGGGTTTATTTCTGAACTTTCCATTCTATTCTATTGATTAATATGTTTATCTTTATGCCAGTATCAACAGCCTTGATCTCTGTTACTTTGTAGTAACCTTTGGAATCAGGAAAGGTGAACCCTCCAACTTTGTTCTTCTTTTTCAAGATTGTTTTGGCTATTTGGGATCCATTAAATTTCCATATGAATTTTAGGAACAGCTTGTCCGTTTCTGGGGCAAAAAAAAAACCAGCTAGGGTTTTTTTGTTTTGTTTGTTTTGCGGGGGGGGGGTTGTTTTTTGTTTGGGGGTTTTTGTTGTTTTGGGGGGTTTTCTGTTTGTGTTTTTTTGGCTGCTTTGGGTCTTCATTGCTGTGCGCAGGCTTTCTTTAGTTGTGGCGAGCGGGGGCTACTCTTGGTCGCAGTGCGTGGGCTTCTCATTGCAGTGGCTTCTCTTGTTGTGGAGCACAGGCTCTAGGCACGCGGGCTTCAGTAGTTGTGGCACTTGGGTTCAGTAGTTGTGGCTCCTGGGTTCTAGAGCACAGGCTCAGTAGTTGTGGCTCGAGGGCTTAGTTGCTCCGTGGCATGTGGGATCTTCCCGGACCAGGGATTGAACATGTGTCCCCTGCATTGGCAGGTGGATTCTTAACCACTGTGCCACCGGAGAAGTCCCCTAGCTAGGGTTTTTGATAGAGATTGCTTTGAATCTGTAGATCAATTGAGGAGTATTGGAGTATTGATAACAATATTAACTCTTCTAATCCATGAACATGTCTTTCCATTTATTTGAGTCTTAAATTTCTTTCAGTGACGTTTTGAACTTTTCATTGTATAAATTGTGCACTGCTTTTGTTACATTTATTCCTAAGCACTTTGTTCTTTTAATGAAATTGTTCATTTTGGGGGGGGGTTGTTCGTTGCTAGTGAAGGCAAATACAATTGATTTTTGTATATTAATCTTGTTTCCTTGCTGAACTCTTTTATTAGCTCTACTAATTTTTTGTGGATTTCTCAGGATTTTCTATATACAAGATCATGTCATCTGCAAATAAAGATAGTTTTTATTTTTCCCTTCCAGTCTGAATGCCTTTATCTGCCTTTCTTCCCAAATTGCCCTGACTAGAACCTCCAGTACAATGTTGAACAGACGTGGCAAGAGCAGACACCCTTGTCTTGTTCCTGATCTTAGAAAGCTTTCAATCTTTCACCATTACATATGATGTTAAGCTGTGGGTTTATGCCCTTTATCAGGCTGAGGAAGTTTCCTGCTGTTCTTAGTCTGTTGACTGTTATCATGACAGGGTGTTGAATTTTGTCAAATGCTTCCTCTGCATCTATTGAGATGATCACGCGGGTTTTGTAACCAATATTCTAAGTAGAAAGAACTCTATTTTTCAAATAAGTTAGTATCTGTTTCTGTGGTTTACATGCATATATTAACTTTCTCTTTTATAAGAAACTTAAGTTGATCACTTACATTAAGCATTATAAAATAAAGGCAAAGTGGGCTTCCCTGGTGGCACAGTGGATAAGAGTCTGCCTGCCAACGCAGGAGACACAGATTCGATCCCTGGTCTGGGAAGATCCCACATGCTGCAGAGCAACTAAGCCCGTGCACCACAACTACTGAGCCTGCGCTCTAAGAGCCTGTGAGCCATAACTACTGAAGCCCGCATGCTTAGAGCCTGTGCACCGCAATGAAAAGAAGCCCCCGCTCGCCACAACTAGAGAAAGCCCATGCGCAGCAGCTAAGACCCAACGCAGCCAAAAATGAATAAATTTATAAATTTTTTAAAAAATAAAAAAACTTTTAATTAAAAAAAAACTATTAAAAATATAAATAGGGCTTCCCTGGTGGCACAGTGGTTG
>NW_006796716.1:1677301-1718331 GCF_000442215.2 Lipotes vexillifer | reverse complement strand
GCGCGTCCGGAGCCTGTGCTCTGCAACGGGAGAGGCCACGGCAGTGAGAGGCCCGCGTACCGCAAAAAAAAAAAACAAAAAACAAAAAACATATATGTATACATATATATATATATATAAAGGCAAAGCTAATTGCCTATTAGCAAACTACTCTGTATGCAACAATTGCCAATATCCGAAATACTATTTAGTGGTTGTCAATTACATGCACTGAAATAGGAAACAAAATTCACTCACTGTATTGTTTTTCAGATAGCCCCTGGCCTTCAGAATCAGAAATTGGGACTTGCCTATCAGTCCAGGGGTTAAGACTCCGCACTTCCACTGCAGGGGGGGCAGGTTCGATCCCTGATTGGGGAACTAAGATCCCGCATGCCACATGGTGCAGCAAAAAAAAAAAAAAGGAGCAGGAAAAAAAAAAAGAAAAAAAAATAAAGAAAAATTAAAAAAAAAAAATATATATATATATATATATATACACACACACACATACATATATATATATGCATATACATATGTATACACACACACACATACATACAGAATCAGAAATAAGGATTTCCCATAAATAAGAACCACTGCAGTGCATCTAGTGGTTAAGTCAGTTGTTTTTTTCCCAGCTGTGGCACCACATTATTAAAAGCGTTATGCACCTAGGAATTATGCTGCAGTTAGTTGATAAGTCAAATAATGCCTGTCTCCTTTTAAAAAGAGTGTTCTGTGTTCACAATTACTTCAAAATGTGATTACATTCAAATAATTGATATATCATGCTCTAGCAATTACAGAAGTGTGATTTTTGACACATGGCAATTTTATAAATTAGGCAAATGTAAAATGCTAAAAGATGTGAACAACTGTTCTGTTTAAGCTTAGAGTGCTGTGAAATGTAGGTAATAGATTTCAGTTAACATAATCAGCCTATAACACAGCCTTCTAAATCATAAAGACTTTTGGAAATACAAATATAAACAAGGTAATTCCTTTTCCAAATTACAAAATTTTGGCAAATCAATACAGTACTTTGTAATACAGTAAAACTGTGTTGTATTTGTTGGAATCATATATCACTTTAACGATAATTCCCACCACAAAAATACTATTTAAGTATGAAATCAAATTACTAAGTCTTTTTATCAGTTTATAGCAGAACCAGCTGTTTTATACAGATTAATACGGCTTTTAAAATTATATACTTTCCTTCTTTTAGAGTGCATTCCTTCTTGTAAGCTGCTGAGTTAATACAGCAAAGCAATCACATGTATGTAAAATGGGCTCTGTTTCCTTCTGAGGTTGGCCCAAAACCATTCATGATAAGGTTTAAAATTCTACTTTAAGAAGCTCAAACATGCCAATAACAAATTAATTTTGCCAATATTGTTAATTCTTCCATAAATAGGAAAGCCCTCAATGATAGATGATCATACATATAGTTTTTTTTTTTTTTAATTGTGAACCAACATGACCTATTTCAAGCCCAGTACCCTTAGATTATTTTTCTGGTTTCGATGTACTGGCTAGTACCACCTATACATTGTTGAACAGAAGTGGATATTGGGCAAGCTTTTCTTGTTCCTAATTTTAAAAGGATACTTTCAATATTTCTCTTTTGAAAATTATTTTTATTATAGGATTTTGGTAAATACTCTGTATCCAGTTAAAGAAGTTCCCTGCTTTCATTATTTGCTAAGAGGCTGTAACATGAATAGATTTTGAAAAGTATGGAATATTTCCTATTCATCTATTGGGGTGCTTATGGTTTTTCTTTGTAAAACTGACAATGTGATAACTTACATTAATTTTTTTAAGATTATTTTTATTTTATTTTGGCCACACCACGCAGCATGCTGAATCTTAGTGCCCCGACCAGAAATCGAACCCATGCCCCCTGCAGTGGAAGCACAGAGGCTTAACCACTGGACTGCCAGAGAAGTCCCTACATTAATTTTTTTTAATGTTAAAAACCTTGCATTCTTGGAACAAACCCAGTTTTGCTATAATGTGTTCATTTTTGTATATACTGTTGGATTTTATTGGCTAAGATTTTTTTATGATACTTACACCCATAATTCAGAGGAAGATGGTCCTCTAGCTTTCCATTCCCCTGTTATCCTTTTTTTGTTTTGGCATTGAGCTTATACTAGCCTCATATAATATTTGGGTACTATTCTTTTTGTTTTTTCTTTTTCTATTCTCTAGAAGACTATGTATTACACTCTTGTGGAATTCCTTGAATGTTTGGCAGAAGTCACCTATAAAGCTGCTGTGAATGTTGTCATTTTTTAAAGATTTAACATACCGTTCAATTTCTTTCATTGACTGAAAGAAAAGCACACAACGTTAAGAGCTGTGAGTTGAGTTTTATTCAGTGTTTTGCTGAGGACTATAGCCCAGGAGACAGCCTCTCAGATAGCTCTGAGAAACTGCTCTGAAGATGTGGGGGGAGAAGCCAGTATATATATAATTTTGGCTAAGGAGCACATGCAATCAGGCATACATCTCAGTAGGAAGTTACTGCTAGTCACAAGGAACAGATATCCCAGTTAATGATTCTAGTGCTTTTCTAAGTATGAGAAGATGCAAGAATCTGGGTTCATAAAAATTTTTCCCGAAATATAGCTAAGTATCTAAGGGCCTGTTTTGCCTGTTTTCCCAAAGTACAAAGTGCCTCATCCTGTTCTTGGTCTTGAATTCCTTTCAGGGTGCACTGTAGGTCAGCGACTGCAGTGGCTAATGACTTGATTCTTGTAAAACTGTATGGTATGCAACATTTTTGTTTTACACTTTGATGATTTTCTATGTCATCTTGAGTCAGTTTTGATAATTTGCATTTTTCTAGAAAACTCACCATTCGACTTAAGATTTTAAATTATTGTTAGAAAATGATAGTTTAAATCTCTCTGTCCTCTTTATTATTTCTGAAAATGTTAATTTGTGCCTCTTTTTTTCTTGATAATTTTCCCACAGGTTTCTTTTTATAGATCTTCTTTATTATTTATTTGTTTGATGGTTCATTAATTTTTGCTCTTGTTTAGGTTCCTTCCTTCCTTCTGATTTCATTTGCTCCATTTTTCTTTTTCTACATTTCTGAGATTATTTGCTCTTTCTTATTTTATATATAATTTATTTTTAAATACAGGTATTTATGGTTGTACATTGAACTCCTATAGCCACATCCTACAGTTTTTATTTGTTTTAATATTAATTAATTTATTCATTTGGCTGCGCTGGGTCTTAGTTGTGGCATGCGGGATCTTTTAGTTGCAGCATGTGGGATCTAGTTCCCTGACCAGGGATCGAACCTGGGCCCCCTGCATTGGGAGTGCAGCATCTTAACCACTGGACCACCAGGGAAGTCCCTACAGATATTTAGTGTTTGTATTAGTTTCCTATGGCTGCTATAACAAATTGCCACAAACTTGGTGGCTTAAAACAACAGAAATATTTTCTCTCACTGTTTTGGAAATCTGAAAATCAGTGTCACTGGGCCAAAATCAGGGTGTCAGCAGGTTTCCATATAACACTTACAAGTCCCACAAGTATCTCCAAGCCTGTAAGTGCACAACATTAAATAGCAAATTAAAAAACACCATGAAAAGTCAACACATTTTCATGGAATAGAGAAAAAGTCCTCACATTTTCATTTTGCACTGGGATCCACAAATTACATAGCTGGCCCTGCTTCTGGGACTCCCGTTACATGTATGTGGATATACTCGATAGCGTTCCACTCAACAATTTTTCTTTATTTTCCGTCTAGTCTTCAGACTGGATCATCTGTATGGACCTATGTATCTTCAAATTTGCTAATGCCTTCTTCTGTCAACTCAAATCTGTTGTTGAGTCTCTCTAGTGAATTTTTTATTTCAGTTACTGTACTTTTCAACTCCAGAATTCCTATCTGGTTCTTTTTAAGCCATATCCATTTCTTTATTGATGTTCTTTATTTGATAATTGTCATACTTTCCTTTAATTCAATAAACATGTATGCTTTAGTTCTTTGAACATATTTATAATAGCTGATTTAAAGTCTTTGTCTACTAAGTCCAGGGTCTGGGCCCCTTCAAACAGTTTCTTATTACTTCTTTTCCCCCTGTGTTTGGGCTATACTTTCCTGTTCCTTACTTTGCATGTCAGTCAGACCAAAATTTGTGTGTCAGTGCAGCCATGTCCTAGCTGTGTGAAATTTGTGTGTCAGTGCAGCCGTGTCCTAGCTGTGTGATTTGGAGCAAGCTACTTTATCAGTCTGAGCCTCATTTTCCACAAATGTAAGTTAGAAATAGCTCTGTTGGGAGGATTAAATGAGATCTGCCTCATAATTTTTTACTGAAAACTGAACATTTTAGAGAATATATTGTAACTCTGGATCCTGATCTCCCAGGGACTGTTGTTGTTGATTCTATCATTGTTGTTGTTGTTTTCTGCTTGGCTGGCTAGTTGACTTAGTGACGTCTGGACTAATTCTTTATAGTTTGTCTTCCCCACAGTGTGCAGCCACCAAAGTCCCTGTCCAGTTTTATTCTGGTGTTTTGTTGTTGTTGTTTTTTCATCTTGTTTTTACTTTTAAGCTTGACTTCCTAGGTATCACCCCTGGGTCAGCATAGCTTAGTGGCCAGCCAGTGGTTGGTCAGAAGTTTTTCTTAAACACCTTGAGCCTGTGCCTTCCGCCCTTTGCCAAGTGGGTCTGTGTGTGGACTGGGGCACACAAAGTTCAGGCAGGTTACAAGTCTGCCTTGGTTTTTACTTTCTGCTTGCACAAGGCCTGATGTTCAGCCAGGGATCTGGAGTGGGGGTCCTCAACTGCACGCACATGTGTGTGCACACCTCTAGATCCCCAGGAATATGTCAGAGCTTCTCAAAGCCCCCTGTGGCTATCTTGTGCCCTACATCTCCTTTTCAAACTTTTGACTGCTCTCTTGCTTGCCCCAGGCAGCATTGTAGCCTTAGGCAAATGTGACAGTGGCCTTTCCCAATTGTTTGCCACCAATTGATATTATTTTCAACATCACCCCTCACCATGAGCTTTTTTGCAGAGCTCCAAATCAGGTCAGCTCCTCCAGCAGCAGAAGTGAGGCTGCCAGTTTTCATGGCTACCATGTCTTGGCATTGGGGGTGGGGGAAGAGAAATGGAAGCAGCCTGGAGATAAAATGCCACTGTTATTACTGAGGTTCAATTTTTCTTGAATAAATGCCTTTCAGTTTGCTGTATGCCTTTAGTTACCTTCCAGAGTACTGAAATAGTTGTATTGGATAATTTTGCCAGTTTTATCATTGCTTTTTCTGAGGAGAGGATTTGCCAAGGTCACTTCCCTCTGTCACTTCCCCTCCTCATTCTTCACTGCTTCTTATGATGCTCTAAGTAGAAATTTCTTCTTCCTGAAGTACATCCATTAGGAATTCTTTCAGAAAAGGATCTGTGAGAAATAAAATCTTTTTTTTTAACCTTTATCTGCTTTTTATTACCATGGGAATCTATTTGGACCTATTTTAAATTATATTTAGTATTCATAGTGTTTCTTCATTCTTGAGAATCGTGTCTCAACAATTCTGGAAAATTCTTCGTCATTATGTCTTCAAACATCTCCACTTCACTCTTTTCATACTCTTTCTGGAATCTCTATTAGACGCATGTTGAATATTCTGATCCTATTATCTGTGTCTCCTATAACTTCTTTTTCACCATTTCAGTCCTCTGTGCTTCTCCAACTCTCTTTTCCAGTTCATTAATCCTCTCTTCTACTGTGTTCAATCTGCTGTTAAATCCACCCCTTGAGGGCTTTATTGTGCTGTTTGTTTCAGTGACTACATTTTCTGTTTTTAGAAACTGTTTCTTTGTCAAATTCTGGGGGTTTTATTGTTTGTTTTCTTAGAGTTTGGATCTCTAACATTGAATCTTATGTTCTCTTCCGTGCTATTGTTGTATATTCTCAAGATCTAGGGGCTCTGATTGTCCTAATTGTAATTTTTAGTGTCATATGTGAAAAATTGTGTCAGGACTTTGACATTTTTTAATTGTAATAATGGGTACAATTTCCATTGTAGGTGGGTCCAACTGCCATACTTAGCCAATATATATATATATATTGCCTATATATATATTGCCAATAATATATATATTATATATATATTGGCTTTTATATGGCTTAGCCATATATATATATATATATATATGCTTGTTAATACATATATATTTTATATTTTATATATATATATATATATATACACACACACACACATAATACAGGATGCCTATATACATGTATATATATGTACATATATATAGGCATCCTGTATTCTGTATTTTTTTTCTTGTAACCCTAGTGCAGGGCCTCATCTCCTGTCACTCCTGGTTATTGACCCTCACTGACACTTAAGGGAAGACACATTATCAACTCATCAACTGTCATCTATGCTGCTTAGTCCCCTCTTTGTTTCTGGACTCCTGAGTTTTCTCTTTCTTCCATGGGAACTCAGCTGTGCATCTAAAATCATTTTTAATTTAATCAAACATTTCAAGCAATTTTAGTAGAGTTTAGTAGAGTTTTCTGGTTATCCTAGCTGACAAATCAGAAACATATGGGGAGATTTTTCAGAACATGTTTCATAGTCCTTCCCCTGCCAAAATTCTGATACCACCTCCTAGAGAGTCTGCCAAAATCTGGGTGGAGCTGGGACCAGAAATGGGGTGGTGGTGGGGATCATTCCTGTATAATTTGAGAAACAACACAACTCACTTCCTTAGTGTTCTGATTCAGTTCCTGGTGTCTTAGACTTCTGTGCCTAATGCAGTTTCATGGCCCACAGGAGATACCGGGTAAAGATATGCTGAATACATGAATGCGTGACTGATTACTGACTGATACTTGTGTTCAGCGTAATGCCCATCCGTGCAGGTCCGACATGTGATTAAACTAGATAGTAACTGCTCGATAAAGATCATTTTCCCTTCCCCTAAAACAGGAAAGAGGAGCTTACCAGCACCCCATGGGCGTGGCCGGCTCAGGTCAGACTACTCTCAAAGTGGACAACCTGCATTCCAGCCTTGGTCCAGGTCTCTGAGGACCGTGATGGAGGGCACGAGGGAAGCATGTAAGTTGGCCTGGATTCCATTCTGTGGATTTTCACCCTCATGCGCTTGATGAATGGGCCAATCAGCCTGGAGGACAGGCCCTAGGGGGTGCCTCACAGGTCTGTATTAGACCCTACCTATTTATCTGTTTGGGGGGGTGACACAGAGTTGAGAAGGATCAGGACACCTTAGGTGACAGTCAGGACCCTGGATCCCCTCTTTTGCCCCTTAAAGCCTCAGCTTTCCTTCTCCATCCCCTCCCCACTCTTCCAATCTGTCCCCAGCCCTTTCCTGACTCTGTGTCTCTGCAGATGACTCCTCCTTCAGCAGGGCTGCCCACACCAGCACCTCCAGCTCATCTCTCCAGGTCACCAGCCCATTGCAGGAAGACCCAAAGGCTCTTCAAAGGCCAAGCGCACAAACACAGACTCCCCTTTCCCCCAGCATCCTGCCCTCCTTCTGTGATCCCAACTCTAGGGTGTCATCCAACCCATGCAGGCACCTGGGCGTCACCCTGGACTCCGCCCTCCTCTTTCCGAATCTGTTTAGACCATGTCTCCTGGATGGAATCCACTTCTGGGTATGTCTGCAATCAGGCCTATGCCTGCCACTCAGGGGTGGCCCCTGAGCCTGATCAGGGCCTCAGACTTGCTTTGTCTGCCTCCAACTGTGGTTTGCTTTGCTTCTGCTTTTAAATGAGCTAACACTATAAACTAGAAGATTTCACATACAAGGAAAGACTTCTGGCTGCTCTTGAGTAATTTGCGGTGCCCAAATGCATGCCGTCCCCTTGGAGGGGCTATTAGCTGTCCCCAAGTGGCAGCTGTTCCCTGATGATCACAGACCCCTAACCAGTCTGCCTTGCCCCTCAGGGCACTTGAGATTAAGGCTTTTCTCCGGTCCGTAATCATCCTCACTGCTCCCAGCTAAAACTCAAAGTTGACGCTGTCATTCAGCAGTTTGTGCAAACCTCCTGCAGAGGAAATCAGCCTCTTTAACCTGGCATTCGAGTCCCTTCCCCAGTCCACCCAGGCCAACCCTGCAGCCTCACCCCAGTCCCTCTCCCCTGGAGGAGCACAGCTTACCCGTCTCACAGTTGCCGAATACACATCCTGCTTTCCCAAACCTTTCTGCCTATAATTGGGCTTTTGTTCCTATTTAGTTTACGTAAGAATGATTGTACTGGACCATATACACAAAAGTGAGTACACTGAGTATAAAACACTGTCTCAATGAATGAGAGCTGTCTTGGAGGAAAGGCTTTTTTTTTTTTTTGCCAACTTTTCATTAGGATAAATTTCAAATACTAAGAAATAATAAGTTAATGAGTCCCTTCTGCCCACTACGTATATTCAACAATTGTTAACATTTGTTGATGTATGTGTAGGGTTAGCTAGTTGGTTGGTTGGTTTTGCTGAACTATTTGAAATCAGTTTGCAAATATTACATTTCACTTCCTGAATACATCAAATACTTAAGCATGCATCTCCTAAAAACACATTTTCTTCAAAACCACAAAACCATTATAAGACTCAAGGAAATTAACAATAATTCCCAGTATTATCTAACATCTGGTCCACAGTCAGTTTCCCCAGTTTTCTCAGCTAAGCATTTTTCAGCTGTGTTGTCATTGTTGTTTTGTTGGTCCCATCAGGATTCAGTGGAGGCTTTAGGGCAACTTTGCATGTTGTGTCTCTTTGTTCTTGTGCCCCCACCAGTCCTTTGGTCCCTGACATTTTTTTGTCCCAGGCCAATCGTCTTGTATAAATCCCACCTTGTGGATTTGTCATGTTTCCTTGAGGTGTCATTTAACTTGTTCCTCCGTCCCCTTTATTTCCTTTAAACGGGGAGGGAGGTTAAATATAAAGGCTCAGTTAAACATTTTGACAGGAACATCTCATGGCTGATGCGATGCAAATAGGGGAAAGGAGTTTGATTTAGTCTCCATGGTTTTCTGCTGTTATTGTTGTTTTTGTGGCAGTGGCGCACAGCATGTGGGACCTTAGTTCCCCAACCAGGGACCAAACCCATGCCCCCCCTTCCGTGGAAGCACAGAGTCTTAACCACTGGACTGCCAGGGAAGTCCCAAGTCTCCATGTTTAGACTGATGTCTGGAACTGGTGGACATTACAGGGAAAAAGGGAACTGTGTACAGACATCAGAGCTGCCGAATGTGGCATGGGCTGCCTTGTGAGGTGGTGAGCCCTCATCAACAGGGGCATCCCAGCAGGCACTGGTGGACCATCAAGTACGTTGGTGAGGAGTCTGCTGCTTTGGTTAGAGTGCCAGACCCCCTCACCTGCTGGATACTTTAAGGGGTGCTTTTGGTCGTCACGGTGACTGCAAATGTTGTTGATAGACAGTGGACGCCGAGAGCCTTGCAACTTGTGGGACAGTCCCATAAGAAGAGCTGTGTACCCAAGATGCTGTTGAGAACCCTGGGCAAGGGCTTGGTTAGAAAAGGGGCTTTCGAACCACTTTTAGCGATGGAGCTATTTTTCAAACAATAGCTTCACAGAACTGAGTATACAGAATAGAATCACGGTGCTTAAAGCTGGGGTGGCTGCGCTGTGGCCCTTCTCCAGAACCCTAAGGCACCAAAGAACACATTGTGAAAACCACAGAGCTGGGTAACCTGAGATCCAGATGCTTCTGAAATTCTCTATCACAGGAGCGGGGTGGTCCATTCCAGGCCCCACGGCCACCATCACTCACGCTGTGGGTACCTGCAGGCAAGTGCTGGCCCTCTCAGGCTCAGGTGAGGGGACAGCAGTGCCCACTTGCCCTTACAAGGACTGCAGGAAGTGTGGCCCAGCCAATGCCTGGCTTATGGCGGGGGCTCCATAATGTTTGTTAAAACTTAATCTGAAACTCATTTATTTTCTTGAATAAGAAATACATTCACGTGGTAGGAAATTCAGAAGGCACACACAATTATACGTGGCATCCCCCAGCAGATGGAGGTTAATGCTCTTCCCAGCACACACTTCTTTTTAATGGGCGTGTACTCCTCTGTGTTTTTCTTTCCATCTCAGAATCTCAGAGATCATTTCATTCCAGTACATGGAAAGGTTTCTCATTCCTTTTCTGTAACTTCTTTTTTTAAGTATAATATACATATATAAAAGTGAACGTAAGGGAAAAGCTCAATGAATTTTCACACACCCAAGAGACCAGCACCCAGATGAAGAGGCAGATTCCAGCCTCCCAATGCCAGCATGTGCTACCCCAAAAGTAACCGCTATCCTGACTTCTAACACTGGAGTTTAGTTTTGCCTGCTTTTGGACTTTTATTATATAAATAGACTCAGTATGTTCTCTTTTGTGTCTGGCTTCTTTCATTCAACATTACGTCTGTGAAATTCATCCACACCGTGTGTAGTTGTAGCTGATTCATTCTCACATTTGTGAGCTACTCCATTGAATGACGTGACTATTTATTCATCTATTCTACTGTTGCTGGGCTTCTGGGTGAGTTCCAAGGTTTTGTTATACCTAATAGTGCTGTTTGTGGATCAGGCACTGCCCAGGAACAAATCCAGCTCCCACCCTTGGTGCCCTGGGGAAGCTGGTGGGTGCATTTTGCAGTTGCACTGTCATTCATTCTTGTGGCAGGGGTCCATGAGTTTGAGTTTCGGCCCAGACCCCTCATTACAGCTCCTTTATGTCCCTCTTACTATCCCTGTCCTCAGTCCGCCGTGGTTTACCCAGGCATCAAACCCTTCCGTAGTTCCCAGAGAGCCTGCAGAGAACAAGATTATCCTGCCCTCCAGGCACTCCCTGTGAAATCCACATAGCCCTTGAGGAAGGGTGTTCACAGCCTTGAGGCACAGCAGTTGTCTTTGGGAAGGGGAATTGGGCGGCCTGAAGCCCAGAGTGCGGGGAGGGGGGGGCGCGGTACAGACAGACTTCTTACCTTAAACCCCTGGATGAATTTTGAATATTGTGTGTCATGTGTATAAAGCTTACTCTCTTTTTTTTTTTTTCCGGTACGCGGGCCTCTCACTGTTGTGGCCTCTCCCGTCGCGGAGCACAGCCTCCGGACGCACAGGCTCAGCGGCCATGGCTCACGGGCCCAGCCACTCCACGGCATGTGGGATCCTCCCGGACCGGGGAATGAACCCCCGTCCCCTGCATCAGCAGGCGGACTCTCAACCACTGCGCCACCAGGGAAGCCCTATAAAGCTTACTCTTAAAAACAAATGTTATACATGTGTGTACATATACACATAGAATATGTATATTAGAGTGTTTGGAGAATATAGACATCGGGCTTTCTAGGGGAGGTGACATTTGAGATTTTGGCTTTTAAAGAAAATGAGCCCATCAGGAAAGCGGTTGGGGGGTGATAGAGAGGGCCTGCGAGGAAGGGGGAATGGCTAGCGTGGGCAAAGGCCTTCAGGCTTGGGAAAGCGGGAAGAGTTTCGGGAATCCCAAGATGCGTGAGGCTGTGACGGAGGCACCCAGGGGAGCTGGAGCCCCTGGAGGAAGAGCTCTCCAGGGAGAGTCTGGGGTCAGGAAAGGGCTGAGGACAGAATGGAGGAGTGGGGAGGGGATGGAGAAGGAAAGCTGAGGCTTTTAAGGGGCAAAAGAGGTCATCCAGGGTCCTGTCACCTAAGGTGTCCCTGATCCTTCTCAACTTTGTGTCACCCCCCAAATAGATAAATAGATGGGGCCTAATACAGACCCCTGAGGCACCCCCTAGGGCCTGTCCTCCAGGCTGACTGGCTGTTTCATCAAGCACATATGGGTCCAAATTCACAGAATGGAATCCAGGCCAACCCACATGCTTCCCATGTGACCTCCATCAAGGTCCTCAGAGACCTGGACCAAGGCTGGAATGCAGGTTGTCCACGCCCTAGGATTAGTCTGACCTGAGCCTGGGGAGGTGGTGAGCTCCTGCTTCCTTTCTAAGGCGGCACTGTCCAATATGGGAGCCACCAGCCACATTTGGCTATTTAAATCTCAACGTCAACTGGTTAAAATTAAATAAAATTTAAAAATCAGTTCCACAGCCACACGAGCTGCCTTTCAAATGCTCAATACCTCCTCAAGGTGTACAGAACAGAAATTATTTCAAATGCTCAGCTGAGATCCCAGGAAAGAAAGAGAAATCCCAAATGCCAGAAACAGGAGAGGACTGACCCCTCCAGACGACAGCTAATGAGCTCACCCTGCTTCTGGGGTGAGGATGGGGTGAGAAGCAGGGGCTTGTGCTTAAGCGCATGTGGGGACAGAAGACAGCCTTGGGAGCACACTTAAGGTCAGGGCAGGTCCTGAGATCTCTGTATAAAGCTGGACCCTTGAAAAGCCGCACTCTCAGCAAAAGGGCAAACTTGAGAAAAAATGCCCCTCTACAAGGAGGTGACAAGCAAGCCTGTTTCAGCCTGAGAATCCAAAACTCCCCACTCAGCATTGCATGGTTTGGGATGTCAATTTACTGGACAGGAATGGTCCAGAAACTCCCAACTCTAAGCAATGACATAAATACTGAACATAGTCTGGTGACACTTCTGGGAGATAAGCAAAAAGGGAAAAGCTTTGAAGCCATGCTCCCAAGACCCAGGCTGCAACAGGCTCTACTGGAGGAAAAAAATAGAAGAACCCACCACCCTAAGGGTGAGCTCATAGCAAGAAATGTCAAAATCCCTGGGGGAACAATCCATGAGGATTGAAAGTCAGAAGACACAACAAATACAAGATAACAGGCCCAGAGTCTCCAGAATACACAACAACGGTCTGACAGAGAACACAAAATAAGTCTGTTAAAGATGAGTGGTTGCCTTTGGGGGGAAGGAGTGGGCATGAGAGAGGCTTCTTGGGGGTACTGAATGTTCTGTGTCCCGACCCAAGTGCTGGTTGCATGTGTTTGTTCAGTTTTGAAAATTTAGTGAGGTACATACCTATGATGTGTGTACTTTTTCAGATGTGTGTTATAATTCAATAAAATGACATAATAAATAATTAAAGGAAAAATATTAGGAATCAGAATTCTAAAGAATAAGACATTATGGGGGTGGAAACAGAGGAGGCAGGTTTTAAGAAGAATCAAACAGAACTTTTAAAGATGAAAAATGGTGACTTCCCTGGTGGCGCAGTGGTTAAGAATCCGCCTGCCAACGCAGGGGACACGGGTTCGAGCCCTGGTCTGGGAAGATCCCACATGCCGCGGAGCGACTAAGCCCGTGCGCCACAACTACTGAGCCTGCGCTCTAGAGCCCGCAAGCCACAACTACTGAGCCCATGCGCTACAACTACTGAAGCCCACGCACCTAGAGCCCGTGCTCCGCAATGAGAGAAGCCACTGCAATGAGAAGCCTGTGCATCGCAACGAAGAGTAGCCCCCGCTCGCCACAACTAGAGAAAGCCCACGCACAGCAATGAAAACCCAACACTGCCAAAAATAAATAAATAATAAACAAAATTTTAAAATAAAGATGAAAAATGCACTCAATGAAACAAATTTTTATAAGGGAAATGAGTTATGTAACAGGTTAAATGTACCTGAAATGAAAATTACTGACCTGGGAGACATAGCTGAGGAACAGATTAAATGTGCCCAGAATGCACAGAAAGCCAAAATGGTGGAAAATATAAAAGAAAAGTTAGGGGACATAGAAAAGAGAATAACAAATTCGACACAGGTCTAATAGGTTCTATAAGGAGAAAGAAAGAATGTGGGGAAGACAATATTTAAAGAGAGAATGATTACTAATTTTCCAGAGTTGATCAAAGACACAATTTTAAAGATTCAAGAAGCAGAAACTCTACCCCTGCTCAGAAACAATAAGTCCACATTTATTTTTTTAATAAGTATTTTATTTATTTAGCCACACCTTGCAGCTTTCAGGAACTTAATTCCCCAACCAGGGATTGAACCCAGGCCACAGCAGTGAAAGCACCAAGTCCTAACCACTGGACCACCAGTGATTTCCCAATAAGTCCACATTTAGAACCATCATAGTGAAAAGGCAGAACAAAGGCCAAAAGAAAAACTGTTTAAAGCTACCAGAGGGGAAAATGCTGATAATCTGACAGTGAGATTGACAGCAAAACAATAGCAACATCAGAAGACAAAAAGGGCAACGGAACATCATCATCAGATTCTACAGGAAAATAATTCTCAACCATAGAATCGATAGCCAGCTTAGTCATCATTCAATATTGAAAGTAAAATAAAATTTTTTTCAGAAACGACTCAGAGAATTTCTCTCTCATAAATCCTTTCTGAGAGTATTATAAAGGACGTACTCCAGGAAGAAAGAACTAGAATTCAGAACGAAGTGGTCAGTTGCAAGAAGTGATGAAAACAAAGACATTATTAGTACACATGTGGACAAATCTAAACAAGCATGGACTTTTAAGAAGACTAATTTTGGTGTTGAAAATAAAATACTGGAAACTGATAACTTTTGAGATGTTGTATTTGTTTTTTTGTTTTTTTAAATAAATTTATTTATTTAATTTATTTATTTTTTGCTGAGTTGGGTCTTTGTTGCTGTGCACGGGTTTTCTCTTGTTGCAGTGAGCGGGGGCTACTCTTCATTGCAGTGGCTTCTCTTGTTGCAGAGAATGGGCTGTAGGCGTGTGGGCTTCAGTAGTTGTGGCACACAGGCTCCGTAGTTGTGGCACACGGGCTTAGTTGCTCCGCGGCATATGGGATCTTACCGGACCAGGGATCGAACCCCTCTCCCCTGCATTGGCAGGTGGATTCTCAGCCACTGTGCCACCAGGGAAGCCCCTGTATTTGTTTTTTTAGGTGTGCCCTAACCTAGGTGCCACAAACTGGGTAGCCTAAAACAACAGAAATTTATTATCTTGCAGTTCTGGAGGCCAGAAATCAAAGTGTCAGCAGGGTTGGTTCCTTCTGGAGGTTCTGAGGGAGAATCCACTTCACGCCTCTCTCCTGGCTTCTGGTAGCTGTTGGCATTCCTTGGCGTTCCTTGGCTTGTAGCTGCATCACTCCAGTTTCTGCCTCCATCTTTACATGGCTTTCCCCTCTGTTCTTTTTTTTTTTTTAATATTTATTTATTTAATTTATTTAATTTATTTTTTTGGCTGCATTGGGTCTTAGTTGCAGCATGTGGGACCTTTCATTGCGGCACGGGCTCTTCATTGCGGCACACCAGGGTTCTCTCTAGTTGTGGTGTGTGGATTTTCTCTCTCTAGTTGTGGTACGGGGGCTCCAGGGCGTGTGGGCTCCAGAGCACGTGGGCTCAGTAGTTGTGGCACATGGGCTTAGTTGACCTGCGGCATGTGGGATCTCAGTTCCCCAACCAGGGATAGAACCTGTGTTGGAAGGCGGATTCTTTTTTTTTTTTTATCAATTATTTATTACTATTATTATTTATTTTATTTTATTTTTTAAATTTTTGGCTGCACTGGGTCTTCATTGCTACGCGGGCTTTCTCTAGTTGCAGCGAGCGGGGGCTACTCTTTGTTGCGGTGTGCGGGCAGTGGCTTCTCATTACAGCGGCTTCTCTTGCTGCAGAACACAGGCTCTAGGTGCGCAGGCTTCAGTAGCGGTGGCGCATGGGCTCAGTAGTTGTGGCGCACGGTCTTATTTGCTCCGCAGCATGTGGGATCTTCCCAGACCACGGCTCGAATGTCCCCTGCATTGGCAGGCGGATTCTTAACCACTGCGCCACCAGGGAAGCCCTGGAAGGCAGATCCTTTACCACTGGACCACCAGAGAAGTCCCTCCTCTCTGTTTCTATCTCACATCTCCCTCTGCCTTTCTCTTCTAAGAATCCCTGTCATTGGATTTAGGGCTCACCCTAAACCCAGGATTATCTCATCTCTACATCCTTAACTACATCTGCAAACACCCTTTTTCCTAACAAGATCACATTCACTTGGTTCAGAGGATTAAGACTTGTTTTGGGGGACTACTATTCAACTTCCTACAGATGGCTAGAGAGTTATTAAAGAGTTGTAGGGTCCTTGTTTTGTTTTGGATTGATTTTAGACTTTGTGAAATCAAATATGTGTGCTGGAAACTGAATGACAATTTCCCAAATATCTGAAATAAAATTATTATACGTTGGGGAGGAATAAAAAATTTTGACCAATTTAATAGAAGATAGAACCAAAGAAAGGCAAAGAAAAAGCACAGTATATGGAAAGCGCAAAATAGGATGACATAAATAATCCAAATATAGCAGGACTCACAATAAATGAAAATGCACTAACTCGCCAATTAAAAGGTAGACATTACCTGATTACATGCTATTCATACTGTTTAACCATATACTATTTATATGAGGCCTACCTAAAAATATAAAGATTCAGAAAGGCTAAATATAAAGGGATGAAACAAAATGTGCTAGGGCAAAGAAAGCTGGTGTGCTTCTGTGTGTCCTACACATTAGTAAAGACATTTAAATAGACTTTGAGCCCTCCCCAGCCCCCCCAAAAAAATTAGGAATAGAGAGAAGGCTCACTACATAATGTTAAAAGGATTAGCAGACCAAGAAGATAAGATTATTTAAACTCCTATGCAATAGCAACAAAGAGTCTCCAAATATACAGTGCCAAAATTACAGAGAATAAATTGACAAATCCACAACCACAGTGTGGAGATTTTAATAAACGTCTCTCATTAGTTGAGAGCTAGCTCAAGCAGACAAAAATTAGGACACAGAAGAGTTAACCTACCTTCACAAAACTCCATATTCAACAATTAGAGACTACACATGGAACATTTTCAAAAACTGACCACATGATAAGTCAGAAATAAGCCTTAGGGACTTTCCTGGTGGTGCAGTGGTTAAGAATCCGCCTGCCAATGCAGGAGACACGGGTTCAAGCCCTGATCCGGGAAGATCCCATATGCTGCCACAACTACTGAGCCTGTGCCCTACAGCCCGTGAGCCACAACTACTGAGCCCACATGCCGCAACTACTGAAGCCCACGCGCCTAGAGCCCGTGCTCCACAAGAGAAGCCACCACAATGAGAAGCCCACACACCGCAATGAAGAGTAGCGCCCGCTTGCTGCAACTAGAGAAAGCCCACACACAGCTACGAAGACCCAACGCAGCCAAAAAATTAATAAATTAATAAATAAATAAATTTTTTAAAAAAGAAAGAAGCCTTAATAAATGCCAAAAATTTAATACCATACATACCATCTTCTCTGATGACAATAAGATGAGGGATCAATAAGAGAAAACATATGCAAGTCCACGCACATTTGAAATTTTAAAATACACTTCTATTTTACCAATCAAAGAAATGAAAATACCATGTAACAAAACTGGTAGGATGTGGCTATAAAAATACATACTAATACTTAGGGGAAATTTTTTAACCTTAACTGTATATGTTAGAAATAAAGACCAAAAGTCAGTGAGCTGGGCATCCAACTCAAGAAGTTAGAGGGAAAAAAACAAAATAGAAAAACCCCAAAGAAAAAAAAAAGGAAACAATAAAATTGAGAACAAAGAAACAAGATAGAAAGCCCATAAACCCAAAACTGGTTCTTTTAAAAGTCTAATAAATCCCCTGATGAAAGAAAGAGAGAGAGAGGGGGGAGAAAAACTATTGGAAAGAAAAAGGGCCATATTATAGATACAGCAGAAACTGTACTGTGAACCACTTTATAATATTAAATTTGAAATTTTAGATGGAATAGATAATTTATCTTAAAAATATAACTTACCAA
The DNA here is from genome assembly GCF_000442215.2 of Lipotes vexillifer. Classification (NCBI taxonomy): domain Eukaryota; kingdom Metazoa; phylum Chordata; class Mammalia; order Artiodactyla; family Lipotidae; genus Lipotes; species Lipotes vexillifer. The sequence continues at coordinate 1,700,597 of NW_006796716.1, read as the reverse complement.
AATGTATTCAAAAATGTATTCAAGAAGAAATAGAAACCCCTAATGAACCTATAACCTTTTTTTTTTTTGCGGTACATAGGCCACTGTTGTGGCCTCTCCCGTCGCGGAGCACAGGCTCCGGACGCGCAGGCTCAGCGGCCATGGCTCACAGGCCCAGCCGCTCCGCGGCATGTGGGATCCTCCCGGACCGGGGCACGAACCCATGTCCCCTGCAACGGCAGGCAGACTCTCAACCACTGCGCCACCAGGGAAGTCCCCTATAACCATTTTTTAAATGGGTCGTTTAATATCCAACCACCAATTGGTCCTAATAGGAAAATAAATAAATTGAGGTTTAGGCACATAATGGAATACCATAGAGGTGCTAAAAAGAATGAACTAGTTTCACAAACGTCCACACGAATACAAGTAAGAAACAATTTGGAATGGAATCATGTGCAAAAGGAATGGTACAGTCTGATAACATTTCATAAAATGGTAAAATAAAAACAATAATCATATCTATTCCTTAGAGATGAAGGGATTGACTGTTAAGTCAATGGCGAGTGGTGAGAGTGTGCAGGCCAGGAGGACTTGGGGGCGCAGCTGGCCTGGTGGGGGTCCATACTCAGCTCCAGTGCCTGGTACCATGGAGAAATGAAGGCCCAGGGTCACCAGATCTTCCCAGTTTTTGAAAGTGAACAAGAAATCAAGGCATTTATGTGAATTATGTTCCAATTCTTTGAAAGGCTGAACTTGGGGAGGGGGGGGTCTTCCATAGGAGGATCACATTTGGTCTATGGCCCCCCCAATTTCTGACTTTTGGTCCAGGCCACAAGAAGTTGGGTCTGGGTTTGAACAGGAGCTCTGGGGAGAACAGGCTAGATCAGCCCCCCTGGAAGCAGCCTAGATTCTGCCCAATGAAAACTCCTTGGCTTAGGCAACAGGTTCTTAGATATGACATTTAAAGCATAAACAACTAAAGAAAAAAACAGATAAATTGGACATCATTAAAATTTTAATGTTTCAAACACCACCATAATGAAAGTGGAAAAAAAAAAACACCCCACAAAACTGGAGAACATTTTTGCAAATCATATCTAATAAGGGTCTTGTATCTAGAATAAAGAACCCTTACAGCTCAATAATAAGAAGACCAATAATTCAATTTAAAAACAATGGCTCTGATTACACATTTCTCCAAATAAGATATATAAATGACCAAGAAGCACATGAAAAGATGTTCATAGCCATCAGGAAAATGCAAATCAAAACAACAACGAGGGCTTCCCTGGTGGCGCAGTGGTTGAGAGTCCGCCTGCCGATGCAGGGAACACGGGTTCGTGCCCCGGTCCGGGAGGGTCCCACGTGCCGCGGAGCGGCTGGGCCCGTAAGCCATGGCTGCTGAGCCTGTGCGTCCGGAGCCTGTGCTCCGCAACGGGAGAGGCCACAACAGTGAGAGGCCCGCGTACCGCAAAAAAAAAAAAAACAACAACAACAACGAGATCCTACTTCATAACCACAAGATGGTCATAATCAAAAAGATAAGTGTTGGGAGGAAGGGGAGACATCGGAACCCTTATATACTGCTGGTAAGAATGTGAAATGGTGCAGCCACTTTGGAAAACAGTCCACAAGTTCCTCAAATAGTTAAAACGTAGAGTTAACCATATGATCCACCATTTTCACTTCCAGGCATATACCCAAGAGAAGGGAAGACACACAAAATCCTGTACACAATATTCATAGCAGCATTATTCATACTGACCCCAAATGGAAACAATCCAAATGTCCATCAGCCGATGAATGGATAAATAAAATACGTCATACCCACACAATGGAATTTTATTTCACAATAAAAAAGAATGAAGTGCTGCATGGACATGATACAGCACGGATGAACCTTGAAAATATTATGCTAAATGAAAGAAGCCAGTCACAAAGGATCACATATTGTATGATTCCATTTACATGGAATGTCCAGAATGGACAACTCTGTAGACAGTAGATTAGTTGGTCTCTGACTCTGGGAGAGCATATGGGGGTTGGGGAGTTAGGCTAAGGGGAGCAGAGTTTCTTCTGGGTATTGAAAATGTTCTGAATTGATAGTGTTGATGGTTGCACAATTCTGTGACTATCCTACAAACCACTGAATTATACACTTTAAATGGGTGAATGGCATGGTATGTGAATTATATCTCAATAAAACTATTAAAAATATTACTAATGAAGCACATGAATGGTGCCATTGTTGAATCACAGGGTCTTTTTGTCCACAGAGCACCAGTGGCTACGGAAGCTCTTTGCAATGCTACCCAAGTTGAGGGATGGGAGGAAATGGGATGATGAAGAAAGGGTTTTAATCAAACTCCAAATATTTTCATCTGATTCCCAGTTTTCATAGAAGCAACCAGTATTTATTGAACTTCCTCTATGAGACAGTCCCTGCTTTAGGTGCCAAGACTTCATCAGCCAGCAAAACAAATTCCCTGCTCTCGGGGAAGATGGACTTTAAATAAGAAAATAATAAATAGATAAGAAGTCAGGTGCGACAAGTGCTGGGAGAAAGAACCACCAGGGCAGGAAAGAGAAAACTGGAGGCTGTTGCTATTTCGAACAGAGCAGTTAGGAAGTCTCCTTTAAGCAGAAGCCCAAAGGAAGCAAAGGTGCCTGCCATGTGGGTATCAGGGGGACAGGCAAAGCAAAGGCTTGAAGTGGTGAAGTGATCAGGGTGCTAGAGGAAGAGGAAAGAAAACAGGGTGGCTGGGCGGACAAGTGATGGGAGAGACAGGGAGGAGGGGCTGGGAGGGGACAGAATAGCTCCTTTAGGCCATCGTAAGGGCACTGGCTCCTACCCAGGAAGATGGGAGGGTTGGAGCAGAGAAAATGACATGCCCTGATTTAGGGTTTAGAAAAAACACTATAACTGCTTTGTGAAAAATGGACCAAGGGTATAACTGATTCACTTTGTTATAAAGCAGAAACTAACACACCATTGTAAAGCAATTATACCCCAATAAAGATGTTAAAAAAAAAAAAATGGACCAAGGGGGCAGAGTTGAAGCATCCTTCATCTCCAAATAGTTCCACTGCTTATTTGATATATTTGAGATCTTTTTAAAGTTTTTTGAGTTACTTCACAAAGTCTGCACAGTTTCAGTGCTAGTAAGCTGTAGTTTTGGTTACAAAGAAAGCATATTCAGTACTCTTTTTCTTCTTTATTTTCATCATGTATAGATAGAGATTTCATTTTTAATTTTTCTCATATTCACATTCACTTGTTTGGAAAGCCTTTAACCTAGAGTAACACGTGCTTGTAACAGAAGCTTTGCAGTAGCTCAATACAGATTCTTACTGAGATTCACGCAGGGCCAGATCTGCGTATATTTGTAGAGTATCAGTATGTCTTTTCACATAAATTGACTAAGTCATTGATCTTAATCTCAACATAAAAGTGATTCATATTTGAGGTTATTTTAGATAGGGTAACAGCATTTCACCAACAAAACATCGTTTCGAAACTTAAAAACAGCTGAATACTGAAAACTGTTATCACAAGGACTATCATTCTTTTATAGGCAAAGAATTGACAGATTAAACAATTTGTTTGAGGTCACACAGCTAGTAGTTAAGTGGGTTGGCCAGGATTTAAACACAGCCAGTTTGAAATGCAACCCACAAGCTTCACTACACTCTAGGTATCTCAAAGAAAGTGGCATCTGAGATGGGTCCTCTAGCAGGTTACACCCCCAACTCCCAGGATTAAAGAGAACTGGTAAAGGCTGGGCTATCCACTCTTGGGAAGGAGTTACGGAACAAATTAGGATCAAAGCTCATGAGGACAATCTCAGGAGAGGTTGGGCATCTAGCTTTGCCGTGGAGGCAGTCAGCACATTTATGGAACTTTCTAGGGTTGGTCTCAATCCTCTGGATCCTGTGTGGGACACAGGTTGTGTGCTAGAGACCAACAGAAGGGGAAAGGGCCTATGGATAGTAAGGCTTAAGAGTGTGGCCTGAGACTGGCCCCGGGTGTTGCTCAAGTAGAGAAAAGGCCACTAAGCCTGGTGGGAGGGGATGGCCCATGGATGGGCCTGGTGCTGGGAAAGCCCCAGACATACGCCTTCCTATTAGTCTTCCCTCCTTTTACTTCATTCATGATAAATCACTCTCTTCTCCCTCACGCAGGGCCCTGTGGGAGATGACAGACCTCTCTCAACACAGGTTCCTATCCTCCAGAATCTCACCTTGGGGTGACTTTGGACTGGGAGACTTTGCTTCTCATTTAATCTTTACAATCTGAGGAGGTGGGTGATATCCTCCTCTTATGATAAAATGATGATAAAATTGAGACATTAAAGAGGTTAAGTAACTTGCTTGAGGTCACACAACTAGTAAGAGGCAGGGCCTAGATTACTTTGTGTCTGTTGGATAGTAAAGTGGTTTTATTATCAATACTTAACAAAGATAGAGACAGAAAAGCAAACACTGAGTTAACAGCTGCCCTGTGAATGCCAGCACTGGGATAAAGTAGCAGAAATGCTTAAATATAACAGTACTGGGCATACGTTGCAAAAATTCTGAGGTTCTTCTAAATTCTTCCTAGACATGGAAGGGTTTGGAGCATCCAATATTACCACAATCTCAATCACAAACTGGAGGAATTACCAGTGTAATGAATTCTCATTGCATATCCATTCTTTGCTATTGCTAGATGGACTTCACATCAGGATAGAATTTTCTTCCAAAAGCAAGATGCACCAACTCGCTCGCAGGTTCAACGACAAGCTATACTCCAATCTCAACACCCCTTCCCCACCACCAATACCCAGGCGGCAAGTAGATTCTTGAAGGCAGGATTCAAAAGGGCATCCCCATTGCCTCGCACGCTCAGATGCTGACCCCAATCTCACCCTTCCAGGCCCTTCGCCCCCTGTGTATTATCAACAAATGCTCAGCTCTGCGGGGTCTCCGTCTGGGGGAGGTAGCCCTTTCTTTGGTGTTAGCAAGCGACGCCCTGGCCGTGTAGGTGTCTGAGTTGCGCCCCCCCCCCCACCCCCGGCCAGCGAAGGAGCCCTCTGGGGTCCCTGCCAGTTCTGGAGTTCGGAAGCTAGGCGACAGAAAACACCGCGAGCCCGGCGCACATTCCAAGGCCAGCCCGGGGCGGGGCCTTCGCAGCGCGCGGAGGGAGGCACCGGAGGTTCGGCTGGTAGGGCAAGGCTCACGTCCAAGGGTGGGGCGGGGCGGGGCGGGGCAGGGGCAGGAAGGGGCCGCGGGTGAAGACTCACCTACGCGCCGCCGCACCACGTGGGCCGCAAAACGCGCCGGGCTGCCAAAGGCCAGCCAGCCCAGACCCGGCGCGGCGCGGCGCGGCGCGGCGTACGTGCGCGCACGCGAGCGTGCGTGCGTGCGATTTGCGATCAGGCGGCGCGGCGGACAGCCCCGGCGGCGGGGCGGGGAGAGTTATATTGCGGGGTCCTTCCTCGCTCACCCTGGTTCCTCTCGGAGCGGAGACGGCAAATGGCGGACTTCGATACCTACGACGATCGGGCCTACAGCAGCTTCGGCGGCGGCAGAGGGTGAGGCGGGCGTGCGCGGGCCCCGGCCGGGCGCGGGAGGCGGGCGGAGTCAGGGGCCCCTGGGCCGCGGCCTTCTAGCGCGCACAGCAAGGGGCGGCGAGCGGTAGGGGCCCGGCTGGGCCGACTGAGGCCTCGTAGAGGCGCCGGGAGGAGTGGGGTCTGGAAATGGCGCGCTCGGGGAGGGTGCGGCGGCGGTTAGGCTCCCCGGGTTTTGCTCGCGGGACAGATCCCTCTCTGTGCCACCCTCCCCCGCCGCCTACGATGTGTCTTTCCTCTGCCTCGGTCGCAGGGCCAGGCCGCAGCGGCGCTGAGTGCCCGGTAGGACGAGCTCCCGCTTCCAGCTCCATCCCCCAGTACGGTGGGGCCAGCGCGGGGCTGTGCTGCAGCGCGGGGGTGGGGGCCGCGGCCTAACCCGCTCCAGTCCCGGCCGCGGCTTCCTGTTGTCAGCCTGCGCTGCAGGCCCCCTGGCCCCTTTTGCCAGGAGACCAGCGGGCTTGGTATGATCGGAAGGCCGAGAGAGGGGCGATTCCCATCCCTTTACGGGTGTGAGGCTGGGGTTTGGCAGCTGGAGCCCTGGAATAGTTCGATTCACCCCGGGGTCGGGGGAGACCAACCAGAACATACACACCATAGCATTGTATTTATCCTTTCTTAGATCAGAGTGCCTTGTTGACAAGTGCTACGTGCCTACTGGCAGAAAATGTTACTCTCCCTGGTTTCTGCAGACCTGGAGAAGGAATCGCATTTAGCTTCGTTCTGATTCTGGTCATACACAGGCTATATGTAATTGAGGCACCTTGTTTAAAAGAAGGATCCCTGACTAGTGAAGAAAAAGCTTATGGTGTTCAATTCCAGGAACCCGCCCTAGATTATTTCTTTTTAGCCACAAGTTACCTCATACAGAATTTGGAAGATAGGCTATAAACATCTTGTTGTTTGTCAAGGGCACACTTGGCCTTTGTGTGATTTACAGAAAGGATTACTTTCCCAGGATAACACCACAATAGTATCTACTGAGGTGTCCAGTCTCCTGTGTTTCAATCCTAAAAGTATCTTTGTTTGGTGAAGAATGATCTTTTAATACCTTGGTTTGGGAATGGCTCAAATAAAAGCTTGCTTGGGTGCGGGAGTGTACCCAGTATCATTCATGAAGGTTGGGGACATGGAAGTTGGGGGAGGTGGAGCCACCTGTTACTTCAAAGAATACTTTATTTATTAATAAAAAAGAAATAGATGTTGGATTACATGTAAAGTTAATGCCTTCGGGGTAGGTTTCTAGACATCAAATTTGTACTTCAGTCATCTCGAAATTTAATAACTAGGATTTTCTTTTCCTTCCTAGTTTCAAAAAGCATTTGGAAGTACCCAGGAAAATTCTTAAACAGAGTAGTTCAGATTAAGGCAGCTCCAAGGACTTTTAGTTGGTTTGGAACTACAGTGTTAGTCATATTATACAGAGCCTGGGGATTTTTTATTATTATTATTTTTTAATTCTGCCTTCTGACAAATTTACCAGCTGTTCTGGTGACTAGAGGTGTTCGAGTTAGACTTTCGGTGGATATCAAATTTTGACAGTTGGAGTGCCTTGAACAATAGGAGTTGATCAAAAGTAAAATTCTCTTTTAAGATGCCATTTATTTATCAGAATATCAAAAGACGAGGACACTGTTAGCCATTTACCCAGATGTACTCCAAAAACTTGTATAAGAGAATAGTAGCCGGCATGATACATCTCCTAAGCTTCCTAATAAAAAGTCCTTTTACTGTTAATCACCTTCTACATCTTACCTTCTCAGAATTTTCCACTTCATCTTCATGTAAAAGTACATAGGAAATACTGCTCAGACTGCCAAAAAGTAGTTTTTAGAACCTGTTGGTGAATTTGTGTGTTCTTTGAGGCGGTGTCACAGGTGAGTCAGGAAACTTCACAAAGGACTAGACACGTAGTGGTGCAATCTGTGCCAAAGCTTTCCTATTCCAGATAGTTAATGTTATTTTAACTTCATCAGGTCGAAAGTTATCAGTTATTGGAATCTTTGAAATTTAGCAAGGTGATAGGATAGTTGACCAGATATTCTTCAATGATAATTTTGAGTTTTGAATTATGTTCACATCAGTACATGTCTCGGTGCTCTTTGTTTATGTTCAGATAGAAGCTTAAGCATTATAGACGATTACCACCTATGGAAAGCTGGTCTTGTATTGCTTTGTTTGGTGTTTTTTGTTTTTTAATTTATTTTATTTAAGTTATTTATTTATGGCTGCGTTGGGTCTCCGTTGCTGCGCACGGGCTTTCTGTGGTTGCGGCGAGTGAGGGCTGCTCTTCATTGCAATGCGTGGGCTTCTTACTGTGGTGGCTTCTCTTGTTGCGGAGCACAGGCTCTAGGCGCGCGGGCTTCAGTAGTTGTGGCACACAGGCTCAGTAGTTGTGGCTCTAGGGCTCTGGAGTGCAGGCTCCGTAGTTGTGGCTCACGGGCTTAGTTGCTCTGTGGCATGTGGGATCTTCCCGGCCCAGGGCTCGAACCCATGTCCCTGCATTGGCAGGTGGATTCTTAACCACTGCGCCACCAGGGAAGTCCCTGTTTGGTACTTTTGTAAGGCAACTTCTCTGTAGTCTAAAACACCTTAACTAGATAAGATGTCTCAACTCTAAGCAACTTGGGTCACAGGTGAAAGGAATGGCAGGTTTGAAATATAGAGTCAAGGGGCTTCCCTGCAGTGGTTAAGAATCCACCTGCCAATGCAGGGGACACGGGTTCGAGCCCTGGCCCAGGAAGATCCCACATGCCGCGGAGCAACTAAGTCCATGGGCCACAACTACTGAGCCTGCGCTCTAGAGCCTGCGAGCCATAACTACTGAAGCCCACGCGCCTAGAACCTGTGCTCCACAACAAGAGAAGCCACTGCAATGAGAAGCCTGCGCACTGCAAGGAAGGTAGCCCCTGCTCGCCACAACTAGAGAAAGCCCGTGTGCAGAAACGAAGACCCAACGCAGCCAAAAATAAAATAAATAAAAACAAATTAATTAATTAATTAAAAAAAGAAGGGTCTTCTCATTAAAAACAAAACAAAAACCAAGAACTTGGGTTTTAATAATTATACATTCCCTGTAAGTTTATTTTGTAGGTGTGTGTAATAACCAGTACGGTTTTCAGGAAGCAATACTGAACAACTGCTTTGTTTCCCCAGCCTATAGAGGCATGTTCCCTGCAGCAGAGGAGAGAACCAGGGACTGCATTGTTGCTCAGAAAGCAAGTCAAAACAAAATTCCAAATTATCAGGAGTTGACTGTACCATATCTTGAATGTATTTGTTTTTTCACTTTGCTAAATTATCTTTGTGGGGTTCCAGTTTTTCATTTGCTATTGACAGTAAAGTGGAGAGTAACACTGATTTTACATTTTTAACTGCAAAAGGGCTTTTGAGTGCTTAACTTAAAAGTAGCATCAATCCTGAGAATTAGATTGGAACTTGGAATTAGCAAGAATTAATATTGCTGAAATGGTACCTGCTAAAAATTGATTAAGCTACAAAGTTAAATATTCTTTATTAGGTTCCAGTTAGGGGATTTAGAATTCTAATCTTTGAGTCTTACAGGATTTAAGCTTGGCATCTCTGTCTAAATTTCTAAGGATATTTTAAGCCTTAAAATGGGGAAGAAAGTGTATAAAAGCTAGCTAGTTTCACTTATAACAGGATCTGTAAAGGTGTTGAAAGGCATATTCTAAAATCCTGTTTACCTATCAAATGGCAAGTTGTTTGGGTTTATTGTCATCCTTCTCTCCACTCAGTCTCCCAGTGCTTGATTCCAAGTCATTGTCCTCTTTGCGAAGTGTTGTTACCACAAATACTTGGTTTTACCAAGAGATCTTTGAGATGTCAGATGTTCAGGCAGAAGCCCTGGCTTTAGAATCAGGCAGACCAGAGCTTAAGTGTCCTCTTGGCTGTGTATTAGCAGTATGATCTGGGCACATTTCTTTACCTCTCTGAGCCTCACTTTCCCTGCATATAAGATAGAAACCCCTCTATAGGGCTGTTGGGGAGTATTAAATGAGATGTTAAACTGTGCAGCACAGTATCTGGTACATTAAAAATGCTTAATATTTGATAGCTGTTGATTTATAATTTTTTAAATTTATTTATTTATTTTTGGCTGCCTTGGGTCTTCATTGCTGCGCACAGGCTTTCTCTAGTTGCGGCGAGAGGGGGCTACTCTTTTGTTGCGGTGCGTGGGCTTCTCCTGTTGTGGAGCACAGGCTCTAGGCGTGCGGGTTCAGTAGTTGTGGCACATGGGCTCATTAGTTGTGGCTTGCAGGCTCTAGAGCACAGACTCAGTAGTTGTGGCACATGGGCTTAGTTGCTCCACGGCATGTGGGATCTTCCCAGACCAGGGCTCAAACCTGTGTCCCCTGCATTGGCAGGCAGATTCTTAACCACTGTGCCACGAGGGAAGTCCAATTTATAATTTTTTAATTCTTAAAATAATTCCTTTGGAGTTAGAGTGGGAAAATTTCTGTTAAGGGTTAGATGGAGTGAGTTTTTATTTTCCTGTCTATATTTCTAAAGCCAATAAAGGGAAAGCTGTTCAGTTTATAGGCATAAAGCATTTATAATGTAATCCCATAAGTATGGTAAATTAGTACCAAGTAATTCATTCTTTTTATTCATTTATTTATTGGCTGCTTTGGCTCTTAGTTGCTGCACACAGGCTTTCTCTTTCATTGCAGTGCACGGGCTTCTCATTGCGGTAGCTTGTTGCGGAGCATGGGCTCTAGGCACATGGGCTTCAGTAGTTGTGGCACTCTGGCTCAGTAGTTGTGGCTCGTGGGCTCTAGACTGCAGGCGCACGGGCTTAGTTGCTCCATGGCTTGTGGGATCCTCTCGGACCAGGGCTCAAACGTGTGTCTTCTGCATTGGCAAGCAGATTCTTAACCACTGTGCCACCAGGGAAGTCCCACCAAGTGATTCATTCTTTTTTTTCTTTTTTCTTTTTTCTTTTTTTTTTTGCGGTACGCGGGCCTCTCACTGTTGTGGCCTCTCCCGTTGCGGAGCACAGGCTCCGCACACGCAGGCTCAACAGCCATGGCTCACGGGCCCAGCCGCTCCCCGGCATGTGGGATCTTCCCGGACTGGGGCACGAACCTGTGTCCCCTGCATTGGCAGGCGGACTCTCAACCACTGCACCACCAGGGAAGCCCAAGTAATTCATTTTTGTACATTATTGGTTTGTAACAGAATTCATGCTTGGAATACTTAAATGTCTTCTGAGATTTCTGAAAAAAAATTTTTTTTCGCATACTTTCAAAATTTATATTTCTGTTTGAAATTAACCTTAGTGTTCTGGAAAGACTTTACACAAATTCAAGAAGTCTTCCCAGAAACTTGGAACATACAAAGCAGAATGTTTGGCTGGGGGTGTGGGGGGGCATGGTCAGTCCTAGATCAGATCCACCTTCCAGTTTCCAGCTTCCACTAGAAATGGAAGAGTGTTGGGCAAAAGACCATGGCATGCATCTTTGCCTTTTCATCGTTTGTGCAGCTGGTTAGACCTGCACACTCAGGGCACGAAGTAAGTGACCACTTGATTTTGATTGCACTTAGCAGCTGTAATGTCTAAGTTGTCTTTTTAAATAATTGAACATCCTATTTTTTTAAAGTTTGCCAACCATATGATGGTTTTTAAAATGTTTTTCTTGATAAGACCCTCTGGATGTGCTTCAGTATGTTGATACTCTACTGAAAACATAGTACCTTCATTGCACTCCAGTATAGGATAGATGTAGCTGGTGATCTCCCTCGCTCTGCACACTGTTCTCTAATTGAAATAATCAGTTGCATTTTTGGAGCCACCCACCCACCCCCCCTTTTTTTTTGGCCGCACCACGGGGCTTCTGGTATCTTAGTTCCCCTGACTATGAATTGAACCTGGGCCCTTGGCAGTGAAAGCAAGGAGTCCTAACAACTGGACCGCCAGGGAATTCCCTGGAGCCTTTTGAATATCTGGCTGAGTAGAAGACAGCTCGTTTCTCATAGCTGCTTCTTTATTCACTCTTGAGGTAGGTTGTTTGGTTGACATATATGAAGGAAATCCAGCCTTACATAGGTAAGTAGTTGGAAGTGGGAGGACTTTTTAATAGCCTTTTCAGATAATTGTAGATACTCTTATTTGTGACTGTATCAAAACTTGACCAGTGGTAATTTCCATAAAAGTTAGTTGTAACAATAAACTTTTAATACTCTTACATTAAAATCCATAGATCTATCTTATATTTTGAGTGGATCTCTTACTGTGCTTTTTTTTTTTTTTTTTGGCTGTATTGGGTCTTTGTTGCTGTGCGCAAGCTTTCTCTAGTTGCGGTGAGCAGGGGCTACTCTTCGTTGTGGTGCGCGAGCTTCTCATTGTCGTGGCTTCTCTTGTTGTGGAGCATGGGCTCTAGGCGTGTGGGCTTCAGTAGTTGTGGCTCACGGGCTCTAGAGCGCAGGCTCAGTAGTTGTGGCGCATGGGCTTAGTTGCTCCGCGGCATGTGGGGTCTTCCCCGGCCAGGGCTCAAACCTGTGTCCCTTGCATTGGCAGGCAGATTCTTAACCACTGCGCCACCAGGGAAGCCCAGCTGTACATTTTTTTTTTTGTAACATGATACTTTGGTCATTTGGAAAATACCAGTTCACTGAGTTATGTAGCTCTTCCAAATGTTGAAGCATTTCGCTATACAGTGTCAAAAATCATGTTCATTAATGTCGCCATCAGTTTCATAAGAAGATTTTCAGGTATTGGGAAACTGTCAAGCTTATATTGATAAAAGTTTTCTAAAATTCTGGTTTTTGCTTGAAAGCCTGCGTTTTGTCATTCGCAGCAGATAATACTGTTGTTTTCCTTGAAGTGACAGATTCACTTCATTTACAAGAAAAAGTCTATGTAGCATCCGAGTCTGAACCATAGTTTGTCAGTTCTTTCAGGTACAAATGGTGTTCCATGAAAAGAATAGCTGGTTCAGCTTGTAACTCACTTGCAGGAGTGCCTTTCCCGGAGGTAACCATGTACTTCTGTAAGCAGCACAAGTGCTTCATTCCCATTTTGTAACAGGGAATATTTTTAAAGTGGGTCAGTATTTAATAAAATTAATCATTTTTACCACTTTCTCAAAAACATTCTTTGCAGAAGGTGGCTTTTTTTTTTTTGGCTGCGCCATGAGGCTTGTCGGATCTTTGTTCCTCCACCAGGGATCGAACCTGGGTGAAAGCGTGGGCTGCTAACCACTGGACCATTAGGGAATCCACCCCCGCTCCCCTTTTTTTTTTTAATACTGCAAGTGCATGAGTAATAGTGCAGTTTGGTGCCCCGACCTGATTCATGCGAAGGCCAATGGCATGATCGGTGTATGTGTTTGCTCTCTTTGACTTAACAGGGATACTACAGCCAGAAAGGTTTGGCTCTGGGGGGGCAGAGCCAGAACCAAAGGAAGTACATTTTGGTGCTTTTGGAGGCCGTCTGAAAATGCAAAGAATTGTTACTTTAACTGATTTTCTGTTAATGGAGGAGCCTCAGTATGGTCTAGATTGGAATTTACCAGTTGCTCATTTTACCTAATAGTTAAAGATTTTTAAAATAAATGTATTTATTATTTTTTATATTTTTATTTTTGGTTGCATTGGGTCTTCATTGCTGCGCACAGGTTTTCTCTAGTTGCAGTGAGCAGAGGCGACTCTTTGTTGCAGTACGTGGGCTTCTCATTGTGGTGGCTTCTCTTGATGCAGAGCACGGGCTCAGTGGTTGTGGCATGCGGGCTCTAGAGCGCAGGCTCGGTAGTTGTGGCACACGGGCTTAGTTGCTTTGTGGCATGTGGGATCTTCCCGGACCAGGGCTCGAACTCATGTCCCCTGCATTGGCAGGCAGATTCTCAACCGATGCGCCACCAGGGAAGTCCCAAATCTGGAACTTTTGGATTTAGTAACCTTTTTCACCCATACGAAGTTATTAAATTACTAAGCTCATCTTTCCTTGCATGTTAGGAGTCCAAAATTTTAGTTCATTATGATAAATACCTTTTCACAGTAAGAAAAGTTCCCTAAAAGACTGTGTAAACCAGAAGTCCCTTTCGTGTTCACTATTCATCTAAAACAAGGCTTTCAAACTGCCTGTTGTGTCCTGTTGGGAGATGATGAAATCAACTTAGTGTGGGTCCTGGTAAGCATCTTTTAAGGTGAAATAGAATAGAGAATAGTGTGCATTATACTATGAGTTAGTACTGTTGGCAAGCTTTTTAAAATTAATTTGTGTAGTTAACATGCAGGAATGTATGCATGTATTAAGTTGTGATGTAAAATGTATTTCTTGTTGTTGTACACAGCCTGAAAATTTTTTGAAAAATACTTAAATACAGGGCTTCCCTGGTGGCACAGTGGTTGAGAGTCTGCCTGCCGACGCAGGGGACGCGGGTTCATGCCCCGGTCCGGGAGGATCCCACATGCCGCGGAGCGGCTGGGCCCGTGAGCCATGGCCGCTGAGCCTGCGCATCCGGAGCCTGTGCTCCGCAATGGGAGAGGCCACAGCGATGAGAGAGGCCTGTGTACCGCAAAAAAAAAAAAAACTTAGGTACATAATTGGGGATGTCTTCTGAATACATGTAACCCTCTCTTATAATCTAAATTTTTTTCCGAGTAAGCGCACCCACACTGGTGAAGAAGTTACTGGCAACCCTAAAGTAGTTGGTAGGCCTGTGGCTTCATTCCTTCCACCCTAAGGCTCGGATATTGTAATAGTTCTGAGATAAAGCAGTGAACAAGGCAAGAGTTCCTACCTCAGAACAACTTTGCGTTTCTGTGCATTGCTTTTTATATCTTACAGATGTGATTGAATTAAGTTCCCATTCACAGCAGAAAAGAGCTCCTTGAAATAGGGCTCATTGAAGAATTCACCACAGACAGTGCTCCCTCCCCACCCCCAGTGTTTACCAGAAACTTTCAGAGGCTTTCATGCACATCCTGTAGTAATGACAGTTGTCAAGATAAAGGGATTTAATTTTGAGTGCTAATTGAAGGCCTTGGAAAATACATACACTTAGAGGAAGATCTACTTGGAACTGAAGGGTCTTTAATCCAAGTTCCATTGGGCTAATTTGTTAAAACCTAAGTTACAACTGAAATGTAATGTGGCATCTTGGATCAGGAAAAGGACATTAGGTGAAAGCTAAGAAAATCTGAATAAACTGAACTAGTTAGTAATGAGTTAGTTGATGATGTATTGATATTGGTTCTGTGATTGTAACCAGTGTATCTTCCTAATGTAAGATGTTAGTAGGTAGTGTAAAAAGGTGTTTATGAAATAAGGGCTTGGCTTTTGAGAGCCTAACCTTTTTTGATTATTGTCTAGAAACCAAGTAGGTTACACATTTTGATCTTTCTTTCTGCATGCTCAGAGGATTTTGTCTTTGTTGCTTACTTGGATTTTATTCTCATAAAGGCAGTCTTACTGTGATTTTATGTAGGATCTAGGATAGTGCCTCAGGCCATGTGATATATGCTAATAAGTGTTTCTGGGTGGCACATGAAAGACCAAAGTTGTTGATCAGCCCCAATGAAACTAACTCAGTTATCACCTAGAAGTAATAGAGGGAGAGCACCTAATGTTCCAAATACCAAAGAGAGGTTAATACTCTATAGTCATGGTATCTTGGCACTGGTCTTAAAGTTTTAAGAATGACAGCAACAGTACTTAAATTCTGTATAGTTTCTAATGCACCTAGAAATCTTCGTAAAATTCTTGTCCAGAAATAATAGCATGTGACCTTCATTTTTTATTATCTTTTACACTTTGGAAGCAAGTCTTGAGCACTTAATTTTGTTTCATCCACTTACTGACTCTAATCCCAGCCCTAATAATCTCTTCTCTTCTTTTTTCTTATAGTTGCCCTTCCTCCAGTTTCCTCTCACTCCTATACATCTTCAGTTATTCACACGTTATCATCTTAAGAGTTCAGTGTTTTGTCTGCTGCCTGGAAAATAGAGTCCAAGTGCCTTTTGCTCCACCCTGCAGAGACAGTACTTGTTGCTGTCTCCTGAATTTTCTGCAGTCTTTTACTTGGGATGTGATTTCTCCTTTCTAGATGCCTGGACCCCCTTAGCTGAATTATAAGCTCCTTGAGGGTAGGAACAAGTCTTAGGTTTGTGCCCTCATTATGGTGCTCTGTATTTAATAGACATTCAGATACTTTGTTGATTTGAGTGAAGAAACGTGATTTGTCTGTAACTCCAGGTGTGATTTTGGTCACACCTGGAGTTGAGAGTTGGATTTCCTAAATGACTGAGGATGTAATTATTACTTTAAAACTTTCATTTTTTTTTTTTTTTAAATCAATAGACTGTCCCTTTGTGCAACAGTAATGAGTGGGCAAGCCCATTGCTCAGTGGGAGCGATATGGCCTGGGAGGTTGCAGCACAGCCCTTCAGGTCTCTATTCTGAATTGCAGGGTGGTGGGTAGGTGGGGGTGTGTGCCCAGGCCTGCAGCTTTGCCTCATCTGTTGCCTGCTTTACATCCATGGCTTGTTAGTCAGCCTCCTTCTGTATGAGCAGTGTATCCTGTAGCGTGTTTAATTTACCCATAACACTTTAGAATTGTTATTAAACTTTTGTAAAGCAATCAGTCTCTGTGAAGTGTTTTTATGGTCAATTTCAAACTCCCTTATAACATAGAAATTTGAAATATTTGTAAAGTAACAGATGAGAAAACCGAGGTACAGAGGTGATTTGGAAGAGGTCCTACACCAAGCTAAGTAAGGTGCCAGGTGAGTCTTCTGTGTTTTTAACCTGTTTTAGAAAGTGCTTTCATGTAACATAGCTTATTTAGATAATAGTCCCCTCTAAACTTAAATTAGTGTCAGAAGTATCTCATAAGAATTTTAGCTCAAAGAATTTCTGACGTTTGACATTTTTATTTGATTGATGACAGAATGTATCCTTTTATTACGTCCAGATGCATTCTCTGGGGTTTGTCTTCTTCACCCTTGTCTCTCAAGTTGCTGGCACACTGTAGACTCTTCATAGAGTGAATAAATTGAAATCTACCAGGCTGGCCCCAGTTCCACTGCATTGTAATGTCTTCAGTGAACTACTCAACGAAAAGCTAAAAACCACTCAAGTCCTGTAGAACTGACAGATCAGGTAGGGCAGTATTTAGGACTGCATCTGTTAGTCTTGAAAAAATCTGGAGTGTTAAGCCACTGGCAGTTTTGTGAGGCTAGGGTGAAATGAGCAAGTTGATGGGCTTGGGTTAGCTCTTTCCATATCTCCAGCTCTTAAAGTACTGCTTGCCTGAAGCAGGATTTTTCTATCTTTGCAAAGACAGAGCTGGCTTCTGATCCTACTGCATTCTTGCTAGTGCCCCCCCTCAGTAGCATTCACCTGGGCAGCGGTCCTTATCAAGGCTTGCTTACATGGCTTTCTGTACTCAGTCAGAGGTTGGTTGACCCTATCTTTTCAGTCCTCTGTCCAGCACCCCACAGAAGTTCTCATGTGCCCTTTTAGCAAGCCTTCCTACCTCCACTTTCTTGCTTCATCAAACAGACACCTACCAAATTTATCATTTCTTCATCCTTACCTTCATGTTGAATTTTTAAAAAATCATTGTAGCCCTTTGCTTTTTTACATATCTATGTAAATATATACACAAACACGCATGTATGCATTTACAGTTATTTATGTTTTATATGTGCTGCTCAGGTGTAAGCTACTCCAGGACAAGGGGCTGTTTTCCACCAGATGTTTAATAAATGTTGAGTAGATGAATTTAAAGTGTTTTTAATTATATTTGGTCCCCTGTTTTGACAGTTTTCCAAGTGTTTATCCTGTATTTTATATGTTCAGTACCCAGTCCCAAAGAGTATCTTACTGAAAATATTTTAGGTTTTATGGGGGTTTTGTTTGTTTGTTTGTTTGGCTGCATTGGGTCTTCGTTGCTGTGCGTGGGCTTTCTCTAGTTGCGGTGAGCAGGGGCTACTCTTCATTGCAGTGGTTTCTTTTGTTGCAGAGCACAGGCTCTAGGTGTGCGGGCTTCAGTAGTTGTGGCACGCGGGCTCAGTAGTTGTGGCGCACGGCTTAGTTGCTCCGAGGCATGTGGGATCTTCCCCGGCCAGGGCTCGAGCCCTAGTCCCCTGCACTGGCAGGAGGATTCTTAACCACTGCGCCACCAGGGAAGTCCCAGTTTTATGGTTATTGAAATGCAAAATAAGTCACATTCCCTCGTAAGCCTATTTTTCTGGTATTAGGACAGAATGCAGGATTTTTCTATTGGGAAGCAGCAGTTCTGAGTTAATTAAACTTAAAATTTTTAGCCATCTAAGAATTACTTCATAGCCTGGTTCTTCTGCTAAAAAAAAAAGAAAAAAAGAAAAAGCATTGTCTTAAAGACTGGTATTTATTATCAAATATTTGAGATATCTGGAATTTGTGTCAGGCAAGATGTGGAATCTCTTTCATGATATTTCTAGCAATATATGAATTTTAAAAATCAAGTTACTTTCGAAGACCTGGTATTAATATATATTCTGCCAAAAGAAAGGAAGGTTGACTTTAAGCAGATTTTTTTTTTTTTTTCCTTGCGTTATGCGGGCCTCTCACTGTTGTGGCCTCTCCCATTTGCGGAGCACAGGCTCCGGACGCGCAGGCTCAGCGGCCATGGCTCACGGGCCCAGCCGCTCCGCGGCATGTGGGATCTTCCCGAAACGGGGCACGAACCCGCGTCTCCTGCATCGGCAGGCGGACTCTCAAGCACTGCGCCACCAGGGAAGCCCTAAGCAGATTTTTGACTGATGTGAGGAGACTCTTTTGCTTTAAATGTCTCTTAAAGAAAAACAACACCTCCCCCTTTTAAATTTTTTTTCTCCTGTGTTCTGCAAACATTTTATTTTGAAATTTTTCAGGTCTTCAGTAAAGTTGAAAGAATGCAATACGATGGACACTGGTAGATGTCACAAGTTTCACACTTGCTTTATCTTTATATATTCGTGCATGCACACATGGGTTTATGCTGAACCCTTTGAAAATAAATGGCTGTCCTGACACTTCACTCCTAAGTACTTTGTCTCTCCTGAGAACAGAGGCATCCTACTAACTTCAGTACCAATTAATCACTCCTAAGAAATTTAATGCTGACAATAATATTTATACTCATCAGATTCAGATTTCTCCATCTGCTTTTTCTTTTACGGCTGTGTGTTCCAGGGTCCAGAGATCACATGTAGCATTGGTTATCATTCCATTAGTTCCCCTGCCTTTTTTGTCTTTCATGACTTTTACATATTTGAAGAATCTGTGCCAAAATAGAAGGCACATTTAAATTTCTCCCATTATTAATGATACTAAGTTCAGTTACCTGGTTGCAGTAGTGACTGGCAGATTCATTTTATCAGTGTTTTGGCATCCTTTGAGCCTTGCCTGAATCAGTCACTACTACATTGGTGGTTGCAGAGTAGTGGTTCTCTAATTACATGATTAATCCTACATTTTTTAGCTGACCGCCTTATTGATGTAAAGAAGAGCTCCCCTTCCCATTTATTAATTTAGTAGACTATCTATCAGAGCATTGTAGGTTCAGAGCAGAATTGATCAGAAAGTATAGAGTTCCCATATGCCCTCTGCCCTCACAAATGCACAGGGGCACAGCCTCCCCTGCTGCCAACATCTACACCAGAGTAGTACATTTGTTCCAATCAATGAATCTGCATTGACAATGTCATTATCACCCAATGTCCATAGTTAACATTAGGGCTCACTCTTGGTGTTGTCCATTCTGTTCTATGGGTTTTGACAAATGTATAATGGCCCCATTTATTTTTTTGTTTGTTTTTAAAATATTTATTTGGCTGCAGTTGGTCTTAGTTGAGGCACGCAGGATCCTCAGTTGCGTCATGCAGGCTCTTAGTTGCATTATGTGGGATCTAGTTCCCTGACCAGGGATCAAACCTGGGCCCCCTGCGTTGGGAGTGCGGAGTCTTAACCACTGGACCACCAGGGGGAAGTCCCGTGGCCCTATTTATTTGTTTGTTTGTTTGTTTTATGTGTGTTTTTTTTTTTTTTTTTTTGGGCTGACTTGGGTCTTCGTTGCTGCGCGTGGGCCTTCTCTAGTTGCGGCGAGCGGGGGCTCCTCTTTGCTGCGGTGCGCAGACTTGTCATTGCAGTGGCTTCTCTTGTTGCGGAGCAACAAGAGTTGTGGGCTCTAGGCGTGTGGGCTCAGTAGTTGCGGCACATGGGCTCAACAGTTGTGACTCCCAGGCTCTAGAGCGCAGGCTCAGCAGTTGTGGCACACGGGCTTAGCTGTTCCGCGGCATGTGGGATCTTCCCAGACCAGGGCTCGAACCCATGTCCCCTGAATTGGCAGGCGGATTCCCAACCGCTGTGCCACCAGGGAAGCTGGTCCCATTTATTTTTTTTATTTTTTTTTTTTTTATTTTTTTTGCCATATGTGGGCCTCTCACTGTTGCGGCCTCTCCCGTTGTGGAGCACAGGCTCCGGACGCGCAGGCTCAGCGGCCATGGCTCACGGGCCCAGCCGCTCCGCGGCATGTGGGATCTTCCCGGACCGGGGCACGAACCCGTGTCCCCTGTATCGGCAGGCGGACTCCCAACCACTGTGCCACCAGGGAAGCCCTGGTCCCATTTATTTTTAAATTATCTATAAAACATTGTAAACCTCAGGTCTTAAGACGGCAGTTATTATGGTCATTGTTACTCTACACATGTGAACTATGTGACAGGCAGTGTATGACGCACCATATGTTATTTCTCAGTAATTCAAGGTCTCTCTTAGTATTAATCCAGTTTTCCAAATAGGGCTTAGAGATATTGAGTAACTCCTCAAGATTATATGGTGGAGTAAGTATGTGGTAGAGCTGGGATTTAAACCAGTCCCTATGCAGATTAGCCATGATATGGTGGAGCCAGGGTCCTGCCACTTTTAAGCTCTGTAACCATGGACAAGCTAAACACCTCTTGACTTAGCTGAGGAAATGGCATTGACGTCTAAATGAATTAGTAATATATGCACCTTGTGTTTGAGGACCCAGTGAGGTAGTGCATGGGGGAGTGGAGAGTAGTATGTACAATACATAGTACTTGCTGCACAAAATGTAAAATTTTTATTAGAGCATATTATCTATAATCAGCAAGAAACAATTGTATTGTGAATGAGTTAAACTTCAGCTTCAGGGTAATAAGTGGACACTCCATTTCTGTGTGTGTTAGTATTATCGGGTGTGAAGGAGGGCATTGGCTTAGGTTCTTTTCTCCTATTCTTAGTGAATAGGAGAGAACCACTTGTCTGTAGGAGGATGTTATGTTTGGATTCGATTCTCCAGGGAAATGTACGTTCACAGAGATTCTGTGTTTCTGTGGACATTTCTGTCATCCAGTAATAGGCATGTTTTTCATAAATATTTTGGAATACTCTATTATTTCAAGGAGATGTTACTGTATACATTATATAGGATTATTTTGCCTGGGTGGTGTGGCTGAGTGGGAGACATTTTCCTTGGCCCTCTGGGGCAAGAACACAGGGGCAGAGTTGAATCCTGTCTGTTTCCCCTCCTAGGTCCCGTGGCAGTGCTGGTGGCCATGGTTCCCGTAGCCAGAAGGAGCTGCCCACAGAGCCCCCCTACACAGCATATGTAGGAAATCTACCTTTTAATACGGTGCAGGGCGACATAGACGCTATCTTTAAGGATCTCAGCATAAGGAGTGTACGGCTAGTCAGAGACAAAGACACAGACAAATTTAAAGGTGAGTTTGGGGGATTTTTACTGTGCATTATTGTAAGGGGAGGAGGGTCTAAACCAGAGGGCTCTAATTATGAAAGTGTTTCAATGAAAGTGTTCCGAACGTTTGCCTAGTCCAAGTAGTTGAAATAAACATTTATTAGCGCTTTAACGCATAGGCCTTCAGTTCTATTTGGGGGGGAAGTGTTTTCTACATAACCTAGTTTGTAGAAATATGTGGCATGTGCCCAAGTAAATCTGGCATTTTCCTGACCTATATAGCAATCCTGTCTCTGCCAGAAAAGGAGTTACCAGGAAAGAAATGAACAGATAAAACTCAGGCCTTTTCAGGTGCATATCACCTTGGCCGACTCGTGCATTTTTAGGGGGTAGTTTTTCTGTAATCTAGTTTATTATGAAGTCCAAAAGGTAACCTAGTACTCGTTGTCACTGTACATTTGTGGCTTCAGAGCATGTGTTTAGGGAAATGATTGGCTCAAATATCAGATAAAGTTAGTGTCTGTAGGTTAGTCTCTCGGGTTCTTGAGCAGAGGAGTAAGAATGAGGAACCAGATGGGCATTATCCAACTTCCAAGGCTTCCTAAAGGGAAATGTGCCCTGTATTTAAGTGCGGGATGCCAGATACAAGGGCATTCGGTTTGCTTTCTTTACCCGGAAGCACGTCCCTGAAAGGCACAGAGGCTGTGGGGCTGTAGAAGAGGCAGGGGTGCCGCCCAGCAGAGCCGGTTCCATAGTTTTGTTGTTCTGAAAGCCTGCTGACGTGAGAGCCTGGAGCCTTGTTACAGTAAGTGATCAAGCAGTGAAAAAGAACGTATCGGGTAAGCTTGGAGCAGTAAGTCCCGCTGCTAGGAAGCGTTAGGAGTTCAAATTTAAGGTAAAAATGTGTGGGTGCAGCCAGCCTTTGGGCTGAGTCAGTAGCAGCAGAGATCGTCTCATAGAAGGGCGTCTTTAGTTTCGGCAGCTCTGGAGTGTGAGATGAGTGGCAGCTCTGGAGTGACTAGGCTCTTGTTGCCTCTTTGAACTTGCAAGTAGTTTTCTCAGTTCTTCTAAGCGTTGAATCCACTTAGGGGAAAAGGCATGGATGGGGAGGTGGAGTATGGTTGGGGGTGGAGGACGGGGAACTCTACAGCCAAGCAGTACATTCTTTGTGTGAGCAAATGGCGAACAGGAAAAGTTTGGACCCAGGCTTTAGAAGCACTTGCAGTCTAGTGGGCTTTGAAGGTGAAGTGTAATCGTCATACAGGATGGGGATGGGGAGGGTGGTAATACAGGGTGCAGTGTGAGCATACGGGGCAGGGGGAGTGCCTAACCCAGATTTAACCGAGAGGGCATGGACAAGAGTGTTGCAGCTAGAAGGAAAAGCTTATTCAGAGGTTGGAGGTGAGAGAGAGGGTGTGGTTTCTTCTGTCTGGAATGTCCTCTGCTTACAGGCCTGTGTCAGAATCTAGCGTTAGAGACTCAAGTTGTCAATAAAGCATGCTGCACCGAGGCCAGCTGTCTTTAATTAATTAGCATCCTGAGGAGGATGTGCTTGTGGCCGAGGGTATGTTTTTTAGCTTTGTGAAACAAATTTTATACCAGCTACCTGAGTAGTAAGTAATGACACCCTCAGCCTGTTCCATCAAAGCATGTTTGGTATCGAATTTGAAGGCTGTGTCTTAAAGCCCCTGTTAGGTTATATTAAAGTCATTCAGAAGTCAGAATTAACAGTTCTTCAGTGACCCAAGGAAGGTTTTAATATTATGGTTAAAACATAAAGCTTTATAAAAACACAGCTGATATTTCAGTACCTATTTGATTAGCACTTTCTGTTAGAATATAATTAAGAGGGGAAAAAATATAATTAAGAGGGAGGAATACCAGTCAAGTTCTATTTATTAGAAAGTAAAATATGCTCTTGCAGGTTCTGCAAGTCTGCTGCCATCTGGATGCAACAGAAGTGGTAGTTATGATGTAGGGACATGGTACAGACAGGGA
>NW_006796716.1:1675736-1677223 GCF_000442215.2 Lipotes vexillifer | reverse complement strand
GAAATGGTACAGACAGGGATCCCACCTTATCTTTAACCCGGAATTCCTTGAGGAAATCGGGGTTTGTTTTCTCTTACAGGATTCTGCTATGTAGAATTTGATGAAGTGGATTCCCTTAAGGAAGCCTTGACATACGATGGTGCAGTAAGTATATTCAGGTTTTCTCTGCGGTGTTAGTTGTTGAGATTTTTTTCTTGCCAGTACTTACAGTGTTTTCCACTTACTAGCTCTTGGGTGACCGGTCACTTCGTGTGGACATTGCCGAAGGCAGGAAACAAGATAAAGGCGGCTTTGGATTCAGGAAAGGTGGACCAGATGACAGAGGTGATTGGTTCTTCTACACCTGAACGTAAAACTTGCTGTGTGCCCACTGATTACAGCTCTTGAAGGTTACCAGAAGAACGCTTATCTCGTAGGTCTGATAGGTGTTTATGAGCTTTTAAAAATGTGTACAGTCTTAGAAAGAATGGATGATGCTTCTGCAAGCCTGGGTTTTTTTCTTCCTATTGGCAGCAAAAACTCTTATAATTTCATTGAACTTCCCATCACATGAGTTGTACGTCTTCCCAATGAATTTTTCCATGTTTGTGCAGCAAGGTAATGATACGACCTCAACTTTATCTTTTTTGTGTATCCTCAGGAATGGGTGGCTCTCAAGAATCTAGAGGTGGATGGGATTCCCGGGATGACTTCAATTCCGGTATCAGTATTTAAAGTATCACCACTTACCCTTTTCAGTGGCCTTGCTGCTGTTGTACATTTCTTGTGAGTAGCCCGCCTGGCCGGACTACTTTAGTTCCTTTCACAAATGAAACTTTCCTAAAAGGTACCCAGGCATGCAACAAGCCTCTGTTAGAACCTCAATGTTTGGGGTAGGACTTGAAAGCTTCCACATCGTGGGCAAGTTGGACTGATCCGCCTTATTTTGTTACCTTTTCTTAGTCTGCTGTTCTTATATGTGCCTGTGTCTCATGCTGAGTCTTTCTCAGGGTTTAGCCCAGGGGGAGCCCCTTGATGGTGCTTGTGTGTATGGCATGAATAGAAGTACTATTATTTCTAGAAGTCTGAAGGTTCTAGAAGCTTACAGAAAGCCTCGTACTAATGGTTCCTGGTGGCTCCCTCTTAGATGGTAATAGGTAGTCCTGATGACCTGTCTCTTAAAGGGTGTGGAGCCCCTATCCCTTAAGTGGACATAATCCACTTTATCATTGCTTTTCTTAACTCATCAAAGCATACCAGTGGGTGCCTCCTTGTGTCAACTCAAGAGGTCAGTTTGCATGCCAGGCTTTGAAGGGTTGATCTCCTAAACATCTCTTCATCTCTTTACTTGTTTTTTTTTTTAATTATCAAGGTAAATCATATGGTAAAAATGTCCATTGTAACCATAAGGTAGAGAATGAAAAGTCTGTTTTCTTTCCTACAAACTTGAGGTTATCTCTGTATTTGCCACCACATAAGATGAGATCATTAGTGCCCGCCCCCCCCAT
>NW_006796716.1:1667705-1675717 GCF_000442215.2 Lipotes vexillifer | reverse complement strand
CCCCCCCCCCCCCCAATCAAAACAAAAATCAGTAGAAAGTAACTGGTAAGTATGGGAGGAACTGGTCTTGTGAGTCGAAATTTTTTAAAAGTTCATTCCAGTACTGCGTTAGCTAAACAGATTACTGCTTATATCTGTTGAATAATTTAATTCCTAAAAGTCCTATAGCCAGTCAGAAATGAGCTTATTCATAAAAGTACAGTATAATCCAGTAAACCTGTAATTTTATGTATAAGCTAGTCTCTGATTGAAAAATGCAACAGATGTCATCTCAAAGCCACCTCAGGTGTAGTAGCTCGTGACTTGAGTGGTGGCCTCCAATCTGCCAGTTTTTCATTTCCTAGTACTGGAGAAATGGCACAGTGAGCTCACAGCTTTGGAGGTTTTACCAAAGGAACTGATGTCTTTCTACCACTGGCTTAGCTTGGGCTTTTTTACTCTGAAGCAAGACATATAGTGAACATAGCCAGAGAAACTACCTTGCCACCAACCAGTGTAAACTACAGTGTTCTGGTGATAATCTAAAACCAGCAGTGCGCACATGGTGGGGTACGGCCTATATACATTATTTGTATAGGTAGACCTTTTTTACTCTTTAGAATAATGCCTTTTCTTAAATGACATACTCTCATTGTAAAAAAAAAAAATTTTTCAAGCAGTACAAAAAATATATAAAGAAGAAAACAAATAAGAAAGTCCCTGTCAACCAGAAATAGGCAATGGTTTTTTATTTATTTTTTATCTTTTTTTTGGGGGGGCCGTGCCATGCAGCATGCAGGATCTTAGTTTCCCACTAGGGATCGAACCCGCGGCCCCTGCAGTGGAAGCGCGGAGTCTTAACCACTGGACCACCAGGGAAGTCCCTAGGCGGTGTGTTAAACTAAACTTCGTAAAGAAAGCTCAGAAGATTTTCATGAATAGTGTGCCTCCTAGAAATCTGTCGTCAAACTTGATGAAAAGATAATTGTTAGTGTCAAACCTTGGTTTCACCCCCCCCCCCCCCATAATCTTCCCATCGCTCATATCGTAAGAGTTTTGAAATGAGGTGGTCACTTGATGTTAATGTACACTGGGTTTTGGGGTTTTTCCCCACTATACTTTGTCTCATGGACCTGGACAAAGTAGCAGTTGTGTTTATGTGCCTTGTCAGTGTGGGTGTGAGCTGATTTGTTTTATGCTAAACACTGGTAGCAAAAATTAATCTCATTAAAAGGGAAGTAACTTTACTTTCATAATCAACGTGGAAAGGTACACACAGTTTAGTTTGGGGGAAATGTCAGGTTAAATGTTTGAATACTAATTAAGCTTGTTTAATGAATGGTGTATCCTCTCTGGTTGATAGAAAAGATTTTGTAAAGAAACTTATACTTGATTATATGCTTCCAAAATGGGTTTTCCCCCAAAGCAGTGCTCCTGTTGGTCTAAACCTTCTTAGAATTGTTCTCATTACTTGTTTTGTTAAAATTGAAATTGTTCGATTTAGTCTCTGAACTGAGTTTCAGATAACTTGATCAATTTAAAAATTCCTTGCTACCCTTAAAGAACAAAAAAACCCCACCGTTGCCAATAGTTGATTCTCCATATTCACAGTAGTTAGGTTCTTTAAAACCACTGCAAACACCAAATTGGCGGATACGGAGCCATTGCTCATAGAGGAAATATACAGGCTCCTGTGAGCCTCTGGTCATATTTTTGTCAGCCATTCAATACATAACCTTGCTTTATGTGTTTGTGTTTAAAGACGCCTTGTTTAATATATATAGTTGATTGATTAACAATGAACTCACGGCCAACAGCACTGTAACTCATGCCTGCGTGAGGCTTCTCTAACAAGGCACATCCCAGCCTTGCACTAGACAGCACTTCAGCATGATGTTTGGGTGCTGTTTTATTTTAACAGCAAAATCACTAACAAAAAGCACAAAAGAGCAGAAAGCCTGGCACTAAATAGATTGTGAAAAGGACACTTGTTTACTGTTTGAGCTGAGACAAGGCAGAGTGTTGGCTCATTCAACCTCAGCTGGGAATGTATGTGTCAGGTGACAGATGTTTCACTGCTCTGTGGATGTCTGAATGACAGCAAAAGGCCCCAAGTATTGATTTCAGGGTTACAAATAAATTTTAATGAGTAGACAAATTTGCAGACGTGAAATCTATGAGTAATGGGAATCAGCTACTTAGTAGAAGAAGATTTCTCAAGCTCAGGAGCCTTCTTCAAGGATAAGTTCCTACAAAGCTTTGAGCAATCGCACTATCCTTGGAGTGAGTAAAAATAGTCACCTTCCGGAGCTTCAACAGAGGGGGCAAGCTCATTTGTTTAATTACAGTCTTATTTCTTAAATTTTTACTGAAAGTTAACTTAAGTTGGTTATACTGTTAAAAGGTTAATTATCTTAACCTCCCCCTATGACTTTCAGTTAAATACAAAACTAAATAAGGCTTAAGGTTCTTAAAGTCCATTGAGAAAATATTCTTCACACTGATGAGAATTGCAACTTTTTTTAATATAAATTTACTTATTTATTTATTTTTGGCTGCGTTGGGTCTTTGTTGCTGCACATGGGTTTTCTCTAGTTGCGGTGAGCAGGGGCTTCTCTTCGTTGCGGTGCGTGGGCTTCTCGTGGCGGTGGCTTTTCTTGTTGCGGAGCACAGGCTCTAGGCGCGCGGGCTTCAGTAGTTGTGGCTCGTGGGCTCTTGAGCTCAGGCTCAGTAGTTGTGGCACATGGGCTTAGGTGCTCCGCGGCATGTGGGATCTTCCCGGACCAGGACTCGAACCCGTGTCTCCTGCATTGGCAGGAGGATTCTTAACCACTGCGCCACCAGGGAAGTCCAAATTGCAACTTACTTTTTAATTCTAAATGAGATGCAGTTTACTTCTGTTGGTAATTATTTTAGCGGTGCACAAATGAATGGGGGGGGGACCCTTTGCAGCCAGAGGAGGTGTGGGTTGGGTCTGCGGTTCCTGCTCTCTGGCGCCCTCTCTGGGAAGGGAGTGGGCCTGATCACAGCTTTGTTTACACACAGGTGCTTTGCTTTTAGAATGATCCACACCCGAATTGCAGCAGAAACAGAAAAATGGGGAATGTCACCCAGAGGTGACTTTGTATTTTTATTTTGTCTTCATATCTAGCTTTTTCCTTTTGATTTTGTGTTCTAAATTGTAACTTCTAAATTTCAGGTTTATCTTTTTTAATAACTGTGTAGATTGTATTAGAAAACAATAAAATGTGCTTTGAGCATTTTTGTGTTAAGCCATATTAGAATATTATGGACTTTTCCTGCAAGCTAAGAATTTACAGCTCGTTTTATTTTTCTCTCCTAAGATTCTTTTTTTATTTTAGAAGTCTGTTAGCATTGACATTACCCAACAGATTCACGTTTGGACTCATTTTGTATGCACTTTTGATGCTGGACAAACTAAAGAATTTAAAATTAAACTTAATTTACACAAGCTATGTTATCAGCTTTGAAACAGCAGTTTAAAAGATAATTCAATGTCATCTTCCTCCTTCAGGCTTCAGGGATGACTTCTTAGGAGGCAGGGGAGGGAGTCGCCCAGGTGACCGGCGAACAGGCCCCCCAATGGGAAGTCGTTTCAGAGATGGCCCTCCCCTTCGAGGGCCCAATATGGATTTCAGAGAACCAACAGAAGGTATGACGATAACGTGAACGTGTAAATGGAGCTCTGAAGGGTGTCTTTTCGTGGCACATTTGTAAGCCATGTTGTGTTTCCCTCCCCCAGAGGAAAGAGCACAGAGACCACGGCTCCAGCTTAAACCTCGAACAGTTGCAACGCCCCTCAATCAAGTAGCCAACCCCAACTCTGCTATCTTCGGGGGAGCCAGGCCCAGAGAGGAAGTCGTTCACAAGGAGCAAGAATGAGCTTGCGGTTGGGAGGGAATGGGATGTGGGGGCGGTTCGAGCGAGACCACAGCCTGGCTGCCCCCCAGACCGGCAGTCCTGCAGTTACCATTCCTGCGCCTGACCTTTGTCCTCCTTTCTTACAGTGGAAACACAGAGCTTGTGAGTGCATGTCAGCAGTTAACAAGTGGTTTTTAGTACATTCTTGGCTTTGCTGAATCTACCTAGTGCCTGTTTTGTGCTTTTTTTTTTTTTCCTTCCTGCCACTCCTTTCCTATTTTCCTTCTGTCCTTTTTCCTTCTCGCTCCTTGTTTCTTTCCAGCACATGAGTTTCTCTAGAGGGACAGAGGCAGCTGCCGTGCGGGAGTTCTTTATACTGAAGTGCTGCTTCATTTCTCCTTTGCTTTTCTGTTCTTCCTTTAGCCACACTGGGCGTTTCCTTTGATTTTTCTCAGCAACCTGCATGTTGAGTTCTGTATTGCTGTGGCTTCCAAGAAAAAAAACAAGTCACAAATTGGGTAGCATCTTGTTTTTATTCAGCTGTTATCAGCATACAGAATTTGGGACACATTGCTTTCAAAACAAGGATAAAATATCTGTTGATCTTTGCAAATTCCTTCCTGTAACTATTTATAGATAGTCCTGACTCCATTACTCCCTCCGCAGATGGGAGAATAGGCATACATTTCAAACAGCAAAACCTAAAAGGATAATGTGAACTGCTGGCGGGGTGTGCACCTAGGAGATAAATTGAATACACTGCCGTGTTCACATGCTTTATTACTGCTCTTTCAACACCGTGTCCAAACCGGTTCCCTTCTTTCACCGGCCGTTTTAGAGGCTCCTCTGTGGCTGGATGTAGCGAACTGCTGTCTGGTTTCCTTTCTGCTGGCTGCAGAGGTGCTTTGGGCACTGCAGGTGGTAGCGCGGTGCTGGGCTCACTTCCTAGTGCGGACGCTGCTTCCTCTCCAACCCCGGTGTCGTGTGTTCTGCATCACTCCCTGTGTTTATCTGTTCCCTGATACAAGTAATAGTGAGATACTGCACTTCCCACCATCCCTGAATTTTAGAGTGAAAGAACGGGCCTAGAATCTGGCACTTTACTCTCTTTCACTTGATGCATTGAGAATTTGACTATGCAGAGCTGTCAGATAACTGGTAGGTGGCTTGAGGTCACTAGTTCTCAGCTTTAGGATGTTCACTCCCACATACAGTGTTCAGCACTCACCCAGGCTAGGCAGCAGCTTTTGAGCTTGAACACCTCTGTGTGAACAAATTCTTTAGCACCTGAGTCCCACTTCATCCAACTGGGAGCAGTTCAGGGTCAGCTAGAGCCCCGGAAAAGAGAGACCCTCACCAGCATGACTGGAGGGCCGGGGGCAGGCTGGCCCACACAGTGTGCTTAGAAAGTAGCTCCTCACTAGCTGCCATCCTCGGCTTCTCTTACTTTGTCTTTGTCACCAGGTCTCAGCAATTTACAGAACTCTCCCTCCTTTCCGTCCTTCCACCTGTCATGTTTGCTTCTGAAATAAGAACCATTTGTGTAACACCAATACTTACCTTAAGAAAGACATGCATTATGTGGTTGTAATCAAACCTGATGCTTTCAGACGACCTACTTACATCTTCAGTGTGGAAAAGATTAAGAACAAAACAAATTCATCTAAACTTCTGGGCAATCCAGTTGACTTTTAAATGTAAGAATGGAATTCCAAACACTTAACACATTCAGCTATATGACAGAAAGTAAATCTATGGATATGGTATTTTGTGAATGATCTTTTAAATAAAAGAAAACCTTACGTAATATTTAATGCTTGTCTTTATTTTTGAGTTGTTTTTTAGCTGCTTGTGAAGTTAATTTTAAATTTGGAAAGTAGTGTCCAAATTTAGTGGAATGTACTGCAGAGTGAGCAAAGCGTCTTGCTTTCGGAAGTTACAAGATGTGTGAAATTATTTTAAAAGCTGGTGATGATCAGAGATGGGATGCCAACTTTCTTCCTGTTTTGTTTTTTTTCCCCAAAAACTAATTTCTCTTTTTCTTTGGTGGGGGGGGGGGATTTTTTAAATTTATTTTTGGCTGCGTTTGGTCTTCATTGCTGCGCACGGGCTTTCTCTAGTTGGGGCGAGTGGGGGCTACTCTTTGTTGCGGTGCGTGGGCTTTTCATTGCAGTGGCTTCTCTTGTTGTGGAGCACGGGCTCTAGGCGCGCGGGCTTCAGCAGTTGTGGCATGTGGGCTCAGTAGTTGTGGCTCGCAGGCTCTAGAGCACAGGCTCAGTAGTTGTGGCACACGGGCTTAGCTGCTCCGCAGTATGTGGGATCTTCCCAGACCAGGGCTTGAACCTATGTCCCCTGCATTGGCAGGCGGATTCTTAGCCACTGCGCCACCAGGGAAGTCCCCAAACCAATTTTTCTAACAAATGTTACATGATGTGGTCATAGTTTTTGGTTGGGTAAAGGAACTTTTAAAAATAACTGCTTGTTTGAGAAGAAATCCTAGGTGCTCCTCATGTGCATGATGGGTGCTGCTTCGTGGCAAGCAGATCGTGTGTTTGAGGAGGCGCTGCTGTGTAGTTGAGTGATTTTATGACCCAGTGGGCAAGGGCCAGGGCTTTGAGCTACGTGTGGGAGAGGCCAGGCTGGTGGGGAGGGTGCAGAAGTTGCTTACCTTGCGGTCAGAGCCTGACTGCAGCTTAATCTGGAGAAACAAGGCGGGGAGGATGGGTGCTGTTCCGGCCAAGTGCGTGAGGGACTGTTTACTGCAGCTGCTCCTCAGCCGAGGGCTTGAAGGAGAGGACTTGATGCGACTGGGGTTTCCTTAAAAGAGTGGGAGGGAGCATTCCTGAGGCTGGAAACCCTCTGCCCAAAGTTAAGGAGTTGGAACTTGGTGTCCTGGAGGGTTTTCCTGGGGCTGGTGGCCAGAGGCTTGAAATCCAACTCTGTGAGCCTTTTTTCCAAAGGTTCTTTGGATTCCATCCTAAGGGGCCTGTGGAATGTTCAGACCCTTGGAAGGATCATCTGTGTCTCCCAGTAATTCAGAGGTTTCTTGTGACTGAGGTGAGACTGCAGCTGTCTTTCTGCCTCCCCCAGATGTTGCTGTTACTATGCAGTGGTTGCTTCTCACAAGCACCTCTTCCCTTGGCCTGTAATAACTTTCGTAATATTAAGACATCACAGTGTTTTAGTACCTGCGTCTCATGCATAAGTAACTGAATTGAGACGGGAAGGTATGTCTTTCTCCAAATAAGCACCTAAATAAATAGTGTCATTTTCATAAAAGTTTGTACCACCTATGTGAGTGTTCCAGAGATAGGTTTAGACAGATAATTGACATCTGGTTTCTCTCTGCTATTCTTGAACTGGTTTCAGAGAAGCATTTTAGTAGAGTGCCAAGTGAGGCCCTTTTAATAAGGGGTTCAGGTTTCTAAGAATGTTCTTTCCTCGGAGTCCATTTTGTCCGAAGCCAGATTGTTTCTCCGGGTCCCGGGAGAGGACAGGTTTCCACAGCAGGCTTCCAGAAGCCTGGGTTTCCCATCATGACTCAAATGTCTTGTTTCTTCAGGGAGGTCTTGGTGAGCTCGAGGCAGAAAGGGGTAAGTAGTCAGGAGGGGCGTACGTTCAGGTGAGGAAGGAAGGTGTTGACATTGTTACCTGGCATCCCCTTTCAATTCGTGATTGCTTAGGGGTAGCCTGGTTTTCTCAGTGAAGGAAGTTACTTGGTAGAGATCAAGTCTAGAAGAAGAAAAACTGATTGACTTGAGTTTGTTAAAGCCACTCTGGCTTGAGATGCGTTAGAAACAGCATTGCTTTGCTATGTCTTGAGATGGTGCAATGCAGCCTCTAGAGATTCTTGTGCCTGATTTTTTAAACAACCTTATTATAATCTCTCCACGAGTCATGCTTCAGATAAACTTTTTTCTTCCTCTCAGTCCTCTTCTCAAATTCCAAATGGCTGTTGAGGTCATGCGGGGTCACTAGTACCGTGACAAGGTTCACTCTTTGGAATGGCCACCTCAGTAGGACCTGAGGGGGCCCAGTGCTGTCTGTGGGGCTACTTGGTCCCGTGGAGGATGGGGTCAGTGGCCTGTTCGCAGTTCAGCTGCTGCTTGATGTCTGCACAGTGGGATTTCTCCCCACTGTTTTTGTAGGGA
>NW_006796716.1:1664312-1665762 GCF_000442215.2 Lipotes vexillifer | reverse complement strand
CTCGTGGGCGTAGTTGCTCCGCGGCATGCGGGATCCTCCCAGACCAGGGCTCGAACCCGTGTCCCCTGCATTAGCAGGCAGATTCTCAGCCACTGCGCCACCAGGGAAGCCCAACAGGCCCCTGTTTTTATAGATGGAAAATGGGCTCAGAGAGGGTGCAAGAGGGCTCCTAGGTGCCACTGTAGATGGGCCCTGAGACTTTGCCGGTGGTTGGCGGTCACTTCTCCAGCATCTGCCATCGCTAAGGCCGCGACAGAAGCCAGCATGTAGAACAGAGCGCCATTCCCACTGGACATGTTGGAGCTTCTGTCCGTCTCTGCGGGCAGGAAACCCTGGGCAGGTACATAGTCCAGGGATGGATGGAAACCAACACAGGCTTGTCCCAGTGGGTGAGGAGAAGCCAGGCAGGCGGTCCCAGAGAGCACCTGCGCTCAAGGGTGGTGAAAAGACGACAGGTTTTGGAGGCTTTGGAGTCTGGGTTCAAATCCAGCTTAGCCTCTGAGCCTCAGTCAGCTCACCTGTATAAGAAAAGTAAGGTCTCCCTCCAAGGGTTGCCGTGGGACTTAAACGTAGCACTGCCCCACGTGGGATGAGGGAGGCAGCAGTGATTCTCAAGCTTGGGAGTCACGTGATGTTGGCTTTAGTCCTGGTGCCACCGCTTGCGGGGATGAGGATTACTGCTGATGCTCAGGGCCCACGGGCTCTCCCATAAGCTCCAGTCCCTGCACCACCCTTCTCCCCCGCGCGGGGGCAGCAGCACGCGCCCAGCCCTTGCATTTCTCTTTTGGTTGCCACTGGGCCTCCTGGCGGCACTTCCACTGTCGCCTGGCCGGGTCTGGGAAGCCTGTGGACCCTGGACTGGGGCTGAAAGAAAAACCTTGTCCCAGCAGAGAGGGGCCCAGAGCTGGGGAGCCCAGGCTCTGAGATGCCAGACAGATGGGGGTTGGGGTGACCCCTGTGGGCTTCCTAGTCTCTAGCGGGTGGGGCGCCACTAAGAGTTCAGCGGCCTTGGGCAAGTTATTTAATGACCAGTAACAGGAGGCACTGGGGAACACTTGCTGCCTGCGTGCGGCGCACCCGTCTCTCTAGCGCCATCCTCACCTCTGAAGGAAGGGCCCAGGCACCAGGGCAGCAGGTGTAGGGAGTGGGGGCTGAGCTCTAGCCGCCCTGCCCAAGGCTGGCTCCACGCCTCTGTGAGCCTCATCTGGAAAATGGGTGTGCAGAGGCTCCCAGGCCCGGCAGAGGAGTCATGGTTGTCCTTCCTTCTGTCCTTCAGCTTGGTCCCTTCCTCTGCTGCCAGGGACTGTCCACTCCTCTGTCCATCTGTCTTTGTCTCTGCCCGTTCGTTTGTTATGTCTGCCCTGATATATGTCTCTCTGTGCCCTTCCACCCATATCCCATGCTGTGTGTGTGTGTGTGTGTGTGTGTGTGTATCTGTGTTTCTCATTCT
>NW_006796716.1:1652992-1663972 GCF_000442215.2 Lipotes vexillifer | reverse complement strand
TCCCTACACATATATCTGTGTGTGTGTGTGTTTTCATTGTAGACGTGTATTTCTATGTGCGTGTGTGTGTGTGTGTGTTTTCAGTGTGTCTCTCCGTGTCTTCCTACTCTCTCGCCCATGCGTGTCTACGTGCGCTCCCCCATTTCATTCCCTTTGTCCCTGTCCCGCAGTGTGTGTCTCTTCCTCTTTTTGAGACATGTGTTTGTGTGTGTGTGTGTGTATTTAGTGTGAATTTTCTGTGTGTTTGTGTGTCCATGTCTTTCTGTTCTCTCTGTGCCTGTTTGTGTGTGTCTCTCTGTCTCTCTGTCTCTGTCTCTGTTTGTCTGTCTCTCTGCCTCTGTCTGTTAAGAGCAGAGCCTGTCCTGCAGAGCAGCGGATGTATGAGGGATGATTCAGTGGCTGACAGGAAGCTCGCCGCCTTGCATCCTGCCTGCCAGTGTCTGTGGCATTGGCATCAGATCAGGCAGGTGTGTGGGCTCAGGATGAGGTGGCCGCAGTGAGGAGCCCCCCGCTCTCAGGTAAGCCTTTTCCAGGGGTGCCTGGAGCCTGGCCCCCAAGGCAGGGGTCCTGAGGCTGTCCCCCCGACACCCCACGGGGTTGGGAGTGGCCCTGCTGGCCCAGCAGGAGCGGTTGGCTGCCCGCCGGGTGGGCTGGGAAGAAGCCGGTATGCCCGGCACCCCCTCCCTTGGCCCCAGCCCTGTCCTGGCACCCCCAGCTAGCAAGCCCTTGCCCCAGACCCTGTGGCACTAGAGGGGCAGCTGATTCTGCGGCTCTGGCCCCTCTCCCGCCCCGCCTTCCCCAGCCCAGCCTGCACAGCCCTGGGAAGCCCCCCAGGGCGGGTTCCATCACTTCCAGAGTCCGGTGAGGGTCGAGGACAGCAGCTCCCCAGGCCCAGACCCGTGAGCCTTGGTTTCTTCATCTGTGGAACGGGGCTGTGACAACCCTGCCCCAGGGCTGTGGGAGGATGGGAGAGATGCTGCAGACAAGCAGAGCCAGGTCCTGCCCCTGGCCTGGAGGAAGACGCTGTCCCAGCCACGGCGCCCAGGCCCCAGGCTGGCCACCAGCTCTGCTGGGGAGCTGGGAAACTGTAGGCCCTGGGGTGCTCTTTGTTTGTTTTTTTAAATTTTATTAATTTTTTTTATACAGCAGGTTCTTATTAGTTATCCATTTTATCCACATCAGTGTATACATGTCAGTCCCAATCTCCCAATTCATCCCACCACCACCACCACCACCACCACCGCTTTCCCCGCTTGGTGTCCGTATGTTTGTTCTCTACATCTGTGTCTCTATTTCTGCCCTGCAGACCGGTTCATCTGTACCATTTTTCTAGGTTCTGCATATATGCCTTAATATACGATATTTGTTTTTCTGTTTCTGACTTACTTCGCTCTGTATGAGTCTCTAGATGCATCCACGTCTCTACACATGCCCTGGGGTGCTCTTGGTGCCCTGCTCTGCCTACGGGTGGCCCTGACCTTCACCATCCCCCACCCGTGCCCAGAACAAGGGCTGCCCGGGTCCCTACCCTGAACGCCTGAGCATAAGAGCCTCTATTAGAGACCTCTCGGTCAGCCTCATCTGAAGGCCAAGGTTATTTGGGAAAACGGAGCAGAGCCTGGCAGATAAGCCTTTCCAGGAGTCGGACGGGGACCTCTGGGTCCACCCCTACCCCCGCAGCCTGACGTTCGGCCCTGGTGGGCCTCAGTTTCCCCATGTACTACGTGGGGAGGGCTGGGAGGCTGGGCAGGAGGGTTGCCAAGGGCCTCTCAGGGTGAGAGGCTGGGTGCAGAGGCTTGCTCAGCCCAGCCCTGAGAGCTTTTCCGCCGGCGGCTTGTTGCAAAATTTGTTCATATGAAAACTGCCCACTTCCCTTTCTGCTATTTTGGCCTGCAGGCCACGGGCTGTGGCGGCCTCCCCTCCCCTCCCCACCCAACTCAGCCCTGCCTGGCCCCTTGGGGCCCTCCTGGGGCTGCCGGGCCTGCCTGTGCCAGGGGCCCAGCTCCTCTCCCTCCGCCTTCCCCTGCCCCACTTGTTCTCAGGCCTGGTTGGGAAAGCAAGGAGAGAGGACAGATTGATTCAGTCTGGGGGGCAGCCACAGAGTTTTCCTCAAATGAGCCTCTCTTTTAAAAAATATTGCGTGATTCTTAAAATGTAACATAAGCAAAAAAAAAAAAAATGTAATATAAGAAAGGATTTACATAAAGGAGTGTAGGCCTTGGAGTCAGCCTGCCCTGGGTGTAGATCTCGGTTCTGTGACTGGTCGGCTGTGTGACCTTGGGCAGAATACTCAGCTCTCTGGGCCTCCCTCTCCTTCCTTGGAAGAAAGGAGCTGGCATCTCCAAGGTGATGCTACCCGCGTCCATGACAACCGAAGGGCTGGGGCAACAGCGCTGCTCTCCTTCAGATCCCAGCCCCTCCCAGGGTCCCACCACGACGCCCTGCATGGTGCAGTAGAGGTGGGGCTCAGGCCTGCATGTCTGGGGGACCCGGCAGGGAGGGCTTCAGGTAGGGTTGACCCACACTGCTCAGTGCGGGCCATCCAGCCAACTCTGGCCCCGACAGGATGCGGCTGTCTCTTCCCATCCCACAGGGACCGTGATGATGGCAAGTCACAGTGGTCACAGCCGACCATGCCCCACCGGCCGGCACTAGCACCTTACAGGCGTCCTCTCAATGCTGGGCCTCAGATGACACACCTGAGTGTTGAGTGTCATTCTTTCCCTCGTTTAACAGGTGACCGAAGGCCGGTGACACTGGGATTCAACAGCTGGGGCAGAATTTGTGTTCTCATGCTCCCCTCCCTTCCCTCACCCAGTGCCAGGTGGGTGGAGATGGGCCAGGGCTGGGGGCATCCCGAGCGTCTGCTCATCCCAAAACAGCAGGGCCAGGAAGCAAGAGGGCTTTCTGATGGTCAGGGTCCTCTGGGAGGGAGGGCAGCAGAGGTCAGCAGCCCAGGTCCCAGGGCCTTGAATGCCAAGCTGAGAGTGTGGACTTGCTCCTGGGGTCTTAAGCAGACCCCGGCGGTGGCCAGTGCTGGACCCTTGTCCCATGGGTGCAACCCTCCCATGTGTCTGTGCATGAACCTCCTCTGGGGCAGAAAGAGTCTCTGTCATGACCAAAGGAAAAAGATGTCAAAGGTGGGAGCTCAAGGGAACTGTCCAGACCAGCCAGCTGGAAATAAGAGCCTCAGCAAGTTTCTCTTCCGGAAGCCCCAACCGTGATCCAGGCTGGACGTGTTTGTCCTCCCAACGACTCTTTGAGGAACGGCCTGGGTTGGTCCCAGTCTTATAGATGAGAAAACTGACGCCAAGAGACCCTGAGGCACAGGCAGGCTTCCCCGCTTCAAGGCCAGATGCTCCCAACCTCACCAGCCTGAGATGGACTTGGGCCTTGGCTGGAGGCCCAGGAGGGAGGCAGCCCCGGGGCAGAACGAGGTGGGGGGGAGGGAGGAGGGTATGCAGCCTGGGAGGGCAGTGCCCAGGCTCGTAGATCCCCTCGGACAACCTCCTGGGGTGACCAGGTCATCCTCTCTCCTCGTGTGGAGGCCGCCGGGTCATGAGGTTTGGGAATGGTCATGTTTCCGCTGACTCACTTGGGAGTTTGGGGGAGGGAGAGGTGACTTCATGACGGGCCCCTGACCGGGGCTCGGCCCTGCACGGAGATTCCTTGTCATCTTTGCCACAGGGAATCAGGAAGCTCAGAGTGGCGAGGGGGACGGCTAGGTGCAGTGCAGTCCTCTGGGGAGCCTGGAGCAGGAAGCGGGCAGCACAGAGCTCAGGTCTCCCCAAGCCTTGCCTTGCCCAGCTGGGAAGCAGGGAGAAGCCTCCTCCCAGGTGGCTGCGGCAGGAGGAACAGGTGTTCACCGAGGGGACACTCAGTAGCGTGGGCTCCACGTGCCCACCACGGGGCACCGCCCCCTCAGGACCCCCGGCTGCCCTCAGCTCTCACTGGCATTTGCAAGGGGGGGCTGAGTCTCTTTATAGTTGTAACGATTCTCCTTGGAGGGCCCCTCAAGAGGGCTGTACTCACCAGGCCCTCCTGTGCGGGTGCCTGTGGCTTTGCTGAGGCCTGGCAGTCACAGCAGGGCCCCGAGGCTGGGACCGGCCGCTGACCAAGAAGCAGCCTTTTAGCGCCACCTCCCAGCACATCCCACCAGCAGCCACCAAGGTCCATCTGCCCAGGCACCCTTCTTCCCCTCCTGGTCTCAGGCCCACCTCCTCCAGGAAGCCTTCCTGACCTCCCTCCTTCCGTCACCCAGGGCAGGAGGAATCTGGGCAGATGGGTGTTTTGGGAATGGAAATCCCACCCCCAGCTTCCCCAGAGGCCATGAGTGGGAGCGGAGAACCACCCAAGGGTCGATGGGGGCTGCCGGGGCTCCCAGGCAGAAGGGGCCATGGACTCTGAGGTTGGGGAATAAAGCTGGGTTGGCAGGAGGCAACAGGATGCAGTGGGCGGAGCCAGCGTTAGGGTCTGGAGACTGGAGTTCAAATCCTGTTTTTCCCCTTAGCAGCTGTGGGATCTCTGGCTTTCGTTTTTCTGTTTGTGAAATGGCTCGAGCCTCTCCCTCAAAGGGCAGTTGGGGGGACTAAGCGAAGACGTGTGTGGGAGTGTGCACATACATGTGGTGCTGTCTGGCGGGTCTCCAGAACCTTCCAGCACTTACCAAGAGTTGATGATGGCCCTGGGAGCCCGGGGTGCAGGTTGGGGGTCAGATGGGGGAACAGGGCTGGTTCTGTCCCTGCCTGGTCCCAGAGCAGGCAGGGGAGGTGATGCTGGGCTCAGCTGTGGGGTTGGCAGGGGACGGTGGGGGCCAGAAACCTGGGGTTCCTGGAGGGGGCGGCCCTGCAGCCTCCACCCCAGCTCACAGTGCCCCCACGTTGCAGCCCTGCAGGAAGAGTGGCCAGGAGTGGACATGAGCGCGGACGCGGAGCTGCTGTGGCCGGGGGCGGCCCTACTGCTGCTGATGCTGGGGGCGGCGGCCGGCCTGTGTGTGCGCTGCTCCCCCCGCGCAGGTAAAGGCTGGGGTCATGGGTGCGAGGGAGGGGCGGGCAGTGTACCCAGCGAGCCACTCAGGCCCAGACCTGGCTGCAGTCGGAAGGGGCAGTCAGATAAGCCTCAGGAGGCAGAAGTGAACCCCAGGGGCCTGGGTTTCTCCTCTGAAGACGATGGGTCTGGCTCACTGGGGGCTTCGGTTCTGCCGGGTCAAGGGCATGTGTCTGGGGCCGATGGACTGCGCTGGACAAGCGTGGGGAGGGGGGCTGGGCTGCCTGTGTCCGCCTTCTCCACGCTCCGCGTTCCTAAATAAACGGTGAGCAACCCCCGCCAGTGTCAGGTGGCCCCCAGTGATCGGTGGCTTAGCCCGCACGTCCGGTCTGAGGCCTGCACAGGGCACAGGGGAGACACGATGGTTGGGCCTCAGATCTCAGTTCCCACCCGGCCCCGGGATGCTTGCTAATCTGATCCTGTTCTTGCAGGTGCAAAGAGGTCCGAGAAAATCTATGAGCAGAGGAGCCTGTGAGTGTCTCAGTGTCCCCAGCACGGCGATGCTGTGTGCCCTGGGCATGGGTGTCCACGTGGGCATCCCCTCGGGCACCGCCATGCCCCACCCCTAACCCTTCACTCACACCTCCTCCGTGCCGGGCTCTAGTGGGTTCTAAGCAGTTAGGGGAGGGCGAGGGGGTGCCCAGGGGCTGTCCAGACCCGGCCCCAGCCTGGTCGGGGAGGGCTGGGGATGCCACAGGAGGGGAGGAGGGGATGCCACACTCCAGCTTGCCCAGGAGCATCTCCAGAAATCCCCGCAGTGACCCCAGCCCTGGGGAGCGCTCTGTGCCGGTGCTGGAGGTCGACAGAGGAATCCCACCCTCCCGAGGCAGTGGGGGGAACAGAGACCGGGCGCTGTGTCCAAGTCTCCCCTGGAAGACACTAAAGGACCTCAGGGGAGGATATGGGTGTGAAACTTGGGGGACCAGGGGAGGCCTCCTGGAGGAGGCGGGAGGGATTTTAAGAGAGAAAGAAGGCGAAAGGGGACATCCAGAGAGAGAGGGAATGGTGTGGGGATTTGCCGATGTCGGGCCGGGGTGGACGCTGTCTTGGGGATGAGGCGGTCGCTGTGCGCATGTCTTGAGAGAGATCAGCTGAATGCAGAGAAAGAAGAGTCTTGACTGTGGAGAAAGACCGTGGCCTTTGTCCTAAGGGCCAAAGGGAGCCACGGGAGAGCTGGAAGCAGGGCAGTGGGGGTGAGATGAAACGGGGCCACTGACCCCAGGCAGAGTTGCAGGACCTGGGCAGGAGGGAGTTCCAGGCACCTTGGGGACAGGCTGGCCGTTCTGTGAGCCGTGGGAGGGTCAGCAGTGCTATGGGCGCTGCAAATCGGGGGGCGACCCAAGAACAACTCGAGGCAGGAGGGCAGCAGCCAGTGGTGTCCTTACAGTGCCTGGTGGAGGGCTCTGAGACCTGCGTGCACACACGTGCACAGGCCTGCACGCCCACTCGCACCCACAGGCTCCCCCAGCACTCGCTCATGCGTGCACTTCTCACACACACGGCACTTGCTTGCACGCCTGGGCAGGCACTCACATACAAACTCACACACACACCCTCTCTCATTTCCTTTTGCAACTGAAAAACCACAGT
Source organism: Lipotes vexillifer (assembly GCF_000442215.2). Lineage (NCBI taxonomy): Eukaryota > Metazoa > Chordata > Mammalia > Artiodactyla > Lipotidae > Lipotes > Lipotes vexillifer. Next base: position 1,657,336 of record NW_006796716.1, on the reverse strand, counting down.
GAGATTTGAAAATAGAACTTTCCCATCCATGCCCACTCCTGCGGCTGGGGCTGGACTTTCCCAGGCTTTTGGGGCCACTTGGTCCTCTGGCTCGCCAGCCCATAACCTCCACCAGGGCTGGGCTGGGCTCTCCTAGTGCCCACCCACACCCCTGCCCCAGGGCAAGTTCCTCAGTATCTTCCCTCTCCCCTCCTCCCTCAGTCCCTGCCCACTCCAGGCCCCTGATTAATCTTAGAACTGAAGATAGTCAGAGGCACAAGTTAAACCTCCTCACGTGGGAGGTGGGAAAACTAGGCCTAAGTGGGAGGAGGTGGGAGGGGAGACTTGGGCTCTCCCCACCTCACTTGGGTTCAGTCCTATCAGCCTGTGTGTGCCAGGTCCAGCTCCTGCATCATTTCCTCTGGGAAGCCATGCCTGACTCTCTTCTGTGGATTTAGGGCATCATTCCTAAATCAGATCACTCTGACCCCCAGCCCCCCAGGCTGGAAGGCTGGGGCAGGTCACCATTCTGGTCCAGGGGAGGAACCCAAAATGGTTTAATGATTAGCTAATCTGATCCACTATCCTTAGCAGTGGCTTTCATTCCCAAGGGTACTTCATGGTCCTAAGTGGCAGCTAGAGCTCCAGCCCTCATCTCTGCCTTCCAGGCAGTAGTAAGAATGAAGGAGAAGGACAGAAATGGGGCATCCCAGTTAGCAGTGCCTCCTTAAAGGAGTTTTCCTGAAAGCCCAACAACCTTGGCTTTGCATTTCATTAACCAGAATAATATGGTCACACATAAATGCAAGGGAGGCTGGGAAATATAGCCTTTTATTAAAAATTGAGGTAACACTGGTTTATAACATTATATAAGTTTCATGTGTACGACATTATATTTCTACTTCTCTATACCCTACATCGAGCTCACCAACAAAAATTTAGTTTCCATCTATCATCATGCAGTGGATCCCCTTCACCCATTTTGCTCTCCCCCACTCCTGGTAACCACACGTAACCACTATTCTGTTCTCTGTATCTATGTGTTTGTTTTTGTTTGGTTTGTTCATTTATTTGGGGGTTTTCTGTTTGTTTCTTTTTTATATTCCATATATGAATGAAATCATACAGAATTTTTCTTTCTCTGTTTGACTTATTTTACTTAGCATAATTCCCTCGAGGTCCATCCATGTTGTCACAAATGGCAAGGTTTCATCTTTTTTATGGCTGAATAGTATTCCAGTGTGTATATATACCGCATCCTCTTTATCCATTCATCTGTTGATGGGCACTTAGGTTGTTTCCATGTCTTGACTATTGTAAATAGTGCTGCAATGAACATACGGGTGCATATATCTTTTCAGATTAGTTATTTTATATTCTTTAGATAAATACCCAGGAGTGGGATTGCTGGCTCATATGGTAGCTCTATTCTTAGTTTTTTGAGGAATCTCTATACTGTGTTTATAGTGGCTGCACCAATTTACATTCCCCTCAACAGTGCCCAAGGGTTTCCTTTTCTCCACATCCTCGCCAACCCTTGTTATTTCTTGTCTTTTTGATAATAGTCATTCTAACAGGTGTGAGGTGTTACTTCATCATGGTTTTGATTTGCATTTATTTCCCTCATAATTAGTGATGTTGAACAGCTTTTCATGTGTCTGTTGGCCATCTGTATGTCTTCTTTGGAAAAGTGTCTATTCAGTTCCTCTGCCCATTTTTTAATCAGGTTGTTTTTTTGTTGTTGAGTTGAGTTAATTATATATTATATTATAAGGGATATTAACCCCGTATTGGATATATCATTTGCAAATACCTTCTCCCAATCGGTAGGTTGTCTTTTTGTTTTGTCGGTGATTTCCTTTGTTGAGCAGAAGGTTTCTAGTTTGATATAGTCCCATTTATTGGGAAGTACAGTCCTGTGGATGGGTATGTGGCTGTGTCTAAATAAAACTCAGAGTTATGTTTCAAGGGAAGGTGATGGTTAGATACCCGGCTGTGTCTGCTAAGCCTTGAGGTTGCCTCATCAGTTACTGGGGAGTAAATGGCGTGTGTGAACAACTTAAGAGGACCGTGCTCTCTTAGGAATGTTAAACACTCCTGGGATGACAGGTGGTGGGAGCAGCCTCTTTGTTGCTCCTGGATGATGTCACTGCCAGGTCCCTGAGCAGCTGCCCCAGCCCTGCCCACAGACTCTCCTGGGCATCTCTAGGGGTCCTGGGGAGGCTCTGTGGGGGCATATGTCTGGCTGGCAGCTGGCTCCAGCCCAGGGCCATGTGAGAAGTGTGGGCACGTGGTGGGCAGGCAGGGAAGCACTCTAGAGAAGGGGTGCATCAGGAAGCCCTGGATCTGAGTCCTGGGGGGGCTGCCAGCCCCTCCTCACTCTCGCCCTGGTCTGTCCCTCTCTGTCCGTCTGTCCTGCCCCTCTGTCCCTGGGGCTGTGGGAGGCCAGGCCCTGGCTCAGCACAGCTCCATGTGTTTCCAGGCAAGAAAATCAGCAGAACTTTGCAGTGGCCCGGACCTATACCCGTGAGTCCCCAGACAGAAGGGTCCAGGGCTGGGCTCGGGATTGGGAGTGTCCACATCAAAGTCCCTTTCGTCCCCATTGTTCTGAGGCTGTGGCCAGGCCTGATCTAGTGGGATGATGGGGTGAGGGGGCTGTGCTGGGCAGCTGGCCTGGGGGCCCAGCCAACACCCCGTCAACCTTTGCAGTGGTCAGGGAGGCCTGGCCAGGGCCCCTGGTGGACACGGCCTCCAACGCGGCATCAGCAAGGTAGGAAGGAGCCCCTATCCCAGCCCCACGGGAGGCAATGAGGTGGGCCCCAGGGTCCCCACCTGGCTGAGCCCAGGCCAAGACCTCGCTCCTTCCTCGGATCTCAGAGCCCCAGTTCTGATTCTGAGGGCCCTACCAGGGGGCTGTGGGACTGTGGCCTCCAGACCCCCAGGAAACCCGGGGCCTTCTCCCAGCCCCTCCTCAGCCCCTCCCCCACTCCCATGCAGGAAGGACAAGCTGCTGCAGTTCTCCCCCCGCCTCGAGGGTGAGTGCCCTGGGACACAGGGTTGGGGGCAGGGGCGAGGTGGGACGGAGACAGGTGAATACCTGGTGAGACAGGTACTGAGCAGGAAGCCTTCCCAGAGGAGAGACGCTGTGAGCTGGGCTGTGAGCCCTGGTGGGGCTGGCCCAGCAGGGGGAGGGGACGGAGAGCAGGTGTGAGGGCGTGAAGATTGGAAACACCTAGCCTTCCTCCTCCGGTGGTCACAGCTGGGAGGGGGCGGGGGCTGGGGAACCAGCACTGAGCCAACGCAACAGGCCTGGCCTTTCTTCCAGATTCTTCATCCTCCAGGTACCAGAACTTCAGCAAAGGTAGGTGGGCTCCGTGGAGGAGGGGGCCGCAGTGGGGCATACAGCCCGCGCTCAGGCCTGATTCTTGCCTCCTCCTGCAGGAAGTAGACGCAGATCAGATGCAGCCTACATGTGAGAGGGCTTCTCCGGGCCCTGGCCATCCCCTCGCCCCGCTGCCCGCCCTGCCCGCCCTGCCCGCAGCCTCCTTACGTGAGAAAGGCCTCCTGCCCTGGAACCCGCTGGCCCAGGCAGGATCTCTGTAGCACTGTTTCCCTCAGATGACTGTAGCTTTGGGGGGGCTGAGGACAGGGACAGGAGGGAGCCCTGCTCTGTTTGGGGGTGGGGGAGGCCGTCGGGGGGCGTCATCCTGCACCACCCGGTCAGAGACGAGTTCCACCGACCCTCAGATAGGAAGGGCCCCCAGGACGTCTCCTCATCTCACAGTTGGGCAAACTGAGGCCCAGGGCAGGAGGTAACTTGCATAAGGCCACACGGTGAGGTGGCTGGAGCCAGGGCGGCTCAGGGGTGCAGGGAAGCAGGGTGGGAGGATCAGGGGAGACCCTGGCAGGGCCCCCCGCGGGCTCCGGGGGCAGTGACCGCCGGAGCAGCCCTGGCCTCGCTGCCTGCTCAGGAAGCTCCCGGCCCGACCATGGGCCTGCCCAGCAGTTGGTGCTGTGTCTATGTTTTCTTGCCAGACACCCCTTCGCCACGGACTATTTCGATTGTGGGCAGTTCCAGAAGCCCCCGGAAGGTGAGGCGAAGGTTGATGAAGGGGAGAGGGAGGCGGTGGCCTGGGAGCGCAGTTTCAGAAGTCACACCCCCAGGGCGGGGCCAGAGGTGGCGGGAGGATGTAAAGCAGGAGGCCAGGCCTAGGTTTAGGTGGCTGGAGGAGGCTGGGCGGGGCGGGGCGCGGGGGGTGGGGGGGGGGTACCTGGGGGAGGCTGGCCCTGTGCGCAGGAGCCGAGGTGCAGAGAAGGGAAGGGATGGGCGGGAAGAGGGGGGAGGGGGGCCAGAAGGGGAGCTGG
>NW_006796716.1:1647829-1652603 GCF_000442215.2 Lipotes vexillifer | reverse complement strand
GGGGGGGGGGGGGGGGGGGGGGGGGGGGGGGGGGTCCCTGGGGGAGGCTGGCCCTGTGCGCAGGAGCCGAGGTGCAGAGAAGGGAAGGGATGGGCGGGAAGAGGGGGTAGGGGGCCCAGAAGGGGAGCTGAGGGCAGGGGCAGGGGGCAGGCTGGTCCCCTTGTCATCCAGGCCCCTCTCAAGGCTGGGCACACAGGGGACCTTGAAGGAAGGCCCTGGACCGGTCAGCCTTGTTGACAAACGCTGAGCCCTGCAGGCTCCGAGGATGCTGGCACCCTTTGTTGAGAGCAAAGGTGCTCCTAACACCTTTGCTCTACAGAAACTGAGAACTGAGGGTGGGCAGTGCCTGCTGAGAGGTGCACAGGGCTGGGCTCCTGCCTGGGCCGAGCTGGGGTGAGGTGGGGGGGTCCTTTTCTCCCCGCTGCGTTTCTAAATTGGGGAGAGGCCCTCACTTCTCAGAGCCTCTTCGACACAGATGGACGCAGGGTGGGGTGGCGTTTAGAGCTCAGCTTCCCCGTTGGGGGTAGGGGGGAATACCGGGGTACCAGGCTCTGATATGCCACAACCAGCCTAGGCCCCCGGACAAAGGATCCTCAGCCCACCCCATTGCCTGAAGGGTTAGGCAGGTTCCTGTCTCCTGGGCCCCCAGCGGCTCTCCCTGCCCCTCTTTGCCCCATAGAGATGGGCCTCCCTTCTTCAACTGTCCCTCGTGGGCCTGATTGCACCCCCCCATCCCCTAATCTCCCCTCCCCAGGGCATTCAGGGGAAGACAGAGAAGGAGCCCAGGGTGGAGGCTGCTGGAGCCAGGCCAGCGCCCATTAAGAAGCTTGTCCAGGAGAATGTTCGAGGCCCCGGGGGACCCAGAGGGCTGGGGGCTTGATGAGACAGAGGGAGAGAGGAAGGGCCAGGCCTGTCGGGCAGGGCCCACCAGCATCCTATGCCCTCTCCTCTCTCCCTGGCAGATGATGATGACACCAATTCCTATGAGAACGTGCTCATCTGTGAGCCAAAGAAAACTGAATCAGGTGAGGCTGCCCTCCCCAGAGCAGGGCAGGGAGGCAGGCCTCCTAGGCCAGGCCCGCCTGCCCCGCTGAGCTCTGAAGTCCCCACTGCACGGTTCACCAGTATCAGACCCTGTGTCCCGGGAGGAGTCCCCATCAGTCCTGGGCTCTCCCTCCCTCCCTCGAGGGGCCTGCCCAGCACGAGAACACAGGCTGCCCCTCTGGAGGGGTGGATGTGGCACCTCTCTGGCCTAAGGACTGGCCATGGCGGCTGCCCCTCTGCCAGCCCCTCTCCCGGCGTTCTCCCTGCAGGGGACGAGGAGTCTGAGGGTTATCAGAACTCAGCATCCATCCAGCAGTGGCGGGAGTCCAGGAGAGTCGTGGGTATGTGGCCGGAGCCCCGGTGCTTCCAAATGGTCACCTTCAGCAGGCTCAGAGGGGCCAGGCCTGGGACAGACAGTCGAGGGGAGAGGGAGAGAGGGGAGCTTAGGGGATCTGGCCTGGGAGGGCAAGGCCGGGTGGGCTCCCCTACGGCCAGTCCAGCTGATTCCACAGCGAAGCTTCTGGCACATCAGCGGCTGCAGAGGCTCGCACTGTGCCAGGACCCCCGTCAGCAACGCCATGGCCTCCTGAGGTTGGGTCCTCCTGGCTGGCTGCCCATCCAGCTGCACGGACGGCATCGCACTCGCCCTGCTCCTGGGCAGGAGCAGGACACCTCTGGCAAATCCCAGAGAGGACGGGACAGACACACCATCCAGTGTAGCCTTTCCTGCGGGCTGTGTGGTGGCGGGAACAGGGCTGGGCATGTGCGTGTGAACCCTCTGACCATCTGCCCGCGGGTCGCAGAGCCAGTCCCGAGGGAAGCGCCTCCCTACCCGGTGGGAAGCCCAGACGAGGACGATGGGGAGCCCGATTACGTGAACGGGGACGTGGCAGCCACCAAAGCCTAGAGAAGCCCTGGAGGAAGGTACGGTCCAGGGCGGGGGGCGCCGCACAGGCCTAAGGGGCTGCACTCCAAGGGAGAAGCAGAGAGCTGGGGCTGGAGGAGCCACAGCAGGGACCCTGGGGCAGCACCCATGGATGCTGAAACAGGGTGGCTCCTCCGGGCGCTGGGACGCCGCCCTGGGTGCTGGGCCTCCCGAGCAGTCCCTGCCCACCCCCCGCTCCTGTGGCTGGTGTGGGGAGGTGACAGATCCACGGCGGATACCAAGTCTCAGGCCCAGCGGGTGTCTGGCAGGGCAGGCTGGTGAGTCATGGGGTGAGAAGGTGGGCTCTGAGTGGGCCTCTGCAAACTTGGGCGAGAGACTTAACCTCCCTCTACCCATTTCCTTGCTTGCAACCTGGAGCTACTGGGACCTGTGTCTTAGACAACACGCACAAGGCACTGCACAGAAAGCAGGACCAGCTGGACTCAGGGATGGGGTGGGATCGGGAGGAAATGGTGGCAAGCGCTCACACACACCATCTCTTGGCGCCCCCAAGGCTCAGAGTGGACAAGCCACCTGCCTGAGGTCCCACTTAGAGTGAGTGGAGGAGGGAACGGTCCCCCAGGCGCTCAGATGTCGGAGCCCAGGCCCTGCCTCACAGGGAGCAGGTCGACCCGAGGGCCCCGGAAGGCTGCCCAGAGTCCCGATCTGGGGTACACGGGCAGTCCTCTCAGCGGGCGGCAGGTCTGGGCCGTTTGAGAACAAGCAGTAGGATTGGTGGCAGCAGTTTAAGCCCAGCGGGCAGAGCCCAGGGTTCATTCATTCGCCCAGTAGCTAGAGGGCCCCTGCCAGGGGCAAGTCCTGCCTTAGGGGCTGGGGACACAGTGATAAACAGAAGACACACAATCCCTGTTCGCTTAGAACTTCCGTTCTGGTGGGAGAGAGAGAGAACATAACCAGCTGGAAGAGGAGAGAAATGCAGCGTGTTAGGACTGCAGGCGTGGGAAGGGACGGGGAGCAATGTGGGGTGGGGAGAGGCGGTGCCGTGATTCAAGCCGGGAGGCAGCGCAGCCTTTCTGAGCTCCCCTCCTCGCCCCTCTGGGGACAGGAAGGACACCCAGGCAGAGGGACTGGCAAAGACCCCCGGCAGGAACCTGCGTCTGATAATGTGTGTGGGCGGACAGAGTGATGGGGGAGCGCCGGCAGAGGTGGAGGGCGGCGGCGGGAGGCGTGCAGGGCCAGCACCGGGGTTTTCCTGAGATGGGGCAGGCGAAGGTCTGGAACAGAAGAGTGACTTGTTTCTAAAGGATCGCTGGCCTCCACGTAGAGACATGAATACAGGGGACGTGGTGGAGGCAGGGAGACCGGTGCGCTCAGGCAGGAATCCAGCGACTGTTTGTGGAGCGATGGGGCTCACTGATGCGCGGTGTGTCGGCTGCCCGGTAGAGCGAGGACTTGAGGCCTGCAGGGGTTTGCCTGAGTAATGAGAGGGCATCGCTGCCAGCAACTGAGATCAGGGAGGCTACAGGCGGGGCGGGTTTTGTGGGCAAGGCCGGTTTATTTCTGGGCCTGTTGAGTTGGAGATGCCGTGCAGGAGGATGTACGAAATGGGCAGTTAGAGTTCTGCTCCTGGATTCAGGGAGAGGCAGGAGTGGAGAGGCTGTGCAGGTTCTTCAGACGAAAGAAACTAAGAGTATGTTGTATGCTGACAAACGATACGGGAGGTTCGAGTCTGGGTCGGCTACAGCTGGCTGGAATTTACACCCAGGACCCCGCACACAGAAGGGACTGAACTCCACAGGCTGGGGCCCACAGCAGCCCGACAAGACTGCAGAGGCCCAGTCCCTATATTCTAGCAGGTGGAAGGGCCGCCAGGCAAGGGGGAAGGTGGAGTGGAGTTAGGGCCCGGTACCCCTGTCAGGTCCCTTCTGGGTTCGAGGGGAGAGGACGCAGCTTAATGGTACTGGTCCCAGGACATGTGCGGGGGAAAGCCGCCCGCTGCTGTGCAGAGGGTGTTCCTGCACCCAAGGCACGTCAGAATAACTCGGGCCTCGGCCAGAACCGAGCAGTCAGGATTTCAAACAAAAAGCAGACGCTCCTGGAATAAGAAACATGCTTAAGGCTGCTTGACGGCGGGTTCTCTGCTCACTGGACTCTGACCACTGTGCATCTTCCCCGACCCATGCTGGCTGCTCCGGGGCTGGGGGGACAAAGCGTCAGGCCAGGCAAACCTTTTCCTCTTTAACAAATACTTTTCCTTTTCATTGAAGGAGCCAGGGAACCATATACTGCCTCCCCAGGGTCCCTTCTCCAGAGCTGCTCAACTTCTAGACCCCCTACGGCTACTCCTGGGAGGGGCACCAATGCACCCTGAGGACCAGCCAGCCGGCCACGGGGTACCCAGCCCGGGAAAGGACAGTTACGCATGGAGCTGCCCTCTGACCGGCTCCCACGGGCAAGGCAGGAGCCTGGGGCCGAGGGCAGCTCCCGCTGTGGTCAGATGCCCAGGACTCAGGGCAGTCGCATCCCCTTAACCACATTTAAAACATCATATTACATGGGTGTTCGTGTCCTTTTTTGCTTTGGATTTTGATCCCAAACTGCTTACTAATGTTGGTTGCTGGGATTTTTGTGCGTGATGGATAAGCTTGTACAGTTAATTTATATAGGTGGAGTTGTATTTAATATTCTGCGTTTCAGAGTAGAGGTTGTGTCTATCTTGTCTCCTGTAAGCATTACATGTACTTAACTTCAGCAGTTACGGGGAGCCTTGGCGCTCCTTTCTTTGACCCTCCGTTGACTGAATCAGAGATGAGGCCACGGCCACCTTCATGATCCTTCAGCACG
>NW_006796716.1:1646018-1647746 GCF_000442215.2 Lipotes vexillifer | reverse complement strand
GGAGTGTCTGCTGTGGACAGAGCATGTCACGGTTCTGGGGAAGGGGCAGGCAGAGTGGAGTGGCCTGGAACCTCAGCTGATTGGGCAGAAACAGGACCGTCTCATGGGAAGGATGGGGTCCAAGGGACCTTCTGAGTCAGAGAAGCCAGAGTCAGGGAAACAAAATGCCTCCTCCAACTGAAACATCTCAATAAACTGTTCCAGTTTAAGGGCAGTGATTCTCCCGTCTGCTTTCCCTGCTTCACGTAGAACCTTCTAAGGCAATGAAAGTCAGGCTTCTTGTTTCATAGAAAGGGACCCTGAGGCCTAGAGAGAGAGAAGGCTGGGGACAAGAACTTGGTCCCTGAGTCCAACCCTCTTTCCAGATGCTGCACCGATTCTATGAGATGAAGTTAATGCTGCAAGTTAGGAAATTAGAAGAAAAAACATCTAGAACACAGCTGTTGGCCACTTGTCTCTTCACACCCCGCAGTCCTGGCCTCACAACGTGGAGAGGACAGCTTAGGCCTAAGCCCAGGTGTGGTGGGGCTGCAGTGAGGCTCCAGCAGGAGGGGGTCCTGCCCCGCTGTCGCTGAGTGTGGGAAGCTGGGGTCTCACTTTGCACAATGGGCACGAGCATCCCTTCGCCTTATAAGGATCCCAAGGCTCCAGACAAAAAATAAGATTGAGAAGGTAGGGAATTCTCCTGGTTGTCCAGTGGTTAGGACTCGGTGCGTTCACTGCAGGGGCCTGGGTTAGATCCCTGGCTGGGGAACTAAGATCCCGCAAGCCGTGCGCCAAAAAAAAAAAAAAAAAAAAAAAAAAATTGAGACGGTATGCCGAAGTATTTTTGTAAAACTTCACCCTGCAGTTTCTGAGGACCTTAATTTTGTTTCCCCCTCTTGATCAAAACCCTTAAACACAAAGAACCAGTGACCTCGGAGCCTTTCCTGTATCCGTTCAACCACGTGGTCTGGACGCGTGTCTAACCCTGCCTGGGATTTGCTTCAGAACAATCTGGGAGTGGGGTAGGATGCTGGTGCTGGGGTGGGGTACAGAGGAAATGAGACTGACCACATGTTGGTAAAATTGCTAAGATGGATGATGAGTATGTGGAAGTTCACTGTATCATTCCCTGTTTTACGTACAATTGATATTTTTCATAATTTTTAAACATGGAAAAAAATAACACCTTGCCAAAAAAGAAAAGCAATTCTACAAATTAATGCAAAATTCACTGGGAAATTCTAAAGCAGTTGAGTACACCCGTTTGCACAGAAAAGGCGACCTGGTGGGAGGGTCCACTATGCCTGTCTGCACCATCCTCCTCTGTGATTCTTGCCAAGTCCTTTCTGAAGGCTGGGCTGTTCTGAGAAGCTGATAAATTACAACAAACCCTGCCTCACCCTGTGGAACTGTCCTCTAGGCTTCTAGAAAGATTGAGATTAGCCTGTCCAGTCTATTGTCGAAATCACCTTTCTACCTGTAGGATACTAGGGGCGTATACACAGAGACGGGAAGCCAGCTTTCCTTGTGGCCTTGCACTGCCACCTTTCTGCTGACAAAGCTGTACGGTTTTATTACTAAAATGCCAACACGTGCACAGATCAGGTACTGGGCCCTGGAGGGTCTCTGGGGCCTTTCCATGCTGTCACCCCACCATGAGTCTGAGGCTGAGGGTAAACACTCCAGGAGCAGGGGAGACGTACTGGAAGGTGACGGCCAGGAAGATGCACTCCAGGGCCATCC
>NW_006796716.1:1645190-1646008 GCF_000442215.2 Lipotes vexillifer | reverse complement strand
ACTCTTTCCAAATCAGACGGCTATGACTCCTGCCTCTCAGTGACGAGGACTCATAACCCAGCGAATGAGTTCTCTGCTCTAACTGGCCACCGGGGCCATTGTCTTCTGACACAGCCTGGCCAGGAGCCCTGCCATCTGCAGAAGGGAGTTCACACCTTCCGCTATTTTCATATGAGTGTATCCAATTTCCTGAAGAAAAAAAAATCAAATTTAAATCTGGTTAATCAGTGAGGGAAGAAGTTTAGTTTTTAAAAATCTGAGCATCTAAACGAACGGTTGGCTCAAAATTGATGCAGTGGGGCCTCCCTGGGGGCGCAGTGGTTGGGAGTCCGCCTGCCGATGCAGGGGACGCGGGTTCGTGCCCCGGTCCGGGAGGATCCCGCATGCCGCGGGGCGGCTGGGCCCATGAGCCATGGCCGCTGAGCCTGCGCGTCCGGAGTCTGTGCTCCGCAACGGGAGAGGCCACAACAGTGAGAGGTCCGCGTACCGCAAAAAAAAAAAAAAAAAAAAAAAAAAAAAAAAAAATGGATGCAGTGAACTCAAACTCCAGCTGGAAAATGAACTCTGAGGAGTTCAATTTATTTCCTAAAAGGATGCTGATATTTTTTTGACAGGTACTGCTAAGAAAATGAGAAAGAAAAAAAAAAGCCAGACTGGGAGAAAACATTTGTAACACACATATCTGACAGAAGACTTGCAACCAGAATATATAAAGAACTCTCAAAACACAGTAATAAGAACACAAACAACCCAATTTAAAAATGGGTAGGGCTTCCCTGGTGGCGCAGTGGCTGAGAGTCCGCCTGCCGATGCAGGGG
>NW_006796716.1:1611884-1645054 GCF_000442215.2 Lipotes vexillifer | reverse complement strand
GAGCCCTGGTCTGGGAGGATCCCACATGCCGCGGAGCAACTGGGCCCATGAGCCACAACTACTGAGCCTGCGCGTCTGGAGCCTCTGCTCCGCAACAGGAGAGGCCACAACAGTGAGAGGCCCGCGTACCGCAAAAAAAAAAAAGGGTAGACTTAGACACTTCCTCAAAGAAGATCATGGATGTCAAATGAGCCACATGAAAAAGTACTTGACATCATTAGTTATTGGGAAATGCAAATTAAAGCCATAATGAGATACTACTATACATCTATTAGAATGGCTTAAAAAAGACCAACTGAGCATTCCAAGTGCTGACCAGAAGGGGGATCGTCTGGAATGCTCACATATTGCTGATACAAAGGCAAAATTCTATAGCCACTTTGGAAAAGTTTGGAAGGTTCCTATAAAGTTAACCCTTCGATTACCATTCAACCAAGGAATCTCACTCCTGGGAAGTTACCCAAGAGAAATGAAAACTGGGGTTCATGTTCACACCAGTTCACGTACACAAATGTTTATAGTGGTTCTATTCACTGTCACCAAAATCTGGAAACTCAAATGTCCTTCAACTGGTGAACAACAGTGGGATGTCCACACAAGGGAACACGACTCAGCAATGAAAAGGAAGGACCCACCGACATAGGCAACAATGTGAACAAATCCAAAATGCATTAAGTGAAGTGAGAGAAGCCAGACATAAAAGGTTATGTTCTGCTTGATTCCACTTGTATGGCATTCTGGAAAATTCTGTCCCCCAAATAGAAAAGAGATCAGTGGTTTCCAGGTGCTAGGGGGACAAGCTGACTACAAAGTGGCCCATACATTTGGGGAGATTACAGAGCTGTTCATACCTTGATTGTAGTGGTGTTTACAAGACTGAATGCTTTTGTCAACAGAATGCACCCAAGAGGCTGAATTTTACTCTATTTAAATTACACCTCAATTAATCTCACTTAAAGAACAAACAAATAAATACCTCTTTCATAAAGAGAGTCATTCCAAGGAACACTAGGTCACTGCCTGGCAGGACTGACTTAAACAAACCCCCAGCCCCCCGGATGACCAGCCATTGACTGAGCATCTTCCAGGCACCTGGCCTGTGAGTAAAACAAAACCTCAGCGTGGCCCACATTCTTGACGAGAGAAGGATTGCTCTACTCTCACTAACCTTAATAAACTCCAGTTTCAAGTATTCTGCCATTTGGAAGGTTTTACACACTCGAAAAATGTTGCCAATGATGTCTTCTGGGGAATAGCCAAGATGCCACAGGTGAGCGAGGATCTAGACAAAAGAAAACACACGGAGACCGTGTAACTCTGTGAACAAGGATACGGGGGGAAGTGAGGTCAAACCCACACCAGTCTCAGGCCCGTCACACAGCTGGGAGCAGACAGGCCATCTGAGACAGCACGAGTGCTTCTAAGAATCGGCCCAACGCAGCAGCCCTGCTGGTGGGCCGCACCCTTTAGGTCACGTGGGGTGATCGATCTTCCCAGCAGGCAGAGAGATAGTATCGCAAATGTTTTAAACCATACTGCAAGACGGTCTACCACCATACCCTGTAACGTCTTTATCCAAGGCTCTTAAAAAGCCTTTTTAATCGTCCCAGTAAGCACCCCAGAGTGTCTGCTATGCTCTCTGAGCTGCCACTCTTATTAATGAACACCCCCGACACGATTAGGCCTGAACAAATCCTGACCAGGGCAGAGATGACCGCAGTGGTCTCAGCCTCCTGCCTTCTCAACCCCAGGCTCCAGTTCCAACGCGCAACCCACCCCAACTGCAGGGCCTGGAGTCCTTGGCTCCCTGGGGCAAACGCAGGGGGTGGGGTTAGCCCCGTGTCCATAAATCTGACGGCGTCCTTCAGGCCACGTGCCTGGGTCTCCCTGCCTTGCACGCCAGTTTCACGAGAGGTCGAGCTCTGCCCTAAACCCACTCAGCTTGTAGCTTAGTTTGGTGGCAGCATGGGGAGGGAAACCGGCTGCAATCAGAGAAATGGCCTCAGATCACATCAGTGCCCCCCATGTGGACCTGAGGGTCACCTACACCCCAACGATGCCCACTGGAATCTGCTCATAGGACCAGGCTCTGGGTCCCAGGATGCCCATTCCCAGGCTCTTCAGGAAGATAGAGGGGGACAGCTCCCCTCCACAAAGAGAAAGATGGCTTTTCTCTACAAAGCAAGGAATTGGGCTGTTCTTTCCTCATGTCCTAGGAGGACAAATTCCTCTTGCAGAGAATATAATTCGAGTAGAAAGGCATGACTTTGAATTCCAGGTCTATTACTTTCAAGCAGTGTGATTTAGAGCAACGAGTTTAGCCTCTGAGCCAGTTTTCTCACCTGTAGAGGGTACGCAACTCCCAGCATCAGTTAAGAATGAGGTGGAGCAAAGTCCCCAGCACAGGGAGCGCCCTCTCTGCCCGGCTCAAGAAGCGAGAGGTTCCCCTCGAATCAGGAAAGGGGGAGGAAACCCACCTTGTAGGCCTCATCGATACTGGCGCTCACACAGTGCTGGATCATCTCCTTCACCAGCAAGGGGTGGGGCTCGTCACAGACCTGACCAAACAGAAAAGAGAGGCCGGTCTGGGGCTGAGGGGGGCCATCCGAGGAGGAGGCCTGGCAGACCCACGTCTGGGCAGCCTAGGTACCCACCGTCTTCACTTGCTGTTTACATTGAATTCTCCAGCAAACAGAACCAGGTTTGGGAATGCCTCTCTCACCACCAGAGTCGTCACCAAATAGAGTTCGGTGCCGACCTAGTGCGGTGAGGGAAAACCTCTGACATCATCATTACAGATTTCTCACACAAGATGAATTCACAAGAGCCAATAAGGAATGTACACTCAAGGGGCAGCTTCAAAGCCACAAGTCACCTGTCTTACATCACTGGGAAGATGACCTGCCCAGTGGACTCTCTGACCCACTTAAGAACCGGGAGGTCTTTGGGGCCAATCTCCCACCTGGAATAGGAACAGACTTGCCCTGGACACGGCCCCCAGCCTCAGCGTGATCTCGGGCCTGTTTCCTCAGCCCCAAAATGATGAGAACATCTGCGTGCAGGGATGTATGAGGACCAAACAGGACACACGTGGAAGACCCGGGCCTGCCGCAGCAGCGGACCACGTCCACCACCCACACCATGCCACAGCCAAGCCCCTCCTGCTCTCCGCGGGGGCGAGTCTATGCCCCTCCTCCCAACACCGCCCACCCGCCCTCCTCTGCTGGCCCCGGCAGGTACGCGATACTCTGTCGACTGTGATGCCCACGCCAGCTTTTACCTTGAACACATTCTCACTGTTGATGAAGCCGAATCCCGAGAAGGTGGACTGCAAGTTGTTCAATGCCTGCCGAGGAACAGAAACAAGGCCAGGGTGATTTTCAGTCTCTGCCCGCCCCATCTCCTCTCTTGGGATCCGAGCTTACCCCCCCTACTTGCAGGCCTGCTCCCCACTGGCCCGAGGCCCCACCAGTGTATCGGGTCAACGTTCCCCAGTCTGGCTACGCTCATCCCCAGGCAGCAGTCGCCCCCCTCTCCCCCCAAACGAGGGGTGCAGCAAGCCCGGGAGGCCGGCGCCCAAGCGGTGGCGCACGCACCTGCCTCATGTCACCCTGGGCGGTGAAGAGGATGGCTTCCAGGCCATCGTCCGTGTACTGCACCCTCTCCTTCTCGATGACGCTCAGCAGCCTGGCAAGAATCTGGGCGTCGGTCAGCTTGGTGTAGCGGAGGACTGCGCACCGGGACTGAATGGGCTCTGCACGAGACAGGAGAGTCAGGCTCCCCAGCAAAGCACGGCGTGACCCCATCGGTCCTTCAGTTACTCGGAAGCAGCCGCAAGAGCCACGTGGCCCGGCCATGCTGGCACCACAACCCCTGCCCAGCAGTGCTCAAGAGGGACTTGGCAAACAGGGCTCAATTTCAAAATATCAACCAATAGTGGCCTCAGCTAGGACTGCCCAGGCTGACCTTGGCTGGCCAGGGCTTCCAGAAGGGGAAAAGATCCTCCAGGATAGAGACAGCCACGTGCCAGAGCCCACAGGAGAGTCAGTGCGCGCCCAGGTGGACTCCTGAACCACCGTGTATGAGGTACGTCTGGGCCCTTCCGGGCAGGTCACGACCCAGCCAGTCTGGGGTGAGAACGGGGCACCTGCGTGGCTTCATCAGGAGATTCTGATGCACATGAGAACCACCAGATGCATGAATGCCGGATTCTGGATGCTATCCCTGACCTTCAGTTCAGACCATGACAACAGCATCTCCATGATCTCCACGCCCCGAGTGGGTCTCCGATCCATCCTGCTCTGCTGCCCCAGTGGCCTTCCTCAAAATGTGTTGATCCGTCACCCCTGCCTGCCCAGGCAAACCCTTCAACTGCCCACCAAGGTCACAGTACAGACCACCTCTGACCCTCCTACATAAAATCTTCCGCAAACCTCACCCGTCTCTCCTCTCCTAAGCCCGCGTGCCTCCCGTGGAAAAATCGACGTGTGCTCTCCTGGCAGCTCTTCCCACCAAGGATGTCCCTTCCCAGCTTCTTCCCACTTAAATCACAACCGTCATTGAAAAAGCTCCTCCCCCACCCTCCTCCTCGTGGAGCCGGCCCAGACCACCCCAGACTGAAGTGACCGCCCCTCTTTTGCTCTCACATACACTTTCAAGGAACATGTTCCTATTAGTTTATTTGCATTAAAGAAACCAGTTACCTCCCCCAGGGATGCAGTGGACGAATACCACGACCAGGCCCTGGCCCCTCAGAGCTTAGGTTTGCCGGGATAGAGGAGTGAGCACCAACAGGGACGTTCCCATACCCTGGGACAGGGCCATGGAAGAGGTTTGTAGGAACGGCTCCAGGAGCCCAGCCAGAGAGCGATCAGCTCAGTGGAGGTGAGTTCTGAGCTTGGCCTTTAGGGACGAGCTTTCCAGGCCGGAAAGGCAAAAGGAACGGCACATTCAAAGGCAAGAGTGATGAAAGGGCACAGGGGCTTTGGGGAACCGTGAGGCACTGTGCAGCTGCATCACACAGGGTAGAAAGAGATGAGGCTGCGGGTAATGGGCTCCTGTGTGCTAGGATGGGGGCGGGCGTGGCTGTGTGGGCAATGAGGGACCACTGAAGGGTTCAGTGGGGGAGTGGCAGGGTCAGACCTGTACCGAGAAGACCCCGGCAGCCAGCTGGTGACTCAGGTGCAGAGAAGCTGCAGGGACACTGTGCCAGTGAAGGGGAGAAACTGAGGCCAGACCTAGAGTGAGGGAAGGAGGGGTAGGGGCTCAAGACACTGGGGAGGTGGGATGACCTTGGATCTGATTCTGGTGAGGGGCTGGCTGCGGTGGTGAGCAGAAAAGGGAGGATCTGAGATGGCTCAGGGCTTGCTGGCTTTGGGACGCACCCCCCGCCTTGTGTGAGCCCCTGATGGGCAGGGACAGAGCCTCATACAGGTCTGTAGCCTCCACTGTGCCTTGGGTAGAGGAGATGCTGTGCACATAAAATACTGTGCTCAACATCTGTCCAACGGATGAGACGTTTCAAAGAACAGCTTTCCTAAGAGTTCATTTCAATTTATCTGAAATCAGGAAGATTCATGACAGAACCTTATTTACATATCTGGCTTAACAGCACAGACAAGAGAAGAAGCAATTCAAAACGGGAGTTCTTGGGACTTCCCTGGTGGTCCAGTGGTTAGGACTCCGCACTTCCAATGCGGGGGGCATGGGTTCGATCCCTAGTCGGGGAACTAGGATCCCACGTGCCACGCGGCGCTGCCAAAAAATAAAAAAATAAACAAAACGAAACCAAAAAACCAAAATGGAATTCTTATCTAAAAGCAATTAATATGCAAACTACACTAGAAGTTTCCTTTCATAGATTTTTCTCTTTGGAGAAGCACCAAAAGCTGCGAATTCAGATACACATCAGAATAAAGCAGCCATAGCCTTCCTCCAAGAAAGCAGAGCTCTCCCTTAACTCGTATAACTCCAGGAGCTAAGGTGAGGCTGTTACTGACAGTTTCAAAAATCAGCTCTGCAGTGATTTGATCATGAACCATTTCCTCTAAAGCTAAGCAATGCATTTCTTTAGAGATTTGGTTTACATGGTTCTTATATCCCTTTAGAAATTAAAAAATAATCAGAATGCTACTGATATATACCAGAAAAATTAATTTCATGCAAAGGGAGGGCCAGACCTTTCTCCACCAATAACTGCAGTTTCAAATCACGAAACAGACTCATCCACGCATAGCCCTATGCAAAATGCACTGGGGGGATGGCTTCACAGGCAAATTCTATCAAACATTTAGAGAAGAGCTAACACTCATCCTTCTCAAACATTTCCAAAATACAGCAGAGGGAGGAACACTCCCAAAATCATTCTATGAGGCCACCATTACCCTGATACCAAAACCAGACAAAGATGTCACAAAAAAAGAAAACTACGGGCCAATATCACTGATGACCATAGATGCAAAAATCCTCAACAAAATACTAGCAAACAGGGCTCCCCTGGTGGCGCAGTGGTTGAGAATCTGCCTGCCAGTGCAGGGGACACGGGTTTGAGCCCTGGTCTGGGAAGATCCCACATGCCGCGTAGCAACTGGGCCCATGAGCCACAATTACTGAGCCTGCACGTCTGGAGCCTGTGCTCCACAACAAGAGAGGCCGCAATAGTGAGAGGCCCGCGCACCACGATGAAGAGTGGCCCCCGCTTGCCACAACTAGAGAGAGCCCTCGCACAGAAACGAGGACCCAACACAGCCAATAAATAAATAAATAAATTTTAAAATTCACAACATATGTAAATATTTTAAAAAAAAAATACAAGCAAACAGAATCCAACAGCACATTAAAAGGATGCTACACCATGATCAAGTGGGGTTTATCCCAGGAATGCAAGGATTCTTTGTTACTATAATCCTAGTGTTGGGAGTAGCATTGACATATATACACTACCAAATGTAAAATCGATAGCTAGTGGGAAGCAGCCGCATAGCACAGGGAGATCAGCCCGGTGCTTTGTGACCACCTAGACCGGTGGGATAGGGAGGGTAGGAGGGAGACGCAAGAGAGAGGAGGTATGGGGATATATGTATATGTATAGCTGATTCACTTTGTTATACAGCAGAAACTAACACAACATTGTAAAGCAATTATATACTCCAATAAAGATGTTTTTAAAAAAAAAGATGGCACAGCTACCTTGTTTGATACCACTCAGTTGTTAGTTAGGGGAGCAGGGATTTGATTTGAAATCTGTTTGCTTACAAAGTTCATGTTTCCAGTTAAGCTGCTGATCTGGAAAGTTGAACATTATTTGGTAAAATCTGGACTCTGTAGTTTCCCTACTCTTGCCATTACCTGTAGATAGAATTTTGACTTCTAGGATATTGCTCATTTCACTTTTACAGTAAAATTTATTAAAAAATTTAAATTAAAACAAAAAAAATGCGGGCTTCCCTGGTGGCGCAGTGCTTGAGAGTCCGCCTGCCGATGCAGGAGACGCGGGTTCGTGCCCCGTTTCGGGAAGATCCCACATGCCGCGGAGCGGCTGGGCCCGTGAGCCATGGCCACTGAGCCTGCGCGTCCGGAGCCTGTGCTCCGCAAATGGGAGAGGCCACAACAGTGAGAGGCCCGCATAACGCAAGGAAAAAAAAAAAAAAAAAAAAAAATGCACTGGGGGGTGGGGGCAGTTCCTTAAGTATAACACAGCTCCTGCCCTCCCAGACCTGTCCTACCACTGGTAAGGAGACAAGCAACATACACGGCCATAAATCAAGACCTTTTAGCACAGTTTCCTCCACTGCACCATGGGTGTCTTGAAGGTAGAGAACGTTTCTTGTTAAACTCTGTCTGCGCTGCACTAGCCCGGTGCCTGACACCTACTAGGAACAGAGTAGATGTTTGTGGAATAGATTCATGACCTGGGGAAGGTCAAGGGCCATGAGCCCACTGGGGCTGGAGACAATGACTTTGGGGGGTATCATGGTTGGTACCATGCTTGTCTGGGTGGAGGAGCCGGACGGCTGAGCTTACACAGGCTGGGGGTTAGCGGGGCGGATGTGAGGCAAGGACAGAGGGACAAGAGAGCTGTGAGAAATAGTCAGAGAGAGAGTGAAAAAAGCTGGGCTGTGCTCACAGTCTGTATCAGAAAGGGAAGGATGTAAAACCAGCAGGAAGTTGAGACACTGAGGCGGGAGGGCTCAAAGCAGTGAGGAAGAAGACAGACTGCTGGGAGGGAGGGACGGAGGGAGGGAGGGGGCTGGAAGGACCAACGCCAGGTCAGGAAGATGAGTGTGTGAGGTTTCACAGGGGAGGCAACTCCTGGTAACGACAAAACCCAGCGTGCAGACACACTGTATGCCAAGTGCTCCGGACACGCAGAAGGCGCAAGAGCACATCTGCACGGGGGCCACGACCATGACACGGCACACAGGATACCGAAACATCACACATGCCTGTGATGCAAGAGTCAGACAGACCTGGGGTTCCAATCCCAGCTCTTCGGCTTGCTATGAGACTTTGGGCAAACTATTCAACCTCTCTGAGCTCCATGTTTTTTTCATCTCTAAGGTGGAGCTAATAATACCTCCTCATAGAATTATATAAGATTAAATGAGAAAGCGGATTATACAGTGCTCAGCCCACGGCAGGTGATCAAAAAGCCCCTTCTCTTCTGCTGCTAAAGAGCCAACGTGAATGGCACGTGGACCCCGAGCCATGCAGAGCTGACCCTCACCTATGATTTTATCCGAAGCATTACAAGCAAGAGCGAAGCGGGTCGTTTTGGAGTAGATTTCCATGGTTCTCCTCAAGGCTTGCTGGGCTCCATCAGTCATGCTGAGAAGAAAAACACAAGGGGCGGTTTGCAGCTGGGACCCAAGGTCCACGGGACACAAATCCCCTCCTACGGACCCTGGGAAGCCTACACTCCTGATTGGGCATGCTCAGTCTCTCTCCGGGACCCCGTGTGGGTCTCACGCAGACAGGCTGCACACGGACAGAGCAGAGGCCCTGCAGGCAGGCTGCCTGGGCTCACCTCAAAGCTCCTTCATCCACTCCTGTGGGACCTTTAGGCAAATTATCTGAGCCTCAATGTCATCGCCTATAAGGAGATAATGCTACTGCCCACCTCAGAGGTTATGACAATTAAATAAAACAATAACATGTAAAGTGTGTAGCAGAGCACCTAGCATAATGCAAATGCTTACAGATACGTGCTGGATAAATGTTAGCGGCTATTACTGCTGTAAATAATGTTACAATAAAATGGTTAAGGTGTATCCCCACTATGGAACAGAATGGAACAGAATACAGAAATTAAAACCTATGTTCACAAAAAGATTACAATAACATGGAACTCTGCTTTTCACATTAAAAGGCAAAATCAGTATACAAAAATTATAATTATCATCTCAACTATGTAAAAATGCACAGTGTAGAAAAACAGGAGATAAAATAAAGCAAGAAATCACCCATATCTTTAAAAATTTCTTCAAAGAACATGAATTACTATTATCTTTCTAAATGGCACTTAACATTTTTTCATTTATACTGATAATGATTGCACAATGTTGTGAATGTACTAAATGCTGCTGAATGGTACACTTTGAAATGGTTGAAATGGTAAATTTTCTGTTAGATATATTTCACCACAATTTAAAAAAATCATTTAAATTATGCATGTAAGTGATGCTGGAACAAACACATTAACTGTCTTAGACAAATGTTTGTAAATTACTTAATTAAGATCAGGTTTAGGGCTCAGGCCTCTAATCAGATCTCTTTTGAAGATGTGATAAGCAAATCCATCACAGAAGTGCAAAGGTGAGAGCTTTTCCTCCTGATTTAATACAGCCAGATAAAAGACTTAGAGATCAAGGTAGAAAATTCTTGGCAAAGCACTCTACCTGTCTGCTTCATCCAGGATGATGATCTTGTGTCGCCCTTTGGGAAGGGTGACTTTCTGTTGGGCAAACATTTTGATTTTGTTCCTCACAACGTCAATGCCCCTGAAACAATGAGCCACAATATTATTGTCACCTTCTGAGACCAATTCACTCACCTTCACGGGGACTTTTAACCCTCAGGACACCATCATGGACCCAACTTGAGTTTTTAAGTTTCTTTTTGGGGCAATCTAAATATTTATAAGGATTGTCATTCATTACTTTTATTCCTTCTTGGAGGTCTTCAGAAGAACAAAGGAAAAAATTTACTTACTTTTTAAAAACAGAATGAAACTCATTTTATCTTGCAATTATCATACGGGTCCATTGGACTCTTTATAATCTAAG
Organism: Lipotes vexillifer; assembly: GCF_000442215.2. Taxonomy (NCBI): domain Eukaryota; kingdom Metazoa; phylum Chordata; class Mammalia; order Artiodactyla; family Lipotidae; genus Lipotes; species Lipotes vexillifer. The sequence goes on along the minus strand of NW_006796716.1, from coordinate 1,634,771 downwards.
ATACATTTTGGGGGTCTCAGTAATCTTACGCTTCCTATATCTTAAAATGTTTGCTATTTCATCATCCTAGTACTTATTTCATCATTACTCATCAATTATTCCCAGCTATGCTAAAAAAGACTAAAATAATAAAATGAAAGAATGATAGAAATGCTTAGAAGATCGATGCAATGTTCGGAAAAACTGTTCCTACTGCCTCATCCTTCGGTTTTTTATTGTTTCGTGAGGTACTACATTATCTTTCTGGAAGATACAAAAGTAGTTCAGATACACCACCTGAAAGCTTTCATTGACCACAGCCAAAAATTCAAAATTTTTCATTTTCTACCCATAATGTCACAGAGAAAAGAAATGACAGCGGAAGATGTTTCATCATTATAAGACAAGTCAGAAAATGAAGCAGAGAGACAGCAGGATTCTAGACTCTGATGATGATGATGGTGAAACAGATCACATAAACAAAATTTCAGACTATGAGTCTTCAGATGCCAAAATCCTCCATGAATTTTCTCAAACTTAAGAATCAAGGCGTGAACATCTTTCTAAGGACAAAAACTAAACATATTTTCACCCAGTTAGTCACTCAACAGGAAGGACTTAGCTCCCCAATGTCTTGTGACAAGAACTTGGACCATCCTGTTTTGCTAAAAGAACATGTGACAGGACTTCCCTGGTGGCGCAATGGTTAAGAATCTGCCTGCCAATGCAGGGGACACGGGTTCGAGCTCTGGTCTGGGAAGATCCCACATGTCGTGGAGCAACTAAGCCCTCAAGCCACAACTACTGAGCCTGCGTGCCACAACTACTGAAGCCCGTGAACCTAGAGCCCGTGCTCCATAAGAGAAGCCACTGCAATGAGAAGCCACTGCAATGAGAAGCCCGAGTGCCACAATGAAGAGTAGCCCCCGCTCACCGCAACTAGAGAAAGCCTGAGAGCAGCAACGAAGACCCAACACAGCCAATAAATAAATAACTGTAATAAAAAAAAAAAAAGAACATGTGACAGTATTCATTCGTCTTTGATATTCGAACACCCACATTTACAGGGTACAGTTTGTAAGTGATCAAAAGCTGAAGGCAGGTGTGTATAATAAGGTTCCTGGAAGGAAATAGATGATAAGGGAACCAAAAAAAGCCACTGTATGGATCCCTCTAATAAATCTAAAATTGAAAATATTTGCAGTTATGGGCCATTCTCTCTTCAACAAAGTTAAGAGCCACCGAAATTTTCTGCTGGTATCTGCTATCTGGAATCGGCATTTACAAAACGGCTCGACTGCAGGCGTGTTCATGGCAGCCGATGAGCTGTTAGCTGCATTCACACCACAGAGCCCGTTTCAGGTCTGTATACATCATCAAAACCAGGAAAACGTTACAAAGTAGAGAACCATGTCCTCAGGGAATAACCAAAGGCAGACTGTGCAGACATTTTATTCAACAGGTCCTCATTTTATAACCTCTACTGTCCCATGTCTAAAAAGTAAACTGGGGGAGTTCCCTGGAAGTCCAGTGGTTTGGACTCGGCTCTCTCACTGCCATGGGCGGGGGTTCAATCCCTGGTCGGGGAACTAAGATCCCACAAGCCACACTGTGCAGCCGAAAATAAATTAATTAATTAATAAAAACAAAAAGGTTAAGATGGTATATTTAATGTTAAAAAATAAAAGTAGTAGGGACTTCCCTCGTGGTGCAGTGGTTAAGAATCCGCCTGCCAATGCAGGGGACACAGGTTCGATCCCTGGTCCGGGAAGATCCCACGTGCCGCAGAGCAACTAAGCCCGTGTGCCACAACTACGGAGCCTGCGCTCTAGAGTCCATGCTCTGCAACAAGAGAAGCCACCGCAGTGAGAAGCCCGTGCACCTCAACGAAGAGTAGCCTCCGCTCGATGTGACTAGAGAAAGCTAGCGTGTAGCAATGAAGATCCAACGCAGCCAAAAATAAATTAAAAAAAAAAAGTAAACCAGCAGCCCACCTCCATTAGGATGGTTACTAACAACAACAGAAAATAACAAGGATTTGAGGATGGGAAGAAAAGGGAGCCCTTGTGTGCTGTCGATGGGAATGTAAAATGGTGCAGCCACTATGGAAAACAGTACGGCGGTCCCTCAAAAATTGAAACATAGAATTACCAAATAATCCAGTGATTCCATTTCTGAGTCTATATCTGAAAGAATTGAAAGCGGGGTCTCAAAGAGATATTTGTGCACCCCTGCTCATAGCAGTATTATTCACAGTTCATAATATTCAAAAGATAAAAGCAACGCAAGTGTCCATTGTCAGCTGAATGGATAAACAAAACATGGTGGTATATACCACTCAGCCTGAAAAAGGAGGGACATTCTGACACGTGCTAGATGGAGGAACCTAAAATATGCGTGAAATAAGCCAGTCACAAAAGCACAAATGCTGTATGATTCTACTTGTGTGTGGTTCCTAGAATAGTCAATTCATAGAGACAGAAAGTCACATGGTGGGTGCCAAGGGCTGGGGGAGGGGAATGGGGAGTTGTTGTTTAATGGGTGCAGAGTTTCTGTTCGGGAAGAAGAAAACAGTTCTGGAGATCTGTTGCACAATAATGTGAATGTACCCAACGCCACTGAACTGTACACTTAAAGATGGTTAAGATGGTAAATTTTTTTTTAATAAATTTATTTATTTAATTTATTTATTTTGGGCTGTGTTGGGTCTTCATCACTGCGCACGGGCTTTCTCTAGTTGCAACGAACGGGGGCTACTCTTCGTTGCAGCAGGCAGGCTTCTCATTGCGGTGGCTTCTCTTGTTGCAGAGCACAGGCTCTAGGCACGTGGGCTTCAGTGGTTGTGGCATGTGGGCTCAGTAGTTGTGGCTCGTGGGCTCCAGAGCGCAGACTCAGTAGTTGTGGCGCGCGGGCTTAGTCGCTCCGCGGCATGTGGGATCTTCCTGGACCAGGGCTTGAACCCGTGTCCCCTGCATCGGCAGGCGGATTCTTAGCCACTGCGCCACCAGGGAAGTCCCAAGATGGTAAATTTTATGCGATGTGTATTTCAGCACAATTAAAAGTAATTTTTTTAATCTCCATTAAAAAACAAAAAAACTAAACCAATAAGTCAAGTGCTTATGATGCCACATCAACAAGCCAGCAATCCCCATTCTCTTTCATTGGAAAGATTAAAGGGAAACACAAAGCCAGCAAAACAAGCTCTATAAGTGCTACAGAGACCTGCAAAAAGGTTGTTTCTACGACAGCTCAAAATGTAAAACACTCGCCACCCTTCAGGCCTAACTCCCAGGTGTACCTGTCATTTGAGGCATTGAGCTCCAAAACGGCGTCCTTGAAGGCCGGGCCCAGCAGGGCTCGTGCCAAGCACAGGATGCTGGTAGTTTTGCCGGTCCCTGGGGGGCCCTGGGAATGAGACCTCCAGTAAGTGCTTCAAGCCAACAGAATGAACGTAACGAGAACTCCCGATTTACTGCTCACCGCTGTTTGCGCTCAGCCCCCGCCTAGAGCCCTCCCAACCCACAGCACACACCAAATCAATACAGCAACCAACCCGCAGGCCTGACCAGTGGGAGGTGGGAATGGTATGGGCTCTGGTGGTCATGGGCTTCTCTGTACATGAGAAGGCGCTTAAGAGGGGGCGAAAACCAGCCTCCAAGATGTCCGACAGGGCCAGGACCCAGTACTCACAGCAATGATGATATTGGGCACATTCCCTTCTCTTGAAAACACCTGAAGGAAGAAATGCTCGTTAAAACTGGTTCATCTGCAAACTTGAGGAGCCAGGTCTCCCCAACCACATAGGCCCGTGTAGCAAACATGGCTACAGACTGTTCCATGTGGATGCCCCGTGGAACACTCAGGTCAACACATTCAAAACTGAATTCAACACTTTCCCCTATAAACCTGAGGTCCCCCCATGTTTCCCCTTCCATGGACTGTCAACGGCACCAACCCTCCCGCCCCCACCAGGAACCTGGAGGTCACCGTCATCCTTGATTGGCCCTTCTCCCTCACCCCATGCAGCCCCTCAATGACAAAGGCTGGGCCCCTCTTTCTCCTTTATCTGAAGACCACTTCCTTCTCTTCAGCCCACTGCCACTTTCTTAGCCCATGACCTCTTTTTAAAAAATTATTTTTTTTTTTTACATTTTTATTGGAGTATAGTTGATTTACAATGTTGTGTTAGTTTCAGGTGTACAGCAAAGTGATTCAGTTATACATATATATCTATCCCTCTTTTTTAGATTCTTCCTAGCCCATTACCTCTTGCCTCTGCATTGCTTTCAACAGGCCATTGGCTGGTCTCCTTGCCTCTAATCTTGCCCCACTCCAATCCATTTCCCATATGGTAACATAACCAATTTTCTAAAATACACATCTCTGAAAACACTCTTACCTGACTGGAACTCTTGGATGACTCAAACGCTTAAACCTGGCTGGCGAGGCCCTGCCCCCCTCTCCAGCTCACCCCTCTCACCCAGCAGCATCGGCATCTCCTGGGAGCTTGTCAGAAATGCAGACTCTCTGACCCCACTCCAGAGCTGCCAGATGAGAACCTGCGTTTTGACAGCATCCCCAGGCGATTCGTATGCCATCCATGTCGGGAAAGCACTATTCTGTATTCCACTCAGATGGCATTCCCCACCCCCCACCATAGAATAAACCATGCTCTCTCTCACCTCCAGGCCTTTGCACGTGCTGTTCCTGCTGCCTCCCCTCTCTCCACCCCCGACCCCCCAAGTCTGGCTGACTCCCACTCACTTAGCTTTGGTGTCACTTCTTCCATTTGGGATTAGGACTCTGTAAGCAGGTTAACTCTTCCCTGAACTAACCCACATGCCCCCACAGCCCCTGTACATCCCCTGGCAGAGCGCTTATCACATGGCCTGCCGACTTTAATGCTGCCCCGGTTCAACTGTAAATCCCACGCAGAACTGGGCTCAGGTCTAGTCTGTTCACCATTATATCAACAGTTCCTAAAACCGCACCGTAACTAGCCCAGAGAAGATATTCAAATATTTGCCAAATGAATAAGTCTGTAAAATAAATAAATACTTTGGTGGCTATTGAAGTCTAAGCCCCAGTTACTACAGAGACCGCCTCTGTCACGTCTCAAATAGCTGGGCTTCTAGATTCTGCCTAAAGACCTCTAGGGCTGGGAATTCAAAGTTTCCTCTACTGATGAATGTTTCTGCTTTTGCTCCAGGTTTGTGTCATCCTGAAGTCGGTTGCCTTGTCACTTAGTCGCTTTAGGCAGGGCTTAGCAATTATGATGGAGAGGAAGGTGGGGGGAGTGGGGCTAGTTCACCCTGAGACCCGTTTTTATAAGCTCCCTAGCTAAGAACGGCTTTCACATTTTTAAAGGGTTGTTTAAAAAATAAACAAAGGGACTTCCCCTGGGGGTCCAGTGGTTAAGACTGCGCTTCCACTGCATGGGGCGTGGGTTCAATCCCTGGTCTGGGAACTAAGCTCCCACGAGCTGCACACGTGGCACGGCCCAAAAAAAAAATAGAGAATATTTGACGAAGACGTTATATGGTTTGCAAAGCCTAAAATATCTATTCATCGGCTTTCACAGACAAAGTTTGCCACCTCTGCTCTTGAAGAATACAAAACAAGTCTGATAAGCCCTCTCCATTGAGCCAGTCCTTCAAACATCTGAAGTTACCCACCCTGTCTTCTAGATTCCTCTCCAAACTGAATGTCTCCCATTCCCTTAATTCTTCTGGATCTGTGGCCAGCCCCCAGCTCACTACCTTGGCTGTCTTCCTCCAAATGCCTTGAGCTTATCAAAGTCACAGTAATGAGATGTAACATCTTCTTTTAAAAACTCACCTCCAGCCTGCTCACTGTGTCTTCATTCCCGACAATTTCATTCAGCTTTACTGGTCTATATTTTTCAACCCTGTTTTTAAGAAAATGCATAAAGATGTTGACACGGGTATTTTCACGCTAGCCAAAAGAAAGCACTAAAGGGCAATTCTGGGAGCTTTGTCAGAAGATGATATACATTCAATAAAAATACATCAAATGGTTGCAGGTTTTAAATTTAAAGAGATGCCCGAGTGCCATTTGAAAAGTCAAGCGCATGAGAATTGTGCACCAAAGACTTCAAACCCGCCACAGCAGAGAAACACCTGCTGGTGCTGGAGAAGGGCCAGAGCAGGCCATCTGGAGAAATGTGACACTGTGTGGCCACAAAGTCTGCCCATCACAACAGCGGTCCAGCGCACGCAGCACTGACATCATTTGCTCTGACAGACATGGATGCAACTGGGCCCCTTCTCATCCTTTAACTGCCAGTGTCTGCAGACTTGTGCCAGGTGCCCAGCACGGCTGACTAGACAGAAACCGCAGGCCTATCCTGTGATCCTATTAGGCTGTGTGGACTGGACAGCCTAGTGGCCTTTGCAGATCAATACTTTTTCTACTAAGCAAGCTATGCTACGAGAGAAAGTGACTTTCTCTGGCTCTGAGAATAGAAGTGGAGGTAGATTTGCAATGATTTCACCAGCAGGACTTCCTCTGCCTTTATTATACTCCCTGATTTACTCTTAGCTTGTACTCCCTCCAGGTACTGGTTTTGCACCAGAAGGAGCTGCATGCAAAGCTTTTTTGCCACATACTGCAGAAAACAAAGAGACAGCTCTCTTCCAAGGTCCGCAGATGGAGCATGCTTGTTCCCCCCCATTTATTCTTCATACTCAGCCCCCTCCAGGTGCCAAGCGGTGTGTAAGGAGTTACCACACTCAATGGGAAGAAGGTAGAAGGTGCAGACATGAGCAAAACATAGTTCTTGCTCTCAAGGGCTTTCCCACTAGAGGGGAGATACAGCTTGGCAAATCCCACTACAATGCTAAACTGCTTATGAAAACCACGGGCTGTGGAAGCCCAGAGGAGGGAGGAATCACCACCTGGGAATGTTTGGAGCTGAAATCTCAGCTAGATTTTGTTCTGTTTTAATAAATTTATTTTATTTATTTATTTTTGGCTGCATTGGGTCTTCGTTGCTGCACGCGGGCTTTCTCCAGTTGCGGTGAGCTGGGGCTACTCTTCGTTGTGGTCCATGGGCTTCTCATCGCGGTGGCTTCTCTTGTTGCAGAGCGCGGGCTCTAGGCGCCAGGACTTCAGTAGTTGTGGCACGCTGCCTCAGTGGTTGTGGCTCGCAAGCCCTAGAGCACAGGCTCGGTAGTCGTGGCGCACGGGATTAGTTGCTCAGCGGCATGTGGGTTCTTCCTGGACCAGGGCTCGAACCCGTGTCCCCCGTATTGGTAGGCAGATTCTTAACCACTGAGCCACCAGGGAAGTCCCTCTCAGCTAGACTTTGAACAAGGCAAACATACTCCTCCTTCAGGACCTTCATAGCTGCTCCCTGACTGAAAGCTCTCTCTGCCTCCATGGCCACATGGCTTCTTCCCTGAATTCAGGTCTTTACTCAAATATCATCTCATCAGAGGCCTTCCCTGACCACCATAGCGATTTACTCCACAGAAGCTGTCACCATCAAATATATTAAACTTGTTCAGTTTTTACTTTGTCTTTCTCTATCAAATGTAAGCTCTGTGGGCTTCCCTGGTGGCGCAGTGCTTGAGAGTCCGCCTGCCGATGCAGGAGACGCGGGTTCGTGCCCCGTTTCGGGAAGATCCCACATGCCGCGGAGCGGCTGGGCCCGTGAGCCATGGCCACTGAGCCTGCGCGTCCGGAGCCTGTGCTCCGCAAATGGGAGAGGCCACAACAGTGAGAGGCCCGCATAACGCAAGAAAAAAAAAAAATGTAAGCTCTGTGACAACAGAATTTGTTTTGCACACTTAGATATCTTAAGCATCTAAAATAGGGTCGTGCGTGAAAATTATAATGCAAACCACATATGTAATCATAGACTTTCTCGTAGTCACATTTAAAAAGGTAAAAAGAAAATGGGTGAAGTTATTTTACTAATATAATTTAGAGAACCTAATATATTCAAAATATTATTTTCAACATATAATCAATATAAAAATTACTAATGAGTTTTTTTTAAACTAAGTCCTTGAAATACGGCGTGTATTGTACACTTACAAGCCCATCTCAATTCGGACTAGCATCAGACTCATGTGGCTAGTGGCGGGAGGACTGGATAGCGCAGCGTAGATATTCCAGTAAGCTATACTGCCCTTCATTTAGGTATCTGGTCTCGCCAAGAAGAGGGGTGGGCTGGAGGAATGGGAATACGCAGCGGACAGGGAGGAAACCATTCCCACGCCCAGTGGAGAGTTCCGAGAGGTGCGCACAGGGAGTGGAAACCGAGTGGAGAGCCTGCCCTACACCTGCGCCTGTTGGCAGGTGTCTTCCCAAGTCACCTTTCCTCCCAGCTGCCCAGGATGTTGCTATTTAAAGTGAGCAAAGCCACGGAAAACAGGCGGGTGCCTTCACACCATCCCGATTCCGAATCTGCGTCCGACACTTCCCGCCGAGCGACCATCAGAGTCGCGGCTGGCACAGCTCCTGGTGCACAGTGGGTGGTCGCAGCGGGCGGCTATTATCACAATTAGCATTGTTCTGACCAAGACCCCGTTTCCAGAGTTCAGTCTGGACACTCTCCACCCCAGGTGGGCTTAGCGACCCACATCCCTTGCCTTCTTCAAATAATAATCTACTGGACACCACCCCGGGGCCTCCTGCTCCGCTCAGGTGACCCCCAAATGAACTCCCGCCCCTGGTTACCCCGGGACACACGGCCCGCCACTCGCCCACCCACATGTCCAGAGAACCCATCGTTGATGGCCTGGATCCTCACCACGGCAGCTCGTACTGGCCGGCACTGCCGGGGGCCTTGCTGGGGGCCGGGTCAGGGTCCTGGGCCCCGCACTCGCCGCTGCCACCGCCACTCCCCTGCGCCTCCATTCTCCCGCCGCCTCTTCCCGCCTCCAGAGACCTCACCCCATGACGCCATCACGCAGGCACCGCCCCTTGCTTGCGAGGGACTCTGGGCGCGAGCGGAAGCCTTCTGTCCGCCCCTTTCTGCGCCTGCGCAGAGGGCACTGGCCTGGCGGGGGCGCTAGTTGCGATTGACGGCAGTTGCTATGGGAGACCTGGTGTCCGGTCTGGGTAGTGAGTGGAAGGCGAGACCGGACGGCATCGCCCTCCGAGAAGGCTGGTCGCTCCAAGAAGGGACGTTCGTTGGCTTTCGTCTTTGTGAGATTTGTCGGGGAGGCCCTCTCTGTGCGGCCCGTGGGGAACCGCTGCACGGAGGTGGGGCCGCACGCCGGGCGGGCCTGGCAGGGTAGGAGCATCCTGCCCGGTTCAGGAAGAAGCCGTAGCCTGTGGACATTCCGCCCAAACGCAGGACCCGACGGCGGACACGGACAGGGACTGATGCCCAGCGGTCCTGGACGGCGGAAGTCCGGAGCCGACGTCTGGGACCTGCCCTTGCCCACTTTTCCCGATTGCTCAGAATGTCCCCATGCGGGACACTAGCTCCCATTGGGCGGGGCTCCTGCACCCTGGAACTTGACGTTTATTATCAGGAAATTCTCATAATGCTACAAAATGGGAATTACTCTCATTTTGCAGAGGAGGAACTGCCCCTCTGTAAAATATGAATCAGTTTCATTCCAGAAAAATAGATACTGCGTATTCACAAGTGCTTTGAGTATTCTTTTTTTTTTATTTTTTTTTATTTTTTAACATCTTTATTGGGGTATAATTGCTTTACAATGGTGTGTTAGTTTCTGCTTTATAACAGAGTGAGTCAGTTATACATATATATATGTTCCCATATCTCTTCCCTCTTTGTCTCCCTCCCTCCCACCCTCCCTATCCCACCCCTCCAGACAGCCACAAAGAACCGAGCAGGTTTCCCTGTGCCATGCGGCTGCTTCCCACTGGCTATCTACCTTACGTTTGTTAGTATATATATGTCCATGTCTCTCTCTCGCCCTAACACACCTCACCCTTCCCCCTCCCCATATCCTCAAGTCTGTTCTCCAGTAGGTCTCTGTCTTTATTCCTGTTTTACCCCTAGGTTCTTCATAACATTTTTTTTTTCTTAAATTCCATATATATGTGTTAGCATACGGTATTTGTCCTTCTCTTTCTGACTTACTTCACTCTGTATGACAGACTCTAGATCTATCCACCTCATTACAAATAGCTCAATTTCGTTTCTTTTTATGGCTGAGTAATATTCCATTGTATATATGTGCCACATCTTCTTTATCCATTCATCCGACGACGGGCACTTAGGTTGTTTCCATCTCCGGGCTATTGTAAATAGAGCTGCAATGAACATTTTGGTACATGACTCTTTCTGAATTCTGGTTTCCTCAGGGTATATACCTAGTAGTGGGATTGCTGGGTCATATGGTAGTTCTATTTGTAGTTTTTTAAGGAACCTCCATACTGTTCTCCATAGTGGCTGAACCAATTCACATTCCCACCAGCAGTGCAAGAGTGTTCCCTTTTCTCCACACCCTCTCCAGCATTTATTGTTTCTAGATTTTTTGATGATGGCCATTCTGACTGGTGTGAGATGATATCTCATTGTAGTTTTGATTTGCATTTCTCTAATGATTAATGATGTTGAGCATTCTTTCATGTGTTTGTTGGCAGTCTGTATATCTTCTTTGGAGAAATGTCTATTTAGGTCTTCTGCCCATTTTTGGATTGGGTTGTTTATTTTTTTGTTATTGAGCTGCATGAGCTGCCTGTAAATTTTAGAGATTAATCCTTTGTCAGTTGATTCATTTGCAAATATTTTCTCCCATTCTGAGGGCTGTCTTTTGGTCTTGTTTATGGTTTCCTTTGCTGTGCAAAAGCTTTGAAGTTTCATTAGGTCCCATTTGTTTATTTTTGTTTTTATCTCCATTACTCTAGGAGATGGGTCAAGAAGGATCTTGCTGTGATTTATGTCATAGAGTGTTCTGCCTATGTTTTCCTCTAAGAGTTTGATAGTTTCTGGCCTTACATTTAGGTCTTTAATCCATTTTGAGCTTATTTTTGTGTATGGTGTTAGGGAGTGATCTAATCTCATACTTTTACATGTACCTGTCCAGTTTTCCCAGCACCACTTATTGAAGGGGCTGTCCTTTCTCCACTGTATATTCCTGCCACCTTTATCAAAGATAAGGTGACCATATGTGCATGGGTTTATCTCTGGGCTTTCTATCCTATTCCATTGATCTATCTTTCTGTTTTTGTGCCAGTACCATACTGTCTTGATTACTGTAGCTTTGTAGTATAGTCTGAAGTCAGGCAGCCTGATTCCTCCAGCTCCATTTTTTGTTCTCAAGATTGCTTTGGCTATTCGGGGTCTTTTGTGTTTCCATACAAATTGTGAAATTTTTTGTTCTAGTTCTGTGAAAAATGCCAGTGGTAGTTTGATAGGGATTGCATTGAATCTATAGATTGCTTTGGGGAGTAGAGTCATTTTCACAATGTTGATTCTTCCAATCCAAGAACATGGTATATCTCTCCATCTGTTTGTATCATCTTTAATTTCTTTCATCAGTGTCTTATAATTTTCTGCATACAGGTCTTTTGTCTCCTTAGGTAGGTTTATTCCTAGATATTTTATTCTTTTTGTTGCAATGGTAAATGGGAGTGTTTTCTTGATTTCACTTTCAGATTTTTCATCGTTAGTATATAGGAATGCCAGAGATTTCTGTGCATTAATTTTGTATCCTGCTACTTTACCAAATTCATTGATTAGCTCTAGTAGTTTTCTGGTAGCATCTTTAGGATTCTCTATGTATAGTATCATGTCATCTGCAAACAGTGACAGCTTTACTTCTTCTTTTCCGATTTGGATTCCTTTTATTTCCTTTTCTTCTCTGATTGCTGTGGCTAAAACTTCCAAAACTATGTTGAATAAGAGTGGTGAGAGTGGGCAACCTTGTCTTGTTCCTGACCTTAGTGGAAATGCTTTCAGTTTTTCGCCATTGAGGATGATGTTGGCTGTGGGCTTGTCATATACGGCCTTTATTATATTGAGGAAAGTTCCCTCTACACCTACTTTCTGCAGGGTTTTTATCATAAATGGGTGTTGAATTTTGTCAAAAGCTTTCTCTGCATCTATTGAGATGATCATATGGTTTTTCTCCTTCAATTTGTTAATATGGTTAATCACATTGATAGATTTGCGTATATTGAAGAATCCTTGCATTCCTGGAATAAACCCCACTTGATCATGGTGTATGATCCTTTTAATGTGCTGTTGGATTCTGTTTGCTAGTATTTTGTTGAGGATTTTTGCATCTATGTTCATCAGTGATATTGGCCTGTAGTTTTCTTTCTTTGTGACATCCTTGTCTGGTTTTGGTATCAAGGTGATGGTGGCCTCGTAGAATGAGTTTGGGAGTGTTCCTCCCTCTGCTATATTTTGGAAGAGTTTGAGAAGAATAGGTGTTAGCTCTTCTCTAAATGTTTGATAGAATTCGCCTGTGAAGCCATCTGGTCCTGGGCTTTTGTTTGTTGGAAGATTTTTAATCACAGTTTCAATTTCAGTGTTTGTGATTGGTCTGTTCATATTTTCTATTTCTTCCTGATTCAGTCTTGGCAGTTTGTGCATTTCTAAGAATTTGTCCATTTCTTCCAGATTGTCCATTTTATTGGCATAGAGTTGCTTGTAGTAATCCCTCATGATTTTTTGTATTTCTGCAGTGTCAGTTGTTACTTCTCCTTTTTCATTTCTGATTCTATTGATTTGAGTCTTCTCCCTTTTTTTCTTGATGAGTCTGGCTAATGGTTTATCAATTTTGTTAATCTTCTCAAAGAACCAGCTTTTAGTTTTATTGATCTTTGCTATTGTTTCCTTCATTTCTTTTTCATTTATTTCTGATCTGATTTTTATGATTTCTTTCCTTCTGCTAACTCTGGGGTTTTTTTGTTCTTCTTTCTCTAATTGCTTGAGGTGCAAGGTTAGGTTGTTTATTCGAGATGTTTCCTGCTTCTTAAGGTGGGCTTGTATTGCTATAAACTTCCCTCTTAGAACTGCTTTTGCTGCATCCCATAGGTTTTGGGTCGTTGTATCTCCATTGTCATTTGTTTCTAGGTATTTTTTAATTTCCTCTTTGATTTCTTCAGTGATCACTTCGTTACTAAGTAGTGTATTGTTTAGCCTCCATGTGTTTGTATTTTTTACTGCTCTTTTCCTGTAATTGATATCTAATCTCATGGCGTTGTGGTCGGAAAAGATACTTGATATAATTTCAGTTTTCTTAAATTTACCAAGGCTTGATTTGTGACCCAAGATATGATCTATCCTGGAGAATGTTCCATGAGCACTTGAGAAAAATGTGTATTCACAAGTGCTTTGAGTATTCTTTTGGGCTGGTTTTCTACCTGTTGAACTAATCTTTCCTCCCATTGCCTAATTAACATAATAATAACAACTAATAAAAATAACGAATGGTGACTATATTTACTATCCTCTACTATGCACTAGACCCGAGGTGGATACTCACATTACCCTCGTTTTACAGATGAAGAAACAGGCTTGAGAATGACTAATTTGTCCAGTGTCATTTGGGTTGTAAGTGGTGGAGCCAGCCCACCATGTTGCCAAAACAGTTCATATAAAATTCTGTTTTATTGCACATACCGTATTGCATCATAATTTCGGGATGAAATCTGACTTTAATGGTTAGGATTCTGTGATTTCACTGCCGAGGGCCCAGGTTCAATCCCTGGTCAGGGAACTAAGATCTTGCAAGCTGCCAAAAAAAAAAAAAAAAAAAAGTCTGAATTGAAGGCAAGGATTGGGACCTCTTCATCTCTACCCTGTTGCTTAGCACAAGTCCTGGTGCTCTGTAAGTGTTCAATATGAGTATCTTTAATGAACAGTAGGGATCCATGTTTCCAGACCAGCTTGGGTCAGCTGTGAGGAACTGGGTTGCTTTCATCAGAGAACTGATTAAAGCCCCATGAATGTTTTCCTTTCATCATCAGTTAAAATGTGTATATATTACAGGGAGAAGATTTCTCTTCTAGGCAGTTGATTGGTCTTTCAAATAAATATGTGCTCCAGAATATATACTGCAAGTAATTGTTTTCTCTTTTTATCCTTATTTTTCAATTTTCTTTCCCTCAAGAAACCCAGCCCATTATGGAAATTTACTGGGGAAGACAGTATTACTGTTCTATTCATTTTTCATGTGTAAACTCTGTGCTTCATCTTTCCAACCTGAGTGTTTATTTAGCTCCTTGAGGACATGGGACCTGCCCCTCGATTCCTATTTTCTTCCCTTGTATATAGCGGCATGGAATTGATGTCTGCCAGTTGCTTCTTCCAGTTATGCAGCCAGGCTAGCAAGTTCAAGACAGTGGGCACAATTTACAATTGTGTTCTATGAGCTGGGAAGAAAACGTGTGCTTCTGCATTCTTTTCAAGCTATTGCCAGTTGGGCAGGAACCTCAAATGACTCAGATTCTGAAGCAGTTTGTTTTAATGATGGTAACTATTTAAGTCTCCAGGTTCAAAACTAACTCAGTGTTTTTCTTCTCCCCTTTTATGTGTTTTGGGAAAAAGTACTTGAAGTTGGCTATATCTCATCCGTTCCCCTTTAAACTAACAGAGCCATCCTGTGTATTTTTAGAGTCACTATTCACAGGTCCTTTATTTCTCTGGAGGAGAAAATACAAGTTTTCTTGAAATATAAACATTTTTTGAAATGTCTCTTTGTGGTTTTCCCTTGGGATTGTTCCCATGTGGTAATATTCATATTTTCCTTAGAGTCAGCTGTCACTCACACACACATGTCCCACCACATACACGGTTTAGAAACTAAACATTTTCAGTAAATGCAGAAAATGGTGTTTCCTCTTTCCTGGTTCTCCAAAAACCCCACTCTAGAGGGGGCTTGTTGGTGCTCCCAGGACCCCACGTTCATTGATGTGCTTGGAATACCAGGAGAATCAGAAGGAGATGACCTTTGAGGCAGAACTGCACCATCAGGACATTTTTTTCTTTTTTCTAGTCTGAGCCTTCTGTGATTTGTTGGACTTGGGCCCAGACAGAGCTTAGATCTTTTTTTTTTTTTTGCGGCACGCGGGCCCCCCATTGCTGTGGCCTCTCCCGTCGCGGAGCACAGGCCCCGGACGCGCAGGCTCAGCGGCCATGGCCCACGGGCCCAGCCGCTCCGTGGCATGCGGGATCCTCCGGGACCGGGGCACGAACCCGCGTCCCCTGCACCGGCAGGCCGACTCCCAACCACTGTGCCACCAGGGAAGCCCCAGAGCTTAGATCTTAAAAGCTCCAGCCACTCCCCTAGGGCCACACAGCAGCCACATGGGGGGACCAAGGAGTGTTGGGGAAACCACAGGCTCTTGTAAAAGGGCAAGAGGAGTCCAAGCAAATCTTCCACTTCTCTCCTGACAAATCTGTGAAATCCCAGGAAATTGAGTTCACATATAGGCTAAGCTCCCAGACTCTCATCACAAGAGGGCAATTAGAGAAAAGAGGAAAGATGTCGAAAGGAAATGAAATTGAAAACAAAATCCTTTACCTAAAGCCAGAAGCTTTCAGTCAAATTTATCAAATGGGACAGGCAACAAGTCCTGGTTAAGATGACACCTTGACTTTGACCATTAAAGTACAGCTCACTTCTCACGTGACATTGCAGGATGAGGAGTTGGAAATCTGGTGGCATCTCAGGACCAGGACTGCCAGATATTCCAGCTTTCCACCCACTTGTAGCCTCCATTGGCCCAGAATGTTGAACCTACTTGATGCTGTTTGCTTTGTTTACACTGAAGTTTTAAAAATTCATTTGTTGTTTTCTAATGGATTTCCTTACGAATTTTAGCTAATAGTGATACTATCACTGAAATAATTGTTTGCCCTCAGACACCGCAGTCTTCCATCACCGGTAGAGTTTTTCTAACATTCTCATTAGCATTTTCAATATTAAAACTAACGCTCATTATGTAGTGAAAAAGCATACATCCTAAACATATCTACAGTATAAGGATTTGTTCTCGGGAATTGCTCTGATTAGATTTGCGGGATTTGGAAGCTGGAAACCATTTAGCCTGACTCTTGGTTTCTAACAATATTGATTGAGAGCCTACAGCCGCTGTTATAGGCACTGGATGTATGAACAGGGCAAGCTTCAGTCCCTAAGGAGCTTGTAGGGAGGGAAAGGGACACCAGGCAGCCAATCATATGTTTACTTAGCTGTGATTATGTGTTAGAAAAACACTGACTGGTTGTTAGGATATCAGCCCTAGGGTACCACCTCACCTGGGAGGTCAGGAAGGGCTTTGCTGGGGAGGAGGTATTTAACCTGAGATCTGAACCCTGAATCTCTGTTGGCTTTGCCTGGCAAGCACCTCCTAACCCCCTCCTTCTCTCCCATGACTGTCTTCCCTCTCACTCTGTTTATTTCTTTATTGTACTTACCCACGATTATCTGGGTTTATTGACTTGTTTATTGTTTGTTTCGCCTCCTAGAGTGACATCTTGTTAAGAACAGGAACTCTGTCTGTCCTGGTCATCATTTCTCCCCGTTGCCTGTAGTGCTGGCCCAGCGTAGGTGCTCCATTTGTCCTGAAAGGATGAGTGATGGACAGATAGATCTGGGATGAGCGGGTGTTGGGGTTGGAGAGAGATGAGGCCTGCAGGGACCAGACCATGCAGGACAAGAGTAGGGACCCCCTGGAGGAGGCTGGGTAAAAGCCACACGACCCAGTTTATGTTTCGATCACTCTGGTTACTGTGCCTCAGGTGGTCTGGAGGGAGGCAAGCGTGCATGTGGAAGAAATGCGTGCAGAATTGTTTGTGTTTTTTGTGATCTTTTAATTTCTAATGATGGTACTTTTTTATTTTTGGCCGCACTGAGCGGCTTGCAGGATCTTAGTTCCCTGACCAGGGATCGAACCCGCACCCCCTGCAGTGTAAGCATGGAGTCTTAACCACTGGGCCGCCAGGGAAGTCCCAATTTCTAAATTTTAAATTGTAAAACATTTCAAATAGACTGAAAATAATATCCACATTCATGTACTCACCACCAAGACAGATGTTAAAATTTTGCCTTGGGCTTCCCTGGTGGCGCCATGGTTAAGAATCTGCCTGCCAATGCAGGGGACACGGGTTCGATCCCTGGTTCGGGAAGATCCCACATGCTGCGGAGCTACTAAGCCCGTGTGCCACAACTACTGAGCCCGTGTGCCACAACTACTAAAGCCTGCAAGCCTAGAGCCCATGCTCCGCAACAAGAGAAGCCCCTGCAATGAGAAGCCGGTGCACCGCAATGAAGAGCAGCCCCTGCTCGCTGCAACTACAGAAAGCCACGCACAGCAACGAAGACCCAACACAGCCCCAAATAAAAACAAACAAATAGATTTATTAAAAATAAATAAATAAAATAAAATGACCTTGTATAAAAAAATTATTTTTGCCTTCTTTTAAAAAAAAAGAAAGAGGACTTCCCTGGTGGCGCAGTCGTTGAGAATCTGCCTGCTAATGCAGGGGACACGGGTTCGAACCCTGGTCTGGGAAGATCCCACATGCCACGGAGCACCTAGGCCCGTGAGCCACAACTACTGAGCCTGCGCGTCTGAGGCCTGTGCTACACATCAAGAGAGGCCGTGATAGTGAGAGGCCTGCGCACCGTGGTGAAGACTGGCCCCCGCTTGCCACAACTAGAGAAAGCCCTCACACAGAAATGAAGATCCAACACAGCCAAAAATAAATTTAAAAAAAAGAAAGAAAATTTTATGGATACAGCCAAAGCACTCCATCCTGTTCTCTCCTCTTCCCTTTTGCACCTTCACTTTACAGAAGAGGAAACTGAGGCACGGAGAGGTCAAGCTGTGGTTCCCAAGGTCTCTCCATGAGGAGGGGGTAGAGTCTGCATCTAGACTATAGACTAGGTGGTCTGAGCCCAGGGCCTGGATGTTTTATATGCTTTTGAACTTGGTTAAGGCATAGATTCTCTGTTAACATGATGTACTATTGTTTGGGGGGGGTTAAAATTTTCCATAAATCGAATCATGCTGTGTATAACTTTGCAATTTGTTTTTCTCACTTAGCGTTATGTTTCTGAGCTTTATCTAGATAGGTCTGTTTCCTCTTCTAGGATGTAAACTCCCTGAGAGTGGAATTGTTGTCTCTTTTTTTTTCATTGCCTGGAACAAAGTAGGTGCTCAGGAAAACTTGGTGGATGAATTAATTTGTTTTCTGTTGCAGAGTATTCCATTCTTAGACAGTTTCTCTAGGGTGGATACCTAGAAATGGAACTACTGGGCCCCGGGTAAGGGCATCTTTAATTTAACAAGAGTCATTAGAATGACTTTCTGGAGAAGGTCTCCAGATAAAATCTCACAGAATATTTAGAGTAAAAACCCAAGCCCTGTAGGGCCCCCCATATGTCTTACCTCCATGCAGCCATTTCTCTGACTTCCCTTTCTACCACTCTTCCCTCATACACTCGATTCCAGACACATGGGCCTCCTAGTTCTTGATGAAGAGGGCCAAGCACATCCACCTCAGGACCTTTGCACTTGCTATTGCCTCCAATGTCCACTTGCTTCCTTGGTTCCTTCTGGTCTCTGCTCTGTGTCATCTACTCACCAAGGCTTCCCTGCTCCCCTCCTCCCACCAATTCCTTTCCTCCCTACCCTGCTTTTCTTTTTTCTCTATAACCTAACTCTAGCTGATAAATAGGTATTATGTATGTATTGTGTGTGCAACCCCCCTCCCCCAATTGGAATGTTTAATGATGGCAAGGATTTCTCTCCATCTCAGTCACTGCTGTTGCCAGTGCCTCCAGTGGTGCTTGGCAGACATTGGCACTTTGTTTCCAATGAATGAATAATCCCAGGGAGTTTCAGGAGTACAGACGTTTAAATTGTTAGATTTATGAGATATATTTAAATACTTGGAAGGTTTGTCAGATAACTGAGATACTTAAGAAGGGAATCAAATATGTTGAATTTATAAATGTAGTTCCAAATGTTTGACAGACAAAATGTATTGTATCTATAAAGACCTTTAAAAGTCACTGTCAAAAAGAGCTAGAGGGAGGGCTTCCCTGGTGGCACAGTGGTTGAGAGTCCGCCTGCCGATGCAGGGGACACGGGTTCGTGCCCCGGTCTGGGAAGATCCCACATGCCACGAAGCAACTAAGCCTGTGAGCTACAACTGCTGAGCCTGCGTGCTGCAACTACTGAAGCCTGTGTGCCTAGAGCCTGTGCTCCGCCACAAGAGAAGCCACCGCAATGAGAAGCCCGCGCACCACAATGAAGAGTAGCCCCCGCTCGCCACCACTAGAGAAAGCCTGTGTGCAGCAACAAAGACCCAATGCAGCCATAAATAAATAAATAAGAGCTAGAATTGGGAATTCCCTGGCGGTCCAGTGGTTAGGACTCTGCACTTCCACCGCCAGGGGCCCAGGCTCGATCCCATGTCAAGAAACTAAGATCCCGCAAGCCACACGGTGAGGCCAAAAAAACCCAAAAAATTAGCTAGAGTGATAAAAAGAAAAATAAGATTTGTAAAGTGAACTTGAAAGCTTAAGGAAGGACAAGGTTTTTCAAATGCGTAATTTTCACAAGTCAGAAAAATCTTAAGGGGGATTTCCCTGGTAGTGCAGTGGTTAAGAATCGGCCTGCCATTGCAGGGGACACAGGTTCAAGCCCTGGTCCGGGAAGGTCCCACATGCCACAGAGCAACTAAGCCCGTGCACTGCAACTCCTGAGCCTGAGCTCTAGCGCAGGCGAGTCGCAAGTACTGAGCCCACGTGCCACAACTAGTGAAGCCTGCACTCCTAGAGCCTGTGCTCTGCAACAAAGACAAGCCACAGCAATGAGAAGCCCACATACTGCAATGAAGAGTAGCCCCCGCTCTCCGCAACTAGAGAAAGCCCACTCGCAGCAACGAAGACCCAACGCAGCCAAAAATTAAAAAAAAAAAAAAAACTTAAGTAACTTTGCAAATAAAATTTCAGTGCACCGAAGTTGTCTCAAGGCCCACCAGAAAACCCCCATTTCCCCTGGGTGTTGTCACTGTATCCTGCAGTGTGTACCAGCATAGCTCCTACCACAGTACCAGGAGGCAATTTTTGTTAAGTGCTAATCAATGCTTGAGTACTATTGTTAGTACAGATGAGACACAAGGGTCACTGAGATTCAGTCTGCCTCTCTGAGGACATCATGGCATCCTGGGGGCCTTGATGGCCTGGGGTTAAGGTCTATCTACCCGCAGAGAAGGTCCACTGGCCACCTGAAAGTCCCTCCCTCCGTGCCCGTCTCTGTCTCTCCTGGAGTCTCTCCCTGAATCTGGTGTCTCTGAATTTGCGAGCTGCTCCTGTCATTCCGGATAACGAGGCCACGGAGTGACCTCCAGCCAGCTCTCTCCAGAGGCGCCCCAGAGAAGGCAGCCCAATTTTCCAGGACAGTCCTAGCTATTGAGCCAGGATGTGAGTCTCACATGGTCAGTCCACAAAGGACCGGCCCTGTGTGAGCTCTGTTCTGGGAGCACTGTTCTGACCACAGTGGGAGATGCAAAAATAAGCCCAACAAGAGGTTCATGATCGGAACGTCTTTGCACCTGGAGAGCACTTGCGGCTGGAGTGGCCCAGGCCCCACGGGGAGATGATATGTGAGCTCAGCCTTCAAAGGAAGCACAGCTCAAGTTTAAATCGATGCTCCTGAGCAAGAGTGTCCAGAGGATGCCTGATTTTGAAACGTCTACACCTCTCAGAGGAAAATCTTGGGTCCTGGGCCCCCAGACACCTCCATTTTGAGGGGCAGGGGGAAGATGCCTACACAGGACCCTAAGATGCACCTTTTAAAAGACCTTCATTTTTCCTCACAAGGAAAAATGGCATTTTAGAGGGGGTGGGACTGGGGATTTCAGAGAGCCCACCCTGCTCTAGGCAAATCCCGAGTAACAATCCTTTAAAAACCCTCCCAGAGAACCAGCTAGTGTACACAAATGGGGCTCCAGCTCAGTGCCTTCTGTATGTAACTTTTTCATTTTAACTGTTTCGTTACATTGTAACAATCGGGAAATTCTGAAAACACTTTACACACTTCCTTGCCTTCTTAAAATAAAAGCGGATGAACGTTTCCTGGTGCCTTAGGGTTTTCACTACAGAGGCTGGGTGACTTGTGTGCTGTGATGGGGGGCTGACCCCAGGGCTGGGGGGTGTGCTGAACCACTTGTCCTCACACTTGACAGCCCGGATCGTTAGTCTCTTTGGATTTTTTGCTTCTCATTTTGTTCTGTTTGTTTATTCATCCAAGCTCTCCCTTCTTTCTGCTCTCAGTCTGTCTGCCCTGGCCTCCGTGTGGCTACCTCTCAATCCGCTAGTGGATGGGGGACCAGAACATGAAGTTCGTTCAGTTACGTCCCGGCTATCCCTCCACCAATAATGTTAAAATTACTACATTTTAACATTATGCAAATGAGAGATGAGAGAGAGTACTTTTGTTTTTTTGCCAATCTGGTGTGCATATATATATATACACACACACACACACACACATATTACATGTAATATACATATTATCTGTAAATTATAACATATGTGTATGTATAATTGCTGTTTTAATTTTCATTTTCTTTTTTTTTTTTTTGGCCACGCCGCTAGGCATGCAGGATACCCCCACCAGGGATCCAACCCGTGCCCCCAGCCCCCCGCAGTGGAAGCGTGGAGTCCTAACCACTGGACTGCGAGAAAACTCCCTAGTTTTCATTTCCTTGATAAGCTCCTTTTAATATGTGTGTTGACCTTTGACATTTCCTCTTCTGTGACTTGTCTGTCCATTTTTATGTTCTGTACAAATTATAAGGCCTTTTCGGAGAGCAATGTGTCAGTTTCTAGGGATGCTTTGTTTTTTATTTCTATTATTATTATTATTATTATTTTGGCTGCGTTGGGTCTTCATTGCTGCACGCTGGCTTTCTCTAGTTGCGGCGAGTGGGGGCTACTCTTCGTTGCGGTGTGTGGGCTTCTCATTGCGGTGGCTTCTCTTGTTGCAGAGCACGGGCTCTAGGCACGTGGGCTTCAGTAGTTGTGGCACAGATGCTCCGTAGTTGTGGCTCTAGGGCTCTAGAGTGCAGGCTCAGTAGTTGTGGCTCACAGGCTTAGTGGCTCCACGGCATGTGGGATCTTCCCAGACCAGGGCACGAACCTGTGTCCCCTGTATTGGCAGGCGGACTCTCAACCACTGTGCCACCAGGGAAGCCCTCTCCCTCATTCTTGAGTAGAGTCAAGTTTCTACCATCAGCTCCGCCTCCACATCAGGTGGGGGAGTTTTTTTTGTCCCTACGTGGTCAAGCCAGGACTGTCATGGTGCAATGGAAAACAGGCAAAAAGCAATAATGTGTAATAAAATATGGTAAATCATCTCAGGTTTGAGTATAATGTCACCTTTTCCTTATATTTTTGTTTTTCTTGGGCACCGAGAAGCATGTTCTAGAAATCATTAACTTACTGAGCTCACTGGGCAGGATGTGGGTCTCATTCCACCATTTATTGTTTTGGGGCATGTCTCATGCTTCTGTTGCATGGTTTTGTTGCTAAGCAAGCCTGCTTGGTTTTGTGGTTAAGCAAACCTGCTTTCTTGAGTGATCATTAACTTACAGGGTCACCCATAATTTTTTCTTTACTTATAATCCCCTAGTGGGATTAACTATTTAATCACCTACTCTGTCCCTTTACTCTGTCCCTATCAGTAATGTTAAAATTACTACATTTTGACATATGAGGATGATTAATGAGACAGCATGTTTTTGCTCAAGCCTGGCTGCAGAGAATCACCTAGAGAGTTTTACACAAATGCAGAGGGCCCAGAGGTTCTGGTGTAGTAGGTCTGGGGGCCTGGACATGCAGCTGGGCTGAACCTCTAAGGCATCATCAATAAATGAGGGGGCAGCAGTGTGAGTAGGGGTGGTGGATTCTCTCAGCAGGGACATGAGAG
>NW_006796716.1:1607073-1611867 GCF_000442215.2 Lipotes vexillifer | reverse complement strand
TCTGTGGGGTTTTTTTTTTTTTTTTTTTTTTTTTACTTCCTGTTGGTTACTCTGTGGCATGGGATATTTGGACTGCCAGATCAGGAAACCCACTTAAGAAGTCCTGGGAATTCCCTGGTGATCCAGTGGTTAGGACTCTGTGCTTTCACTGCCTAGGGCTCGGGTTCAATCCCTGGTCAGGGAACTAAGATCCCACAAGCCACCTGCCCCACCCCCCAATTTTTTTTTTTTTTTTTTTTTCCCAATTTTTTTTAATAGAAAAAAAAAAAAAGACCTATACTGAAGAAAACTGTGTGTCCTCACAGGATCAATTAGGGGTTGATTAACTGCATTCAAAAAAACGTCATCTAAGCATTTCTTTCAGTAACAGTCTCCCCAGGACATTATTTCTGAAACTGAGGTCATGTCCACCATTTCAATACCACATCCACTGTGAATGGCTCGTGTTGGTCCAGTCTAGCTGGCTGGTGTTCCAATTTGGGGGGTATATTTTATGTTTCCCCTAATCCCAGAAATAGCCAAGCATGGGTCTCATCTGAAGAAGGCATCATGTACATTTTAAACAAAGCTTAGTCCCAGCATGCCCACTCATGCTCACACAAGCACGCCACATTCTTTGGGAAGCCCCAAGGGCGTCAGTTCCATGAAGGATGTATCTCACAGGTGAAAATGTTTTCTTCATACCTGAGGCCATTGGGTGCAAGGTGTAACTGCGAAAGTCCTCTGTACCCTGATTCCACCAAGACTATAACTTCTTATGTTCCAGGAAGTGTCCTGGGTGCAGGGATGTGTAGTACACGGACTGAAGGGTGAGGCGGTGAGGAGACACAGCAAGAAAGGCTGGGGCTTCCCTGGTGGCGCAGTGCTTGAGAGTCCGCCTGCCGTTGCAGGAGACGCGGGTTCGTGCCCCGTTTCGGGAAGATCCCACATGCCGCGGAGCGGCTGGGCCCGTGAGCCATGGCCGCTGAGCCTGCGCGTCCCACAGGCAGTAAAAATGAATGTGCCTCTGAAAATGACAAAAAAAAAAAAAAAAAAAAAAAGAAAGGCTGGTGCACAGTGTGTGTAAGGCCCTAAAAGAGTAGGGTCTGACATCCATGGAGCAGATGCGCGGGAGTGAAGGGTTCCATCTGAGGGTGGTAGCAAGAAGAAATGGCCACAGGGCTTCTCTGGTGGCGCAGTGGTTAAGAATCTGCCTGCCAATGCAGGGGACACAGGTTCGAGCCCTGGTCCGGGAAGATCTCACGTGCCGTGGAGCAACTAAGCCCACGTGTCACAACTACTGAGCCTGCGCTCTAGAGCCCACGAGCCACAACTACTGAAGCCCGCACACCTAGCGCCCGAGCTCTGCAACAAGAGAAGCCACCGCAATGAGAAGCCCACGCGTCGACAAAGAGTCGTCCCCACTCGCCACAACTAGAGAAAGCCCGCGTGCAGCAACAAAGACCCAATGCAGCCGAAATAATAAATAAATAAATATATTTTTTTTAAAAAAGAAGAGATGGCCTCAGACACAGGTGGTAATTGAGTTCTCTTCAGCCATCCATCCATCTATCCATCCATCCATCCATTCATTTATTCAGCAAGTATTTATTTAGTGAACCAGGAAGAAAAGTCTGGGCCCTATCAGAGTGTGGGATACGGATGAGGAACAGCTTTAGCTCAGCATTGCAGGTGCTACAATAAGGGAAATCCCAGGCCTTGGATGCGGGGAGGGGACTCTGAACCCAGATTTGGAGGGGAAGCATCAGGACCCAGGCCAGGACCTGATAGTTGAGCGGGAGTTATCCTCCTGGGGGAGCCCAAGAGATGGGGTGCCCTGGGTTGCAGGAAAGGGTGTAGTCCATGCAAACATCTGGAGGGGGTGTCTTAGAGACCAGCTGAAGCTCACAGAGGTGAGTTCGCACCGGGTGGAGCAATTGGAAAAAACAAAGGGACAGCACCCTGAGAAGGTACAGTTTGGGGAATGACGGGGGAGGTGAGGGGCGGTTGTTAGGGACACTCTTAAGTAGCTGAGACAAAGGATGCCCAGCTGCAGGAAGGGCAGGTGAGGGGCTGGAGAGGAGGCCAGGCACTTCTGCGAGTGCCAGAAAGCCAATCCTGTCTCAAACCGAGGAAGAGGGGATGAAGGGACCCAAGGATTAGGGAAACGGGACGCACCGTAAGGTTTAAGCGGCACCCCGACTCACTTGGAGGGCACTGGAGTCCCAAACCCGGTCTCCAATCAGGGGGTGGAGCCTGCACATGCCCCCCACTCCCAACCTATAGAGGAGACGGAGGTGGGCGGGTCCCAAGTAAGCATTGTCCAGGAGGTCCCCACTTTGGACAGTCCCCGATCAAATACCACCTCTCCACAACCACCCGCAAATATTTACATCCTGTTTATGCCGAGGCCTCCCAGGGCCTCAATTTTCATGAATAAAATATGAGTTTCCAGGCCGAGCCAAGGAGGGAAGAAACCCCCGCCAGCTGGTAGGGACCAGAGGCAGTTTAGCATTTCGGTTGCTGTCGCCTCCCGCGTGGTATTTGGAGGAAATTTGAATTGGCCCGGTCAAGGTGACCCGGGGCGGGAGATTTGGCAGTTTCTATACTATCTGAGGGCTCCTGGAGCTAAACTACTCGCAGTGCACATACCCGGAACTTTTTTCATAAGGCTGTTCCCTGAGAAACTCAAGACTTTCGCTTGTTTATCCTTCAGAAATGCTAAAGTCTGAGCATGTTATAGCCAGAGGGGGTTGTTTAGAGATAATCTAGCCCAAAGCCCTCATTTTGAAGACGAGGAAACAGGCTCAGAGGGCAAGGAGCTTGCTCAGGGCCATTCAACGAATCGGTGATAATCTGCCGCGGTTCCCTGTCACCTGGTCCGATGTTCTTTCCACTGCATCACACTTCCGGGCAAGTACAAAAAATTTAAATTAATACAGTATTCTTCAGAACAGTTTTAGTTTTACAGAAAGTTAAGTAGATAATACAGAGAAGTTCCCCTATACCCTATTCCCTGGCACACAGCTTCCCCTATTATTAACATCTTGCATTAATGTGGCGCATTACTTATAATTAGTGAACCAACATCGATACATTATTATTATGTAAAGCTCACAGTTTACATTAAGGTTCACTCTTTTCTGTTTGTTTGGTTTTTGGTTTTTCAATTTTTTAATTTTTTGACCGCGCTGCACAGCTTGTGGGATCTTAGTTCCCTGACCAGGGATCAAACCCAGGCCCTCGGCGGTGAAAGCATGACGTCCTAACACTGAACCCGCCAGGGAATTCCCAAAGTTCACTCTTTATGTTCATCAGTTTTATGGATTTTGACAAAGGCATAATGTCATGCATGTATTCATGATTACAGTATCTAACAGAATAGTTTCAGCACCTATTCAATCCTCCTCCCTCCCTCTCCCTCCCAGTCCCAGGCAACCACTAAAATTTTTGCTTTCGCAGTGGTTTTGCCTTTTCCAGAATGTCATATATTTGGAATCATACAGTATGTAGCCTTTTCAGACTGGCTCTTTCACTTGGCAATATGCAGTATATATACATATATCTTTTTTTTTTTTTTTTTTGGGGGTACGCGGGCCTCTCCCTCGTGTGGCCTCTCCCGTTGTGGAGCACAGGCTCCGGACGCGCAGGCTCAGCGGCCATGGCTCACGGGCCCAGCCGCTCCGCGGCATGTGGGATCTTCCCGGACCTGGGCACGCACCCACGTCCCCTGCATCGGCAGGCGGACTCTCAACCACTGCGCCACCAGGGAAGCCCTACATATATCTTTAATACCCATAGAAATTTCCTCATGAGTAATACAGATCTTATAGGTTGATTGAATATTTCACATTCTTTGCTCCTTCCAAAGATGTGGAAATTCCTGGAAAATGACGCAAAATTCTTCCTTAATTAGAGAGACGGATTCAGGTTGGTGCCTGGACTTGCTCCTTTGAGCCTCAGCAATTTTTCTCCCTTGCCTTTCAGATACCTTCCCTTTAAAAGAATTTCTTCGCCAGCCTTTCTCGTTGGGAATGTTTGCCTCTCATGTGGCCTTTTTCTCGGTTCCGACTTCTCTATAAAACCTGAGCTGGGAGTGGGTCGGGGAGAAGTTTTGTTTCTTTGGACATGGGGTGTTTTTCCTACGCCAGGCTCTGTGCTAGAAGCTATTTCCTGCAACATTTTATTTTATTTTTTATTTTATTTTTTATTTTTTCTGCAACATTTTATTTAATCTCTACAAGTAGCAGAGAAAGCCTTCTCCTACTTTTATACAGGAGGGAACTGAAAAAGTCCCTGATCAATTAGCCCAAAGCCAGGCAGCCAGAAAGTGCCTCAAGGCGGGGGTGGGGTCTGAACCCAGGTCACAGGTCCAGATCTGGGCTTTCAACCTTTACTGCTCCCTTGGACGGCCTTAATTTTAATTCGGATCCAAATAAAAAGTCCCCCAAATTTCCCCCGTTTTCAGAGTGGGGTGGCAATGTTAGTAACCTGAGGAAATACTACTTGTGGGAAAGAAAGTTCTGGTTTAGAACTGCTGACGGAAAACAAAACAGGAAGTCAAGCATTCCTGGCTTAAATGGACCGTCTGGGAATCTACTAGACTTAGTCCTGCCGGAGGCCAGGCTGTGCGCGCTTCACCCTGGGCTCAGAGGAGAGGAGAGGGGCTCGAGTCTGCAAACCGCCCCGGGGCCGGGTCTGCCCTCCCGCGAGGGTGGGAGTCAGCGCGGCAGAGAAGCGGGAAGGGCAGGAGCACCGGAAGCCCTGCAGCTGATGGGGAGGCAGTGCCGTGGGGAGGTGTGGAGCGAGTGGTGG
>NW_006796716.1:1600488-1607059 GCF_000442215.2 Lipotes vexillifer | reverse complement strand
GGGGGGGCAGACGCCAGGGCTGGTGGGGGGGTGAATCAACCTCGGGGGCGTGTGGAGAGCCTGCCTGGCTGGAGCTGGGTGGGCCCTTGCAACGCACCGGAGTCATTCTCCCACTGGGGTTCCTGGGCCGCTGGTAACAAATCCCTGGCACCCCTGCTCCTTGAGAGCATAATTACTACCCCCTCCAGAGGACCTGCAGCGGTGCCAGAGCCAGGCACTGTATGCAGAGCCCTAGAGAAAATGCTGTCTTTTTTTTAAATTTTCTTTGCAAGTTGTTTTATTTACAATGCCAACTTTTAAAAGTCACTAAACTAAAGTTAACTGGACAATAAACTAGGCATAAATTGCTTTACAAAAAGAGGGAAAGCCCAAAATGCCACTTTCTATAGAGAACCCACAGAGAGAAAATGCTGTCTTATTTTGCTCTCCCAGAGAGGAAAACTGAGGCACGGAGCAGTGAAGGTCGTCATCCAGGGTCACACAGTCAGTGGCAGGACCGGGATCTGAAGAGAGGCTGTTGCTCCCCGGACGTCCCTCCTACCCCTCTGCCCGCAGCCTCTGTCTAGACACCTTGGACCGCCTCTGTGTCCCCTTTCCCAGGAAGTACCCGGGACCTGGGTCCGAGGTGTCATCTGATCTCCTCTCTGAGGCAAAAAGTGGGGAGCCAGGATGAGGGGCCCCAGATGTCTGTGGCCTCAGTCCGGTCAGGTGGTAGGAAGGAATATACCAGAGAACGGGCTGCAGCCATGGGAGGGGAAACAGGATCCATGGATTCTTTCCCAGTTCCAGGCTCCTTGAGGTAAGGCCTCCAGGCCAAAAGGCGGGCCCCGCAGCAGGGCGATGCCCTCTCCACCCCAGCCCACCTGCCTCAGTACCACTGGGGTCTGAACCATCCAGCTGGAGGACAAATGGCCATACTTAGATTGTAACAGACAGCTGGAACAGGGCCCAGGTGGAAGGGGAGACCAGGTGGGGCTGACAGGGTCCCTCACCTCCCTGCTAGGGGCGCTGGAGCCCAGGTCCCAGGCTGAGCTGGCGCTACCTGCCAGCAAGGCAGGGATCAGTTTCGCAGCCCCCCACACCCCGACATGCAGCCGTTCAGGTCTGAGAAGCCCATCTGAGTGGAGAGGCTTCGTTTACTGCCCCTGCCCTTCTGCTTCCTGGAAGCTCTTCATCTTTTGGAGGCCTGCTCTGGGCTTTTTGCATCTCAAGATCTCCAGAAGAACATCCTTACTTACCAACTTTCTGAAATGACTTTGCACAGCAAAGAATAATTTTGTAAAGTGAATTAACTTAATTTTATCTGGAAAAAAATTAAAATGGCAGAAGACGAGAGTCATCCTGGAGCCTGACCTTGGCATGTAGGTGGCCAGGTGGCTTGCATGCCCTGGGCTACCTTGGGCAGCGTTTGCAGTGGTGTCATTGATTTCTTTCGTCTTTACCTTTCTGAGTTTTGTTATCGTTGTTGTTATAAAGATTCATTTATTTAGACACTTGAACGTTACACGTTTATTTTGTTAACTATTGAAAAATGTTAACAAACTATTGAGTAAATGTAACATTACTCTCCATGGCAATTAGGTCTTTGATGTATGATAGTTTGCCCAAGAAATTTTCTTTAAAGAAAGAGTTGGCCCTGGAAGGGGATGGGCATTCTGTGTTGGGATCCATATGTGGCTTCTGTAGAACAAAGAGGCGTGTTGCTAAAAAGTAAATTGAAAATCTCTGATTTAAAGAAGGCCCCCAGAGACTTAAACCATGAAGAAAAAAGATGATAAATTTGACTACATTCATATTTAAAACTTCCATCGAGTCACAGACATGATAAACAGAGTTAAATGAAAAGCCACGAACTACCAGAGGTTTTGACAATTCTTCCAACTGATAAAGGAATAGTGTAAATAATCCTACAAATCACTACGAGAAATGACAAACCACCCCATAGAAAATGGACATTTGCGTGGATAACTATTTCACAGAAAAGGAGACTCACACAGTCCACCAACTTTTGAGAGATGCCCAACCCCACTTGTAATCAGCTTTTGTTTGTTTGTGCTTATTTTTGGTTTTGTTTTTTCTTTTACCACTACAAGACAGCAAAAACTAAAAGGTCTGACGATACAAAATGCCATCATGGATACCAGACAAAAGAAACATATTCTGCTGTGAGGATGTAAATTGGTGCAACCGATTGGGAAAACAACCCATCATCCTATGAATGTGAGGGCGCATGTTCTCCAAGAATTTGTAAATTTCCCTCCTGAATGCACATGCCATGAGACAGGGACAAATGATCAAAACCAGAACAAAACTAAACAAGACCCCAAACTGGAAACAACCTAATGGTCTGTCAGCCGGGGAACAGGTGAGTGTGTTGAGGGACAGTGACCACCCTCATCCATGTGGACAGATCCCAAACACTGTTTTGAGCTGCACAAGGGAAATCGCAGACGAATACCTACAACATGGTTCTTTTTACATATGGGCTGAAAGCAGCAAAACAAACAAATGATCAAACAAATAAAAACAACGAACACAGCATCATTTGAGGGGTATATATAAAAAGAGAAATGAAAAGCAATGGGAGAAAATCTAAATTCAAGAAAGCAGGTACTTTTGAGGAGGGGATGGGCTGGAGAGGTGGGTGTAGGGGGTTCAAAGTTCCAGGGAACGTTACTTTCTTAAGCCAGGGGTTCCTAACATAGCTGTTCTTTTGATTATATTTAAGCCATGTCTACAGATGTGCTTTATATGCATGATATTTTATGATCAAAACCAAAAGCAGTTTACCACCCACCTCCCCACCCCATTCCCATTTTATGAACCAAGGACCAGGATGGTAGGGGCAGATATCTGACCCTGGGCTTCCCTGGTGGTGCAGTGCCTGAGAATCCGCCTGCCAATCCAGGGGACACAGGTTCGAGCCCTGGTCTGGGAAGATCCCACGTGCCGTGAAGCAACTAAGCCCATGCACCACAACTACTGAACCTGCGCTCTAGAGCGCGTGAGCTGCAACTACTGAGCCCATGCACCACAACTACTGAGCCCGTGTGCCACAACTACTGAGCCCGTATGCCACAACTACTGAAGCCCACGCGCCTAGAGCCTGTGCTCGGCAACAAGAGAAGCCACCGCAATGAGAAGCCCGCGCACCGCAACAGAAGAGTAGCCCCAGCTCGCCGCAACTAGAGAAAGCTGGCTCACAGCAATGAAGACCCAACGCAGTCAAAAATAAATAAATAAATAAATAAATTTATTTAAAAAAAAAAAAGAACTCTGCCCCCAAATCACACAGGGAGTTGGGAGCAGAGCGCAAGATTACAGCCCCACCCTGATCTAAAGACCATCCCTCCAGCCCCACCCTGACCTACACACTCCCCACTGTAGGCAAAACCCCCTATTTGTCTCCTTTATTCCCACCCGATGCTTTACTGCGCTCCTGATACCAGATGTGTGGGATCCCCACACCAAGCAATTTGCTACACCAGCTGGGGTCCTGCAAAAAAAATTTTTTTTTTCCACACCGCGTGGCTTGCAGGATCTTAGTTCCCTGACCAGGGATTGAACCTGGGCCCTCGTCAGTGAAAGTGTAGAATCCTAACCACTGGACCACCAGGGAATTCCCAGGGGTCCTACAATTTAACTCAATTCTGACGCTCTCTACCTGGAGTTTGCACTCCTAGCTTCTCCCCAAACATCTGGCCCATAAGTTAAGGGCTGAGTCCCATGAGACTGTCCCCCACCCCACCCCGAGATGCCAGTCACAAGTCCAGGTTGTCACCTGTGCTTTTGGTCAACTGGCTGTAAATTGGACGTTCCCACGACCCCTCCTTGGGTTCAGTCATTTGCTGGAACAGCTCACGGAACTCAGGGGAACACTTATGTTTACTGGTTTATTACATAATAGAGGATATGGTAAAGGATAAAGATGAACCGCCAGTTGAAGAGATACATACAGCCGAAGGTCCAGAGGGGTCCCAAGTGCAGAATCTTCTGTCCTCATGGAGCTGGGGTGCATCACCCTCCTGGAATGCAGATGTGTTTGCCCACCCAGAAGCTCCCTGAACCCCATACTTTGGGGATTTTTATGGAAGCTTCGTCATGTAGGCACAATGGATCATTAACTCCATTTCCAGCCTCTCTCCCCTTCTTGGAGGATTACGGGGGGTGGGGCTGAAAGTTCTAAGCCTTTAATCATGGTTTGTTCTTTCCGGTGACCAGCCCCCCCATCCAGGAGCCCACCCAGAGCTGGCTCATTAGAACAGAAGATGCTCTTGTCACCCAGGAAATTCCAAGGGTTTCAGGAGCCCTGTGTCAGGAACCGGGGGTCAAATACCAAAGAACAACACAAAAGATGCCCCTGGTGCTCTTATCACTTAGGAAATTGCAAGAATTTTAGGAGCTCTGTGCCAGGGACTGGGGGACAGAGACCAATATATTTTTTCTATTGTTTTCCACCTGCCCATCTGCACCCTGATCTAGAGACACTCCCACCCCACCTCCACGCTTACCTAGAGACCCTCCACCCTACTCCCACCCTGATCTAGAGACAGCCCCACCTCCACCCCTCACCCCTACTCGAGTCTAGGGGCCTTGCTGTGACTCTGACCTTGGTGTTTCCACGAGGCTCCAGGGAGACCAGGGTCAGTGTGCTGATCCCAAACCCGGGGCAAAGGGGCTAGAGGGTGATCTGTACCCAGTGCACCCTCACCTGTGGGGAGCTGGCAGGCACAAGAGGGGGAGGGGTGGCCTCGAGCAACACGCCGGGCCTCAGACAGAGATCCTTGTGGACAAGAAACTTGAGGAGACTGCAGCTGGGTGTGGGCAGGCGGGCACCCCCTGATTTGATAGATGGAGGCCCTTTGGTGGATAATTCTGGGGAGCCTTTGGTCAATGATACCCTCTTGATTTCTGACAGCTGCTCTGACTTGCCCTGGGGCCTCTGGACACTTCAGCTCGGGGCGCTGGCTGGGAGGACGGAGTTGCAGGGAGAAGGAGCACGTCGGAGGGGCTGCAGGACCTGGGCTCCTCCCTGCACTGGCACCAGCCCTGGGACCTTGTGGCGAGGGCTGGGGGAGCTTGGCTGTGAGAAAAAACAGCAGCGGCGTGTGGTGGGGAAACTGAGGCAGGAAGCTGTTAGGTGTCTTTCTCAGAGCCCCATGGAGGGTTTGTGCAGGAGCTGCTTTCAGCTCTCCAGGCTGGCGGGGGAGGGGAGCCAGCTCGCTGATGACATTCACAGACGCCCTCCCTCCTGCCAATCACGGACGATGCTCATTTTGGTCCCCTCCTCCTCTCTTCCCTGCTAAATCTTGATCAGAGCTGCCCACTCTGAGCCAGCATCGCTGCTTCTGCCTCTTCTTGCCCAACCAACAGGAAAAGACAGGCGTGGCAATGCTTTACAGACACGGCCCCACTGCCCTAAATTCCCTGTCTTCTTAGCCCCGCAACTGAGAGGGAGACGTGGCCCCAAGCACCCTGACCATGACTCCATCAGAGCACTTAGGCTTTGAACCCTGTGTGTCTGTCTGTCCATGCAGGTGGAGGTGGAGCCTGTCATTCCCATTTTGCAGACAAGGAGACTGAGGCTGCCCCTCCACCCTCACCTCAGTCCCAGTTCCCTGGTGCTCTGCGGGCTGAGCTCTTCAATTTCCTCCCAACATCACTTTTGAGCTGCCCCCTCTGCCTGCGCACCACGCTTATCCTTCCAGACACATCTGGGCTGTCACCTCCTCCAGGAAGCTGCATTGAGAATTAGATGTGGCCCAAAGCACTCTGCCCACAACTTCATCAGAGCTCTTATCA
This sequence comes from Lipotes vexillifer, assembly GCF_000442215.2. Classification (NCBI taxonomy): domain Eukaryota; kingdom Metazoa; phylum Chordata; class Mammalia; order Artiodactyla; family Lipotidae; genus Lipotes; species Lipotes vexillifer. Next base: position 1,601,257 of record NW_006796716.1, on the reverse strand, counting down.
CTTTATACTGAGAAACTGTGTCTGCATCTTTTCAAAGCAATTGTGTAGCCACACACTGGGCAGAAAAGTGGTGAAACTATTTAAAAGCAGTAAAAGGGGTTTTGTTGCTGGGACACTAGCATTTTGAATATGAGCTCTAACTGTTGTCTGTTATGCACACCTGGACCACATCTGTGGGATGAGGGGACAGTTTAAGAATGATGAAGCTGCAGGGGTGAGCTATAGAGTAAGCAGGCTGCCGGTGGTTTTCCTAATGATGCTTTGTCTAATGCACTTTATCTTTCCGGCTGAAAAGCAACAGGGGTTGGACAAATGACCTCCTAGCTTCTCCCCAAACATCTGGCTCACAGACACTGGGGGTGGAATGACACCAAAGCTCAGAGGGTGCCAGAAGCTAGGGTGGGGAGGATGGAAGGATGTGTGGGTTGGTCTAAGAAAAGCCAGATTAGGCAGCGCAATTCTGTCAGGCAACCAAGGTGGCCGAGAGCCCCAGGAGGGGTGGGACCAGGAACGTCACTGCCCTGGGCCAGCGTGAGCCTCCTTAGGACACTGGTTCCCAAACATTGCAGGAACAGCTGCCAACTTTGACCTCCAACTGCCGCAAAGTGAATGAAAGTTTTCCAGAAAGCCAGGTCTACTTAATTCAAAGGGCTTTTATTCCAAAATGACGTTCTTCCCTTTTTCTGGTGCTAAAATGTCCTTTCGCGCAGGCAATGATGGTGGTAGCCCAGTGGTTTTTTCCCCAGCGTCTTTTTTTTTTTTTTTTTTT
>NW_006796716.1:1576357-1600318 GCF_000442215.2 Lipotes vexillifer | reverse complement strand
TGTGGCCTCTCCCGTTGCAGAGCACAGGCTCCGGACGCGCAGGCTCAGCGGCCATGGCTCCCGGGGCCCGCCGCCCCCCCGGCGGGTGGGATCCCCCCGGACTGGGGCCCAACCCCGTGTCCCCTGCATCGGCAGGCGGACTCTCAACCACTGCGCCACCAGGGAAGCCCCCAGCGTCTTTTTATGGTAAAATCACAAACTGGTAACCTTCTGTCAGTTTCAAGTTTTGTGTTTCTGGTGGCGTGGGGTGACTGGTGATCGGTGTGACTTCTCAGAAGGACCCGAAAGACCGAAACCAAAAGAGATGACCCCTTAGGCGGGGGCTGTGGAGCAGGTGCAGCCTGTGAGGGGCAGGTGGCCCGGGAGGGAGCAGGGGCCAGCAGCCTGCGTCCTGGGTAGAACGACACTGGCAGTCTCCCCGGGGAAGAGGCTCACAGAGACGGAATAAACATGATTCCAGGGTGTGTTACCACCTCGGCTGAATGATGCAATGCACAGATGTGCAAACTTGGGGACGTGGAGAGAGGAATGAGGGATAGCATCTTTCCCTTGGTTGGAAAGAAAGGGACTGCAGAGGGGCCCTGCAGAGGCTTCCCTTGGCGAGAGAAGGCTGGGTGCTTGTGGCCCAGCTGGGGACCCAGAGAGGAAGTAACTCCAGGGGTGTGGCAGGCACAGGCACCTAAGGCCTCTACCCACAGAGGCAGATTTCCACCCCAGCGGGAACCACGGCAGCAGCAAAGTCCTTAGCCGCACGTCACCCGATTCTCCGTGATTGTGGGTGTTGTCCATCCACGCAGCGGGTGGCTTCTTCCCTCCACAGCCCCCCATTTCCAAGGCCCCCCGTGGAAGGAGCCCATTCAGGAGTCGCCCAGGGAGAAGCGCCTTCCCCTGCCAATCAGGCCTCAGTGGAGGACTTGTGCCACCCCAGGGTCACAGGGACCCCCCACCCCCCAATGCGTATTCACAGCCACTGCTTCGTCTGAGAGGCAGGAGATGCAGGGATTTAGACATGGACTCTGGCCCTGGGCCGCCTGGATCCCACAGGGTGCTTCTCCTTACCTGCCTGTGAGCCTGGCCGAGATTCAGAACCTCACCTGTAAATGGGGCGGGTACAGCCGCTGTTCCTGGGGCGTCCTGAGGATTACGTGAGCTTACAGAATCTCAGGTGCTTAGAAGGGTGCCTGGCATGCAGCAAATCATCAATGCAGCATATACAATAGGCACTCAAAGTGTACGCCTGGAACTGGCACTTTGCGAGCAGCCCTGTGGAGCAGGCAGGATCCCTATGTTACCTGCCCAGGGTCATAAAGCCGGGGAGCAAACAGAGCTCATGTTGGAGTTTAAGGTGGCATCTATCTCCCTGCTCTTTCCTTACAGGCCGGAGGGAGCCTGGCTCTGAACCCCGGGGGCCTGGCTAACCTTGCACTCACAAGCTGTGTGACCTTGGGCACTTCTCTTAACCTCTCTGTGACTCAGTTTCCTTTTCTCTAAAATGATATAGTAATTCCACCAGCTGTAGAATATTTGGTGAGGATCACAGGAGTTAATACTGACAGGCTGCATAGACAAATGGACAACGGCCAGACCATATATAAAAAACAACTGACTCACAGCCTGAAACCTCCAGTCCAGGAAGGCAAATGGTAACCCCCGGAGCAATGGGCCCCGAATGGCCAAGGCTTGATCAAGAACTGCCAGCTTCCTGAGTTTTTTGCCTCTACTTCCAGTTTAGGGCCAATCCCCGAAAGCCAAATATGCTCCCCTCACCAATCACGGAGGTGATATTCATCCCTCTCTAGTTACCCAGCCTCCAGCCTCCCCAGCCAACAGCCTCCAATCAAAACACACCCAAGGACTTCCCTGGTGGTGCAGTGGTTGAGAATCCGCCTGCCAATGCAGGGGACACGGGTTCGAACCCTGGTTGGGGAGGATCCCACATGCCGCGGAGCAACTAAGCCCGTGCGCCACAACCACTGAGCCTGTGCTCTAGAGCCCGCGAGCCACAACTACTGAGTCTGCCTGCCACAACTACTGAGCCCGTGTGTCTAGAGCCCATGCTCCACAACAAGAGAAGCCACCGCAATGAGAAGCCTGCACACCGCAACAAAGAGTAGCCCCCGCGCGCCACAACTAGAGAAAGCCCGCGTGCAGCAACGAAGACCCAACGCAGCCAAAAACAAATAAATAAATATATTAAAAAAACAAAACAAAACCCATATCCGCACCTTCCCTCTGGTCCTCTCTGAAGCCCTCCCACTCCTGGCCTGTGAGTCTGCCAAATGCGAGTGTTGCATCTGACTCCCTCGCTAGACCAAGCGCTGAATAAACAGCCCTGGCTGGTTCTCTGCTGGGTGGTTTTTGTGGATTTCCATAATCCATATAACTACTCTGTAATAGGCAGTCAGAAATGCCAGCTTTGGGTCACTCAGAGAGTCTGGGTGTGGGCTGTATGAAGCCTGTACCAAGCGGAGGGAGGGGGCACGGCTTCCTCTTGAGGAAGGAAGAACTGGGCTCAGGCATCTTCCTTGCGTTTGAAAGTAAGGGTGTGGCCTTCAGAGTGCTGTGGCCTCAGCTCCTGTCTCCATGGTGATGTCACTCCCAGCTCAAGGCCACAACGACATCCAAACAATGTTTTGTGTGTTTTTAAGAGAGACACAACATCCAAACAACCATTTGAACAGACACGGGTTTGGGTTTACATTTCTTTTGTTAGTTCTAAAAGTAACACATGCTTGTAGGAAAACACAGAAAAGGGAAGAGAAAAATCCCGCTGGCTCCCCTAACCAAAGGCTACCACGGTTACATTTTTCCCCCTTGACGGTTTACAAGGCTGAGATCGTACCATATGTACATTTTTTTTCATTTGACATAAATCCAGGAGTGTTTCCCATGTTATTTATTACGAATTCCTTGTAAACAGCAATTCAGAAACTATAAAATATTCTATCATGTGAATGTGCTATTGGTCCTAAAAAATTATACAATAAAAAGTATCCCAGGGAGGCAGCACCTGCAGGGCAGCCAGGCCTCTCGTCCCACCGCAGGCCCCCGCGAGAGCGCTGCCCTGGCCCCCCAGCTATTCCCAACGTGCTCTTCCCGTGAAACTCCCCCTCCCTTGGGGCTGCCAGTCATGGCCAGTGTCAGCAAGAAGATGGCCAAATCAGCACTTTCTGTGGAGACAAAAGAGCTGGGTGAGAGGTCTATGGGGACAGCCCCCTTCCCCAGTCCTCCCTGCTCCCCCCCATCCCCAGGCCTGATGCCCAGGGCATCGTGCCCAGTTCCACCCTCCACAGAAAACCCCAATCCAAGCTTGAACAAAGTAGAAGCAGATCTTCTCTCCCGTAGAACAAGCCTGGCAGTAGCAAGGGCAGAACCTCTCAGGTGAGTTGCCCCTTTGCAGCTCCGCCCACCGTTCAGGTGAGGGGAAGCTAGGACTCTGTGGTGTTCCCTGCTGCTCTGAATAACTGGGGCAGGGGAGGGCTGTCAGTGAGGGAGGGGGGCCAGTGGGGGCTGGGGTGGGAGGAGGGTAGGAGAGGGGTGACTGAACCTGCCAGGTGGCACAGGTGAGCTCAGGTGCGTCACAGCAGCGTCTGGGTAAATCCCTGTCTCTCTTTAGACCTCAGTTTCCCCACCTGTACAAGGAGGGGCCAGTACTAAATGGTGGTTTTGTTTCCAACAAGGAAGCTTCTTAGTCCATCCCTGATGGGCTAGTGTCCTGGGAACTTTATCCAGTTTCCTGGTTCCAGAAGCCTCAGGTATTGAAGAAGGGAGAGGTGCCCACAGGGCCCAGGTGCCATTTGATCTGGGTCCACCCCCCTTCCCGGCCCTGCCCCAGTTCGGGGCAAATCACACTTTCTGCTACACCCCACTTACCCCCTGTCTGTTCTGAGCTCTCTCTCCTAACCTAGAACCTGGGTGTACAGACCAGGTGGGCTTCAGGGATCTGTGAACTGCCTGAAGCTGTCTGCAAAACTCCGTGTGTGTGTGTGTGTGTGTGTGTGTGTGCGCGCGCGCGTACACGTGTGCACATACATGTGTGCATGCGTGTATGTGTGTAAGCGTATTTCATGTGTCTGGGGAGAGTCCCCAAGGATTTCAGAGTTTCCAAGGCATGTGTGGCCCTAAAAACTTAGAAGAACCCTTGGCCTGGGCCTCTCCCTTTGTTTTCTGTGCTGTCTCTCCTCCCCAACAGAATTCCAGACCCCCAGCTCTAGCCTGGAGCCTCCCAGCCTCCCAGCTGGTCTCTTAGGGCTTCAGCCTGCTCCCACGGGCTGCCAGCAGAACTTTCCTTTTTTTTTTGTAATCATTTTTTTTTTTTTGGGCCACACCGCAAGGCATGTGGAACTTCCCTGACCAGGGATCGAACCCACGCCCCTGTAGTGGAAGTGCGGAATCTTAACCGCTGGACCACCAGGGAAGCCCCAGAACTTTCTGAGTAGTTTCTGATTGAGTCCTATCTGCTTTCTGTCATCAGGACCCCCCTGGCCTTTGTAGCCATCCTGGGCTCCCTTCCTACTCCAGACTAATTCCCAGGCAGAATCTTCAGAGGAGGGTAACCTGCAAAATCCCTGCCCCTTTACTCTGTGTTTCCTCCTCTCCATGAGAGAAGTCCCTGTTAGAACTCATTGCCCACAGGAGAAAATCCAAACTCCTAACAGGCACTCAAGCTCTTTTCTAACCTAGCCATTTGAAACAAAGTTCACATTTCGTGAATGCAGCCACTATTTGTTCTTAGCACCTCACCTAGATTAACGTATTCAACCTTGATAACAGCCCTAGGAGGTGTGTCACTAGCTCCATTTTATAGATGGGGGAAACTGAGGCTCAGAGAGGATTGCCCATGAGCTGGTAGGTGATGGAGCTGGATTCTTACCACTGCACCCTGCCTAAGGTCTTATGTCTCAGTGTCAAGACCGTCCATCCCAGCCACATGGAACAATTCACTCCATGTTTCCTGAGCTCAGCCCTCTGCACTCCCTTCCCACCCTGTTGCCACCTCCTCCAGAAGCCTGCTCTCCACTGGGCTCACTCTGCACCCTCCTCCTACCTTGGTCTCCAGGTCTGGCTCCCCTGACCAGCGGAGACCTCCTCAGGGCTGGTCCAGGGCCCACCCTCCATCATCAATACCAGGACCCATTTGCTGAACTGAAGTGAAGCTCTATTTCCAGTTTATCAGCGGGGAAACTCAGCTCAAGAGGTGAAGAGGACCTCCCTGGTGGTCCAGCGGGTAAGACTCGGCGCTTCCACTGCAGGGGGCACGGGTTCCATCCCTGGTCGGGGATCTAAGATCCTGCATGCCACGCAGCGCGGCCAAAAATTAAAAAAAAAAGAGGTTCATTCATTTCTCAGAGATTATGGATACCAGTGGAGGCATGGTTGGTAGCAACTTAGCAAAATTCATCCATTCAACAAGTGTCATTGAATGTCGACCCTTGGCCAGGCAGTGCACTTATTCACAGGGCATATAAATAAGACTGGGCCTGGTGCCTGCCCTCCCCAGTCTCACTGTACAGACCACACCTCCCCCGACACACCCACATTCCCATATGCGAGGGAGATGGAGGTGAATTTGAGATGGGCTTTGAAGGGGAAATAGGATTTGTCAAACCGAGATAGTGGCGAGGAAGCAGCAAGGGCAAAGGAACTGAGGTTAGCTCATCAAGGGGAAAAGGGGGAACAAAACCACAGAGGCCAACCACAGCCAGGTACCTTGGGTGTTGGGATTCAGTTACTTCTCACCCCTGGACTGCCACTTAGCCTCTGCCCTTGACCTACCTGGGAGGGGGTGGAGGGTAGGGGATGTGGGGTAGGCGGGTAGCTATCCCAATCCTCTGATATTGTAGGAGTCAGCTCCTGCCGGGGGAGGATGGTGCAGGGTTCAATCTGTATCCTGGGTACCACTTTTTCCAAACTAGTGTTGGGAGAAAATCACCAAGACATCCGTGCCATTTGTCCCCACCCGTTTTGGCCTCAAGACAGCTCAGTAAGACCTGGAGTTCGCACGTCAGCTACCCTGTCTCCTCCTCATCCCTTCCTGTCCAGTTCAAACGTCACCTCCCCCGTGAAGCCTTCCGGGGAAACTCCAGGAACCTCCCCAACCTTCTCCGCAGCTTCCCGAGTTTCCATCTCTCGCAGTGCTCTGGGACATCATTGTGAGCAGAGCAAGGCTGAAGGATGCTCTTCCGCCAAACACGACTGAAGCACCAATAGGTGCCCAGAGCTGAGGTGGGGGCTGGCGCGCCTCGGACGCCCCACGATTGACTGCCGCTGGAAGCGGTGGACAAGAGTCTACTCCGTTTTCCGCCCGCCCGCCCCCTTGCGGCGCGGCGCCGCAGCCTGAGAAACGCGAGGCCGCGCGAGCGCGCGCCGGACCCCCGCCGCGCCAGGCCCCGCCCTCCCGCGCCCGCCCTAGCGCCGGCCCCTTTTGTTCCCTCCTGGAGCCCGGCCGCTCGCTCCGCTCCCCCTCGGCTCCGCTCCGCTCCGCTCGGCCACCGGGAGCGCAGGCGGCGGCCGGGGCTGCCAGGGTCAGCGCCTCCCGCCTTTCCGCCGCCGCCCGGCCGGCCGCACACGCGGCGCGAGGCCCGGGCCCGGAGCGCGAACGCGGAGCCCCGGGCGCCAGGAGGGGCTGCAGCCGGTGGGCAGTGGCGCGCGGGGAGGGGCCGCAGCATCCTCTGTCCCCGCGGCGCCCGGGCCGGGAGAGGAGGGGGCCGGGTGCCCGGCCACCCGCCGCTCAACCTGATGCTGGAAGGGCGAAGGTAGGAGCAGCCGGAGGGACCCCGAGGGAGGGGGCTCGATGGGCAACAAAGGACCGAGGGACGCGGGAGGCCGCGGTAGCCCCGGCCTGGTCCGAAGCGGGGCGGGCGGCCCGCAGGCATTTTCGGGGCGTGGGAGAGGTCTAAGGGTCGGGGGCTGGCGGGTGGGTGTGAGCGGGAGCTGGTCCTGGGTGCACCCCCAACTTCCCCGTCGCCTGCAGGCGAGGAGGGGGCGCTGCTGGTGTTGGCGGACCCTTCCCGGGCTGCGGGTCCTCTCGGTGAAGGCATCACCGGCACCCTCGGTGCCCCCAACAGGGCTTCGGCACATATACTGGGGAGCCGCCCGTTCCTCCTCCCAAGGGCAGCGCCGGGCGGCTGGACGCGCCGCGGGGCTCTGGGCTCACAGGCCCGGCGGAGGGGGGTGGGGTGAGCCTGGTGGGCGCGGCTACGCAGCCCCAGGATCTGGGAGGACACGGAGCCCCCGCTCCGCTGGCCGGGGTCGCCTGGCCAATGCCCTTTGCACAACTTGGTTGAAGTGCGTGGCGGAGGGGGTTAGGGGGATACTGGGGTGGGGCGGCTTTCCTCAGGGGTGCCCCCCCTCCAAGCTGGCGCTCATGGCTGGTGAGGCAGCACATTTTCTGCCCTCCCCACAGGGAGGGGCCGTGGCCGCGCGGAGGATGGTTCGCTGGGTCTCCAGGGCCCGCCCGTTTGGGTCCTTCAGGCAGGGCCTGGGCGGGGCGGGTGCCCACTGGGCACTGCCATGCAAGTCCCAGCCCCACCCTGGATCGGAGGGGGCACCTTGTGGGGAGTCACACACCCAGCTGCGAATCCCCCAACCTCTGAGATGCCGCCTCTCCCTTCTGGGTGAGAAGTGGGAGTCCGATATTGGGGGGGGGGCTGCCCTCCCTGCTGTAAGATGCCCAGGGAGGCTAGTGGGGGTGGTGCTGGCTTAGGGTTGTGGGCAGAGGAGGGGGAGGGTGCAGGGAGTACCACGTGGGGCAAGACTCCCAACCAGTTGTAATGTAAACAATGAGCCCTTCATTCATCCAGCTGCTGTCACCTGGCCCCGCACTGCCAGGGGCTGACAGGTTCACGGGACTGGGGCCTCGCTGCTCCCACGGAGCACAGCCCAGCAGCCTTCGATGAGTGCAGTGATGGGGGAGCTGGGAGCACAGAGGAGGGACACCTGGAGGGTGGGGTGGAGCAGGGAGCTTGATAGAGCTCACTGTGGAAGTTTGCTGTCAGGATGCCAAAGGGGGCTTGAGGGAGGGCAAAGAGCTTTGGCAGGGATACGAGTCAGAAGAGGAGGCAGGAGGCCTGGTGGCTGGTGGCTGAGAGGAGCAGCAAAGGATTTGGGTGACTGGGGCATGAGGTTTAAGGCAAGGGAGGTTCTGTTGAGGGAAGGGGTTGTTCTGTCCCTCCTACTTTCCCAGGTGGGGCTCCTTAGACGCCCTTCTCCATAAGCCCCCGATGCATTGGCATCTGCAGTGCCTGGCCTGGGAGGGGTGTTGGGATACAGGCTCTGGGACAGGTGGCGGGGGATGGGACGGAGAGGAGTTTCAAATGCAGAAGAGTCTGGCAGAGGAGACCTGGGGGGAGCCTCAGCACACAGGACTGTGTACCCGTAAGCCCCCAGGTGCAGCCAGCAGGCTGGGAAGGAGGTGCCTGGAATTTGTGTCCAGAGCCTGAAATCCCAAGGAGTGCCACCCACAGAGGCACTAATCCCTTTTCAGTATCTGCTGTCCACTCTGGCGATTAAGAGTTTGGATGCTGGAGCCTGACAGCCTGGGTTCAAAGCCCAGCCCTGCCACTTACTAGCTGTGTGACCTCAGACAAGTCACTATACCTCTCTCTGCCTCAATTTCCTCTTCTATAAAATGAGGATACTTAAGGTATCTACCTTTTAGGGTTGTTGAGAGAATTGAATGGATGGATGTGTGCAAAGTGTGTACTGTGATGGAGAGAATGCCCAGTGTTTGTTGTCGCCGCTGTACTAGGTGGCCCTCCAGCCTCCATCCACACCCACGAGTGGCCCATCCCCTCCCCAGCTGTTTGTCCACTGTCAGGTAGTCCTGCCTTTAGCCCTTCCCAAGGCCCTGCTGTTCTCTGCTTCAATGCAGCCTCCTCCCTGGGCTGTTCTCTCTGCTCTGGTCCAGCCTCCCTTGGTGATGGGAAGGCCGCCACCCCCACAGCCCTGGCCATCCTTGCTCCTTCTGCTCTGGTCCACGATGTGGGGGACAGTTTTCTCTTGACCTTTTCTCCCTGGCCTTGCCACCCTAAAGATTGATCCTGCCCTCTTGATGCCACCTACCCTACCTCTGCTTCAACACCCAGAGGAGAGAAGCTGTGTTCTTCACCCTTCCTGGTTCCCTGCTATCTTAGCCTGAGCTGTCCTAACAAAATACTAGGACTGGGTGGCTTATCAACAACACATTTATTTCTCACAGCTCTGGAGGCTGGAAGTCTGAGAGCAGCGTGCCAGCATGGTTGAGTGAGGACCCTCTTCCGAGTCGCATTTATTTTTGTATCCTCACGTGGTGGAAGGGGCTTGGGAGCTCTCTGGGGCTCTCTTTTACAAGGGCACTAATCCCATTCATGAGGGATGCACCCTCATGACCTAATCACCCCCCAAAGGCCCCACCTCCTAATACTGTCTCCCTGCGGGGGTAGGATTTCAACCTATGAAGTGGGGTTGAGGGGGGACACATTCAGACCAAAGCACCTGCCCAGTGGTCCTTGGGGAGAATGTCAGCCTTCGTATAGGTTAAAAAAACCAACCAAACCCAATGCATATTGAATGCTTACTCTGCCAGGAACTGTTTGAAGCTCTGAGTGCCTGTATTGGTTTGTGGATATCTTGATACCATTGCCTCCATTTTACGGATGAGGAAATCAAGATGTGGAGAGGTTTCCCTGTTTGCTCTCCACACATTTGTTAAACACCTACTGTGTGCTTGGGAGACCTGCTTCCTTCCCCCACCCCACCCACCCACCTACCTCGTCCATTTTCCGAAAGGGAGGTTTTGGCGGTGCCTTCCTCAAACACCTCCACCTCATTGGCTCAAGTACAAAGTCCAGACACTCTCTGGCTCTCAGGGCCCACCCCCAGCTGGCTGTGCCCTGCCTTCCCAGCAAGGCTCTACCCAGACAGGCCTCACCTTTTATAAACTGACCAGTGACCCTGGCTTGATGGGCAGGCCTGGCCCTGAGCTGGAAGAGTGGGGAGGGCCCTGACACATGTCTTAGGATTATTTTGTCGTGGGGAACAGGAACCACCTCCAATTAGGTTAAGTGAAAGGGGAGTTGAGAGGAAAGGAACTTTGCAGGAAACAGTTGCAGGCAGCCTGGCTCGGCCTGGCTCCCCCAGGACCCAGGAAGCTGGCAGGCAGCCCCTCCTCCGACTTTGCTCTCTCTAGACTGGTTTCATTTTCTCATCCTCTCCCAGTGCCTCTGTCCCTTCTCCTCTCCCTGTAGGCTGCTCTCTCTGGATTGCCGGCATGGCCGCCCTGAATGGTAGCTTGGCTTGAGGCCCCAGGACCACCGAGGGCACTCCCCTCAGTCTCTGGGTGCCTGAGAGCCGGATGGGCCCAGCCTGGGTGAGGGCGTCCACCCCATCCCCTCCGCTGGTCGGGGCAGGCCATGTGGTCTCTGGGGCTGGGAGTGGAAGACAGTGCTGGGCACAGCTGGTACAGTGTCAGCTGCAGTTATGACGTGGGTGTGTGCTGGGGGAGAACGGGTGAGTGGTGGCCTCGCTGTCCCTGGCAGCCCACCGCAGGCCTCCCGCCCCCCCGCCCCGCCCCAGGCTCAGGGGCAGAGGATGTGCTCTCCCTTCAGCGCCTGGGAACTGGTGTGGGGGGGTGGCGATTGCTGGCAGGAGGCCCCCCTGTCCCACCACTCCTTCCTCTGGGCTGTGCTGCCAGGCGCACAGAAACAGTAACACAGAACTCAAGTTTTCAGAGGAAACGCTTCAAAATGATAATGAAACATTACCCCTCTGAATAGAAAGTAGAGCATGTTACGTGGTTTTTATTAACACGGCATAAATTTGGGGCCTTGTGCACTTACCGGCTTCCGTCTTCCCGGAGCAGCCTCTGGCTCCATCCCTGGAACCTACCTTTGACTCCAGCTGCAGCCCAGAGAGACAGACGCCCACTCCTCATTCACTTCCATCTGTGCCTTTGTCACCCTGAGAGGGGGGAATTTGAGGCTTACAACGAGGGCCTGGTTTTCTAATCTCTCCTCCCTAAGGGGGTGACCTTGTGGTGTCCAGGGCTGATCTGCTCCTGCTTGCACCCATCTCCTCCCCGGGGTGCCCCAGTCCTGCCCTCCAACCTGCAGCATCGAGGGTGATGGCTGGGGGGTAGCCAGCCCTCGCTGTCGGGGGGAGCACAGTACACCTTAGTTTTGGACCCTGCCTTTGAGAAGCTTTTGCTGAATTAGGAAGACATCAGCCCCCTTCCTGAAAGTGTAAGCGACATCAGCATCTTTGAGGAACATTTTAAGGCCAGAGCAGAAGAGCCTCCCTGCCCAGTGGGGTCACTGTCCCGGGAGTGGTTCAAGTCCCAGCGAGGGTTGCTCGGTCAGGGCACGGGGTGTGTGGGAAGGCTGAGGAGACTGTCTGGGGGAAAAGGACTGGGCTGTGTCCCGAAGGGCGGGTGGACTTGGGTAGGTAGGGAGTGCCTTCCATATGAGCACAGGGAGAGAAAAGTGAAGGAGAAGTTTGGGCAGCAGGGTGTCGAGTGTCCGGCGGCGGGGGTTCAGCGTGGAGCCCACCATTCTTCCAAGTCCACTGTGAAGTCGGGCATCTGGTTGTCGGACCCTGCGATGAAGGAGGGAATGACATTTGGTGGTCTCCGATTTATTTTTTTTTGCTACCTCATACCCTGATCCCGCTCCTGCCGTTCCCTTTTCTGCCGTAGACTGTTCCCTGCTTAACTTCATCTGCTTGTAAGTTCGCTCCGTCAGCTCACATTCAGCTTCTTTCCTGTTCAGCGGGGCTCTGGGAACTCGGAGCAGAGGAGGGAAGGCATCTGAAAGGGTCTCGTGTCTTCTTTGTCCGATTCCAGAAAGGACTTGAGGTGATTTACAAAGGTAAACGCGGTATAACGAGATGAAAAAGATGTGAGAAAATCAGAGCAAGGAGAAACCCTGGGTAGCAAACATCAGATGAAGCTGGAGGAGCTTCGGCACCTTCTATCGGCGGTAATTTGACTCTGAGCTTTCTAGCAGCTGGATAGAGGGGGATAAGGAGTTTGGAGTGTCTTCGCATTGTCACATTGTCTCATGTAAGCCGCTGCTATATATAACATGAAAGCCTGAGTGAGGGGCAGCAGCTCCAGGGAGGGGCTGGACAGTGTGGTCCTGGTTCTGGGGTAGGATCCCCGTGAACCAACGTCTAGAATGCGGGGGTGGGGTGGGGGGGTTGGAGGAAAGCAGCCACCTTCTGATCTTTCTAATTCTCCTGGAGGGTCCTCACCAGCAGCTGTGGGAGCTGGGGCTGATGCTCACAGCCAGCCCCCTCCACGAGAGCCTAGTGGGCTCCAGGGTTGGGTGAGACCTCGTGAGCCAGGAGCCAGACTGGTCCCTGCTGGAGAATCCCCATCCTGCTAGGAGGCCTCAGGGGCTGTGGTACAGGGGTGTGCAGAGAGCTCTGGACACACCCACTTGGCTCCAGGACTTGGCTAAGGGGCAGAAGAGGGGTGAACGCATTGCAGCAGAGCAGGCGATGGGCTGGGGTGTCTTCAGGAGCAGTGAGAAGTTCAGGGAAGCTGGAATCAGGGTGCTGGGTGGGAGGGGTCCCAGGAAACAGGCCAGAGGCGAGTGGCGGCCAGGCCAGCTGGCAGAGGTGCTGTGGACCATGGCCTTGGCACCCAGGGCCGTGGGGCACCCTCATGACCTCCTGCTTGAATCTGTGCCCTTGTTCCTGCAACCCTGTGCCTGGAGGAGCGTTGGTCCCAGTTCTGGGGAAGTAAAGAGCAGTGGTTAAGGACGTGAACTCCAGGACTTCCCTGGTGGCGCAATGGTTAAGAATCCGCCTGCCAGTGCAGGGGACACAGGTTCGAGCCCTGGTCAGGGAAGATCCCACATGCCGTGGAGCAACTAAGCCCGTGCGCCACAACTACTGAGCCTGCGCTCTAGAGCCCGCACACCACAGCTACTGAAGCCCGCGTGCCTAGAGCCCGTGCTCCACAACAAGGGAAGCCACCGCAACTGAGAGTAGCCCCCACTTACCGCAACTAGAGAAAGCCCGTGCCCAGCAATGAAGACCCAACGCAGCCAAAAATAAAAATAAATTAGTAAATTAATTTTTCAAAAAATGTGAACTCCGTGGCCAGAGGGCCTGAGTTTGAGTGCCACCTGCCACTGCTCAGTTGTGTCATCCCGGGCAAGCGACTTGCCGGCTCTGGGCCTCAGTTTCCCTGTTGGTAGAGCTCCCAACAGTATCTTCTTCACAGGGCTGCTGTGAAGACTGAACAGGTTAATATCTGTAAAGGGCTCCGACATGCCTGCAGCAGAACAAATGTTACTGGTCTGGGAATTCCTTGGGCTGAAACAGCTTGGCAGGGGATAGAGCCTCATCCCCTCTGAACTGCCACGCCCAGCACACCGCACAGGTTCAGAGTCAGGCGCAGTGAAGAGCACTGCTGCAGTGGACCAGCCCTGGGGGCGTGGGGCAGGGCTCAGCAGGTTCTGGTTAATGTTACTGACAGTAATAATTGCTGTGCAAGCTCATGAGAGCCTCTCAGGGCAGCAGGAACCCACTCTGAGAGCAGGCCTCAGTCTCTACTTGATTCCCTCCAGAGACAGGGAGCTCACTATCTGATCCTTTGCTTGTTGGATCCACTGGTGAGCACTGGCTCTGTGCCGGGTGTGCTCAGTGCTGGGATTCAGAAGAATGTGAGTTAATCCTCTCTGTCCTTTCCAAAGATAGCTCCAAGCCCACCGGTGAGTGTGGCCATGGGGTGTGACAAGCTATTGTGGGCCTCCAAGTCAACATGGGGAGGATGATGGAGGCAGAGGAGTGTATTTAATTCATTCATGTATTCCTTAGACATCTTTTGAGCTTCTCTATGTGCTGGGCGCTGTCCTAGGTACCGCGAGTCCTGAAACCAACAAGATATGCAAAGAACCTGCGCTTTAAAGCTGCTCTCAGTGAGAGTCTAGGGATTATGCCAGCGAATGAGAGGAAGGGTATTCTAGCAGAGGGAACAGCGTGTGCAAAGGCCTGGAGATGTGACAGAGTGTGCATGGGGTGGCGGTGGCACTCCGCCAGAATTTGGTGGCTGGGGAGCATTGAGGTGGGGAGTGCCTTTCTGGAAGCAATAAAAGAAAACACTGACTTTGAGAGCTTGTTAGCGACTGACCTCACCCCTGGGACCACCAAGTTCTGCCCCTCCTCCCCCCTTCTTTCCCCAGCAGCCCAGGCTGGCCCTGCTGGTAACCATGGCCCCCTGCCTGGTTCATCCCTTCTCCAGGCCACCCAAGCGTGACCCCCTTCCCTGATTTCTAGCACCATTGATACATTTTGCCTGCCTTTGAGCTTCTTTTTTTTTTTTTTTTTTTTTTTTTTGCGGTATGCAGGCCTCTCACTTCTGCGGCCTCTCCCGTTGCGGAGCACAGGCTCCGGACGCGCAGGCTCAGCGGCCATGGCTCACGGGCCCAGCTGCTCCGCAGCATGTGGCATCTTCCCGGACCGGAGCACAAACCTGTGTCCCCTGCATCGGCAGGCGGACTCTCAACCACTGCGCCACCAGGGAAGCCCTGAACTTCTTTTTATTTTTTATTTTTTTTATTTATTTATTTTTTCCTTGCGTTATGCGGGCCTCTCACTGTTGTGGCCTCTCCCATTTGCGGAGCACAGGCTCCGGACGCGCAGGCTCAGTGGCCATGGCTCACAGGCCCAGCCGCTCCGCGGCATGTGGGATCTTCCCGGAACGGGGCACGAACCCGCGTCTCCTGCATCGGCAGGCGGACTCTCAAGCACTGCGCCACCAGGGAAGCCCCTGAACTTCTTTTTAAATGGAAGCATACAGTCACACTCTAAGCACTTTTACATCTGCCTTCTTTCACTCAAGATTCACAAGGTTCATACATATTGTTGCACGTGGTTGTACTGATAGTTTGTACATTCTCATTGCTGTGCTTTATTCCATTGTGTGAATAAACCACCAGTTATTTACTCATTCTGATGGAGGGATAATTTGGGTTATTTTCAGTTCGGGAGTATTAGGAATAGTCCATATCTTTTGGTGCATGTATGTGTACTTTTCTGTGGTGGCATAGCTACGAGTGGGATTGCTGGGTCATGCTCAGCTTTAGTGTTGTAATGCCAGACTGTTTTGCACATTGCTTACACCAATTTCTACTCCTACTAGCAGTGCATGAGCGTCCTGGGTATTCCACATCCTCACCAACGCTTGGTGTGGTCTGTGTTTCATTTTATACATTCTGGAGGATGTAGTGTTGGCATGATGGCTAATGAAGGTGAACATCTTTTCACCTGTTTATTGGTCTTTTGATTACTCGCTCCCCTCCCCCGCCCCCCGCTTTTTTGTGTGTGTGTGTGAAATGCCTGTTCAAGTCTTTTGCTGGTTTTTCTAACTCGATTTTTGGAGTTATTTTCATATTCTGAATAGGAATCCTTTGTACAATACAGGAATTACAAATTCTTTCTCTCCCTCCCCACCCACCCCCACTGGTATCATTTGATGCACGGAAGCTCTAAATATTGTCCAGTTTGTCCATCTTTTCCCTTATTTTCAACACTTCCTGGGTTGAAATCTTTGCCTGCTCCAGTGTTAAGGCAGATCTTCTTTCATGTCTACTTCTAAAAACTGTATTGTTTTACCTTTCACACTTAGATCTTCTGTCCATCTGGAGTTGATTGTTGTGTACGATGTGAGGTAAGCGTATTAGTTTCCTGTGGCCACTCTAACAAATGACCACAGACTTAGTGGTTTAAGACAACATAACTGTATTATCTTACACTTCCGGAGGTCAGAAGTCTGAAATGGATCTCACCAGGCTAAAAGCAGGATGTCAGCAGGACTGCGTTCCTTCTAGAGGCTGTAAGCAAAAATCTCGTTCTAGAAGCCTTTTCCAGCTTCCAGAGGCCTCCCGCATGCTTTGGCTGTTGGCCCCTGCCTCCATCCTCAAAGCCAGCAATGTTGGACCGGGTCCTTTGCAGGCTGCCATCTCTTCGCTTCTCTCTCTCCTGCCTCCCCTCTTCCACATATAAGGACCCTTGTGATTACATTGAGTCTGCCTGGATAATTCAGAATAATCTTCTATCTGGTCAGCTGATTAGCAACTGTTCTCTCTGCAACCTTAATTCCCTTTTGCCACGTAAACTGACATGTTCACAAGTACTGGGGATGGGGCCATTACTCTGCCAGCCGCAGGAGGGAGCGTGATTTTTTTCCCACGTGGCTGTCCATTTGATCCAACACCACTTACTGTAAAGACTCTCCTTTGCTCAGGGGTAGTTTTTAGTTGCGTGTGCAAGTTCCACCTCGACAGGCTGGGTTGGGGAGGAGAGCCCAGGAGATGGGGGTGACTTTCCTGCAGCTGCCCTGGCCTGGATGTGTTGGATGGGGCTGCCATGGAAACCAGAAGTGAAGGAGGCAGTAGTGAAAGATGACTGGGTCAGCATCCTGGCCTGGAAGGCAGGATACCAGAGCCCGTTCCTTCCTGCTCCCCTGATCGCTGGGTGACCTCAGCAGGCCCCTCCCCTCCTTGGGCCTCTGACTCTGTCTGGTCTCAGGGACCTTCTTGGCCAGCACAGGTTTTCTTCATTTGGGCAGCTGACTCTCACTGTCCTGTTTGCTTCACTCCTGTGCCCTGGGCCTCAGTTTTCCCATTCTGTGAAATGGGAATAAAGGTGGGTCAGGGGGCAACTTGAGGTGTGTTGTTCCCCAGCCCGTCTTTTTGGGCCTGATGGGGGACCCCATCCAGCAGAGCCAGGGTGATGCCTGCCCAGTGTCCTGGGCCAGTAGCAGGAGGGCTACAGATGTCCAGTTGCTGGGACCGTGGGTGGCCACACAGCCAGGAGTGGGTTCTGGGGCCATGGCTGTGCCCTGGTTCTGAGCATGCCAACTGTGTGCGTGCACGCGTGTGTGTAAGACAGGGAAGGATATTGACGTTCCTTCCCCTCCCTAGACCTGACACAGCCCTGATCCTTTTTTTCTTTTTTTGGCTGCCCCACATGGCTTATGGGATTTTAGTTCCCCGACCAGGGATTGAACCTTGGTCCTCGGCAGTGAGAGTGCGGAGTCCTAACCAATTCCCAGCCCTGATTCCCTTTGCCAGGAGACAGGATCTGAACTCCAAGCTCGAGGGGAGGATGGCCACACCCCAGTGTGTCCAGCTCAGGTAGAACTGACAGGGTGGCCCTTCCCAGGGCTCTGCAGTCACCCTGGGGGTGGGCAGGACATGGAAGGTACCAACTGACTTTACAAAGTAAGAACCACAGCTCTGAGCTCAGAGGCCGTGAGGATGGTAGGATGGTGAGTGTGTGGGACTGGATGCCAGCCTTCCGGCCTCAGCCCCTGCTTGTCTCCCCCCGGCAGGTGCCAGGGAAGCGGGGAGTTGACCGGCTCTTAGGTCGGTCTGTCCTTCCCCGCTCAGCCCCGTGGGTGCCCCTGCACCCCATGTCCGAGCTGCTGGCACGCATGCCCTGCCGTCTTCCTAGCGTCATCCTCCCTCCCCGTCCTTGAAGCCATATCATCTGGTGTGGCCTGGGTTCCTGCCCCGGCCCTGCTGTGAGGCTTGGCTGGGTCCCTTCCCCACGCTGGTTCTGGATGGCCGCCAGGCCCCTGGGTACTCCCAGGGCGACTTGGGGCCCCAAGCCCGGCCCACCACCACCCCATTCTTCCTGGGATCTCCTGTCCCATCTCCCGCTGCTGGCCGGCCCCTGTGTGAATATTGGGCTCACACAGCCTGCCCCGCGGCCTCACTGACGGGCGGAGAGCAGGGGTGGATGGGGGGGCTGGGGCGTGGGCAGACAGGCGCTGTCTCCTCCGCTCTCCCAGGCCTGAGGGGCAGCTGGTGTGAGCTGGCCGGACTCGCTGGAGGGGGGCGCTGTCCCAGCTCTGCTCTGCTCTCTGCTTGCACGTGGGGATTCTCGCTTCATCACTGGGTGAAATTCCCTGAACCTCAGTCGCATGCGAACAAAATGGGCCTCCTTTCCAAGCAGGATGGGACAAGCAGTGGGTGCCGCCTGGGCTGAGTCTCATGGGGACGTTGGTCACACTCGCCCTTGGGGCCCCTGCTGGATATGGGGGTTGGGGTAGCACTGGGTTTCTAGTGCAGGCGGGAGTGTTGGGACGCCCCGTGGGGCAGCTGGGGGGGCCCACGCCACGCCCACATAGGGGCCTGCCTTTGGGAGCCTGGCGGTCAGCACCCGTGGGGGTCACTCTGTTTGGGGCCTGTCCCCCATTCCTCTTGGTGGGTGTGCATGGGGAGGGGAGGAACTGTTTCCTCTCCCCGTCCCCTGGTGTCTGTCTTTAAATTTTTTTAACTTAAAAAATGTTCTGAAATATTTGAGGCACTCAAAAAGAATAGACAGGGCACAGTGAACTCCCACGTACAGCCTGCAGGGCTTGAGCAAATCTCGGGACTTCCCTGGCGGTCCAGCGGTCAAGACTCCACGCTTCCAGTGGAGGGGGGGCAGGTTTGATCCCTTCCCTGGTTGGGGAGCTAGGATCCCACGTTGCCATTCAGCATGGCCCACAAGAAAAAGAAGAGGAGGAGGAAGAAGCAAATCTTACAAATAGAAACGAAGCCCCAGTTGCCCAACCCCGGCCCCGTTCCCATCCCCCAAACTGCATTTCTTGGCCGTTGCGTGGGATGCTGTGGACAAGCGCCGCGTAGGCGCCTCCAGGACCCTCGTCCAAGGTCCCGGCCAAGTCTCCACTGCACCTGCACGGTTCCCCCAGGCTGTGCCCGCCCTTCGCCCAGCCCTTGGCCCCCCTGCCCTTTCCCCGAGGCCTTTCTAGCAACTTGGTATCACCTGTCTTTTTGACTTTTCGCCCATCTGATTGGGTGGGAAAGGGGATCTCCTTGCAGCGTGGATTTGCATTTCCCTGACCACTGGGGAGGCCCAGCTGCTCTCCAGCCTAACAACATCCTCTCCTCGAAAGCTGGCCCGGCTGTCATCAGGGTGCTCTCAGGTCGGTGCCCTCTGGTCCCTTTCTTCTCTGCATCCAGCCCCGTATACTACACACCAGGTGGGTGCCCCAGGCCTCAGTTACTTCACACCCAGCCTGTCCCCAGATGAGCTCCCCACCCTGGCCCCTTCCTGCTCCCAGGTCCCTCCAGGTGTTGAGAGGTTCTCCTGCCTTCTGCCGTCCTCAGCCCTGCCTCCCCCCCACCTCCTCCCACCTGCCCTCCTCCACCAGTACTTGTCACCTGCTCAGCATCTGTCCCCGCTCTCTCCCCTCCAGCCCCTGCCTCAGTCTCAGCTCAGGCCTCGTGGAGTCCCTGTCTGTCACAGCACCCCCGTCACCCTCATTAGCTCCCAGAGGTTTTGCCGAAATGCTCATCCGATCTGTGGATCCTTTGCCTGATGCCCTCCGTGGCTCATCATCCCCTCAGCCTGATGCCTGGGCATGACTGGGAGACCCTCTCCCCCCGCCAGGTGTCCCTTTCAGTCTCTGGATACCCACCCCCTGCACATTTTAGGCAGTCTAAATCCTTAGCTGTTTGGTTGACCTGGCAGAGTGGAGTCTGTGCCCCGCAGTTTGCCCAGCTTGGACCCAGCCCCCCACCCCGTGCTCCCAGTTACAGCACGCCTCCCACCACCCCCTTCGCCCCGTGGCACTGCTGTGGTCTGGAGCCTTTGGGCCTGCAGTGAGTGGGCAGGGGCCACATTAAGTCCATCTCTGGCTGCCATGTGGCCCGGCACATGGGTCACAGGCTCAGGAGGTGGGGGGAGCATGGGCACCCCAACTGCTGGGACCCCTGGGGTGGGCAGGAGGAGCCCACCCCCCACACACCGCTGGAGAGCTGCGTCTGCTGGGCAGCAAGAGAGCCCAGGGTGTGGCTCTTGGCCGAGGTCTCTGAGCTGAGGTCTGGTCCTGGGAGCCTGCTTCCTGGTGCCCGCCTCCCATGCCCTCTGGGCGACGCTGGCACAAGGACATGGGCTTTCCACTGCCCTAGTTGGCATCTTTCCCCCTTCTGTCGCGCCGCACCCTGGGCCGCTGATTGGTGGAAAGTTCCTGGGCCTCATCCCCCGCCCCCGAAGCTGCAGCCCGCCACCCCCAGGGCAGCTGAAATGGAAACCCTGAAACGCAGCCCGGGTTTGTCTTTGGTAAATGGTAATTGAGGGCGGCACAAAGGGGGCCTGTTGGTCTGAACACCACCCGCCCTCGCTCGCCTCTCCCACACCCGCCTCGTCGGGGCCCCGGCTCCCTGGGGGAGGCAGGGTGTGCATCCCGGGCCTTTGGAGAACGTAATAGAGACCAGATCGTAGTGATGCTGCCCTTTCCACACAGCCTGCGCGCCGGGCACAGAGGGACATTCGTGGGGCTGTCTCACGGACTCGCTCATCCGTGCTCCCCACACAGCAGCAGTACTTTCCCCCCCATTTTACAGGTGATGACACTGAGGCTCGTGCTGAGCCAGGGTCCCACAGCCACTCGTGGTGGGTCTAGGGTTTGGACTCCATGAGGCTGAAATTTACTTCCTCCCAGGCCTCCCCCATCGGCTGCAGTGTGGCCAGAGGCCAACTTATCCCCACATCCCAACTTTTTCCAAGAAACCCCTCTCTTCCTCTGTCCCACAAGCAGGGCTGAGTCATAAAGGGGCCTCCTCCCCCTCTTCCTGTTCACCATTCTTCTCTCCATCTCCCCTTCCCTGTGTTCCCCCAGCACCGGAGGCCTGCACAGGGGCAGGGGTGGGACTGGGGTGGGCCAAGTAATGCAGCCTTGGTTCTTCTCTCTCCCGCCAGCTCCTCTGGTCTCCTTTGTCCGTGAGGCACGTGGGTGCTCTCCCCAGAGGCCAGGGGTCTCACAAATGTTATTCCAGGCCTGGGCTAGGCAGTGTAGGGAGGCGGAGGGCTAGACCTGGGTCTGGTTCCAGCCCAGCTGCTGAGCCATGTGTGACTTTGGGCTCGACCCCGCACTTTCTTGAGCATCGGATGTTCCTCCTGTAAGGTGACCACCGCCTCATCAGGGCGTAAGGCCTGGCACACAATAGGTTCCTCATGCTGGACGCTACTGGGCCGTCAGGGTCTGGGAGGGTAGGAGGTTGACTGAGAGCCTCCAGAAGCCTCCCGTGGGAACAATGTCCCTGGGGATTTGTGGCCTTGAAGGCCTTTGTCCTCTGGGCTGTAGCACGTGTGCTCACACGGGGTTTCCGAATCACAAGCTCTGTGCGGGGTGCCATGCTGGGGCTGGGTTCTCAGAGAGGAGACCGTGGCCCCTCCTGGGGTTACCCGTGGGCTCCCAGGAGGCATGATGAAGGTAGGAGAACGGTATCCTCTCTCCTTGGCTCAGTGTGTGATCCTGAGGTCTCTGGGTCAAAGGTCCTGGGAGACTTCCTGGAGGAGGAGGCATCGAGCTAAGGGTTCCCTATGTGGTTGGAATAGGTGAAGTGAAGCAGGTGGGAGAAAAGGCACAGGCAGAGTCTGGGAGGTGGGAGATGGTCAGGCGAGTGGTGAGGAAATACAGGGTCATCGGCAGCAAGGCTGGTTGGGGAGCCTCCAATGCCAGACACAGTTATGACGCCTGGTCCCTGTCTCAGAGGGCATGTGGGCTAGTGAGGAGTCTAGACCAGCTGCATGAAAAGCTGTGGTGTCAGACAGCCAGCTGGGCTGATCACTACAAGCCACTCAGTCCTGAGGGCTGGGCCCTGAGGAGGTGAGGGGGGCCTCCCGGGCCTCTCATCCCTGTAAGCCAGCATCATTCATCCATTCAAGTGTTTTCCTGAGCACCTGTAGGCACCAGGCATCCCATCAGTGCTGAGGATACCACAGTAAACAGACTCAAGTCTTTTCCTTGTGCAGTAGAGAAAAACAAAGCAGGGGAGGGCTGGAGAGGGGTTGTAATCTTCGAAGGGGACGTTGGAGCAGATACTTGGAGGAGATGAGCAACACACTGGATATTTGAAGGAAAAGCATTCCAGGCAGAGGGAACAGCATGTGCAAAGGCCCTGAGGCTGGAGTGTGCTCAGTGTGAGCTAGTGTGGCTGGAGTGGAGTGGGTGAGGGAGGGCCTTGGAGGTGGTGAGGAGGGCCTTGAAGCCCATCGCACTACTAGGGGGAGCCTTCAGGGATTTCTTTTCTTTTTTTTTTTTTTTGGGCTGCATTGGGTCTTCATTGCTGCATGCAGGCTTTCTCTAGTTGCGGCGAGCGGGGGCTTCTCATCGTGGTGGCTTCTCTTGCTGTGGAGTGCGGGCTTCAGTAGTTGCGGCATGCGGGCTCTAGAGCGCAGGCTCAGTAGTTGTGGCGCATAGGCTTAGTTGCTCCGCGGCATCCCGGACCAGGGCTCAAACCTGTGTGACCTGCATTGGCAGGGGGATTCTTAACCACTGCGCCACCAGGGAAGCCCAGGGATTTCGTTTTTCATAGAATTTTTTTTTTAAGTTGAGATCTAGTTTACACATTATTAAATCTATCCATTTGAAGTGTACAATTTGATGACTTTTAGTATAAACATACAGGTGTGTAGCCATCACCACAATCCAGTGTTAGAACATTTCTACCACCCAGAAAGTTCTCTCATGCCTGTTTGAAGTCAGTCCCTGCTCTCAACCCCTGGCAACCGCTGATCTGCTTTCTGTGTCTATAGTTTTGAAATTTCAAATAAGTGGAATCAAACTCTATGTAGTCTTTTGGGTCTGGTTTCTTTCACTTAGTATAATGTTTTTGGCGGTTCATCCATATTGTTGCAAATATCAACAGTTGGGTTCTGCATTTGCAGATGGAGGGCTGACTGCACTATACCATTTTATATGAGGGACTTGGGCATCCTCGGATTTGGGTAACCTCAGGGATCCTGAACCAATTCCCCAAGGATACCAAGGGACAACTGTGTACTGTTGTCTAGATGAACTTTGTGTTCATATATTCACCAGTTGATGGACATTTGGGTTGTTTCCATGTTTTGGCTATTGTGAAAAAGGTCACTATGAACTTTTTTTTTTTTTTTTTTACAAATGATTGTATGGATATATGCTTTTATTTCGCTTGGGTGGTTGGTTGGGTCATATGATAGGTATATATTTAACTTTTTTTAAAGATGTTGGGGGTAGGAGTTTATTAATTAATTAATTTATTTTTGCTGTGTTGCATCTTCGTTTCTGTGAGAGGGCTTTCTCTAGTTGTGGCAAGCGGGGGCCACTCTTCATCGCGGTGCACGGGCCTCTCACTATGGTGGCCTCTCTTGTTGCGGAGCACAGGCTCAGTAGTTGTGGCTCACGGGCCTAGTTGCTCCGTGGCATGTGGGATCCTCCCAGACCAGGGCTCAAACCCGTGTCCCCTGCATTAGCAGGCAGATTCTCAACCACTGCGCCATCAGGGAAGCCCCTATGTTTAACTTTTTAAGCAACTGTCAAACTGGTTTCCAGTGGGGTTGCACCAGTTTTCATTTCCACCAACAATCTGTCCTGATTACTCGACATCCTGATCAGCACTTGATATTGTCGGTTTTTCTGATTTTAGCCATCCTAATCTGCGTGAAGTGGTATCGCATTGTGGTTTTAATCCACGTTGCCCTTGTGACTAATGATTTAGGTCATCTTTTCATGTGCTTATTGCTGTTTACATATCTTCATTGGTGAAATGGGTATTCACATCTTTTGTTCATTTTTTTTATTAGGTCTTGTTAGTAAGTTGTAAGCGTTCTTCATATGTTGGTGAATAAGTGACCTTTATTAGATATATGATTTGTAGCTTGACCCAAGCCTGACAGCGAGTGACTCCTGGCCCCCAGAATTCCTGGGGTGTCAGGGAGTTGGTCAGGGGATTAGAATGTTGGATTTGGCGGACTCTGGGGGGCAGGCCATGGCTGGCAGGCATACCTCATACTCCCATCAGCTCACCTGGGCATGTAGGTGCCACTACTTTGTGCCTTGCAGGAGCTCATTTTCCTTTGCTCTTATGTCTAACCACCCTGTGTGAGGAGCTGATCCTTCCCATGGCTATGCCAGGACGGTAATAGTGTTGTTGGCTCATCCTGCTGGCCTGGGAGCCTTTCTGGGGGCACATATTC
>NW_006796716.1:1569129-1576347 GCF_000442215.2 Lipotes vexillifer | reverse complement strand
CACATATCCCTGCTGTGAGCATTGTGGGTTGGCTTCTGTATTAGTCAGAACTTCTTTGGTTGCAAGTGACAGTGTCCCTCAAAGAGAATTAGGCAAAACGACATAACAATGCCTGTGTGTGTCAGGATTTGTTGGCTGATGTAAGTGAAGGGCTCAAGTGACCAGCTTCAGATTCAGCTGGATCCAGGCCCTCCAAATCCTGGGACTTAGCTCTACTTTCTCTGTGTTGGCATTGTTCCCTGGCAGTCTCTTCTATGTAGTAATCCTGCAGCTCCTGGCTTTCATCCCACGCCTAGACAGCCCCAGAACAAGAAGAGCACCTTTTCCTAAAGGTTCCAGCCAGAGTCCTGATGCTCCTTGGGTCACATGATCTTCCTTCAGCTAACCATGGGGCTCTGGCCAGGCCTAGGTCATGTGTCCACTCTAGGTTTGGGGATTGGGGGTCAGCTCATATAAGTCATATGGCTCAAGAATGGAGAAAAGGGTTCTCTAGAAAGGAATAATATTCTGTGACCATGAGTGGGATAAGGATACGGCTGGACGGGCAAAGGGTGCGGCATCCCCTACTGCGTGAGTTTAATGTCCAGAAGGCGCTAATATCCCCTGTTCCCGAGGTCCTGAGGGGGTGATGCTTTCTCCCAGAATCCTCTGTCCGTCCGTGGTGCTCTGCATCCCCTCTCCCCACTGGACAGCGTACTCCCCTAGGTGGAGGACGCATCCTGCCTGCGGCTCTGGGGCAGGACAGGGCCTGGCCTATGGTGAGCCCTACATGAATACCTAGTACAAGAGAGGGTGTGCACACAAGACAGTGGGGGAGTAGGGGATGTGGGCCTGTCCTTTCTGCCTCTCCCCCAACTCCCCTGCAGCCAGTCCCATCTTTCCGTCACCTGGTACCCTGAGCTGATCACCATGGAGATTGGGGGCTTCCCCTCTCAGGAATCCCCTTTGTCAAACACTAGTGCCCTATTGGCCATATGCATCGCATCTTTCTCTGCTTAGTCATGAAAGCAGGGAGCTGTCATCGCAGGAGGGCAGCCTGAGGGCACGGCAAGTCCATCCTGGCAGGGGGTTGAGGCAGGTGTAAGCTCCTCTGTGTGTGTGTCCCCGCACCTGGGGTGGAGTGGGTGAGTGCTGGATGGTGAACCCACAGCTGGCGTATGGCCTGTGTGGTGAGGCTGGTTGATTAAACTAGACGTTGCTTTGTCCAGCCTGCATTGAGGGATGTGAGCTGTTGGCTGGTCCTAGAGGGTCTGGGGGCCACTGGAGAGTGACCCACTGGGTTGCCCATGCATGTCAGAATCTGCTGGCCAGTGCTGTGTGGTGAGAGCTGCATTCAGCTGTTGGTGGCCGTGCTGACCTGCACGGGCCTGCTAAGGGGCTGCTGGGGTTAATAAAGCCTGTGCCACAGACCCCTGAGCCGGCTTGCTCCCGATTTTCACCTCCTGGGTTCCGGATGTAAGAAAGAGTGTGTGCCCAACCCAGAGTCTGGCAGACTGGAACACGTGTCCTGGCAGCGCCACCGCCATGCTGGGCCCACGCCTGCAACCACTTCTCTGTACCTCAGTTTCCCTATCTAGAAAATGGGGATGACCATGGTCCCTGCCTCACAGGGCCAGGGGTGCTCTGCCATGTGGTGACGTTGTGATGTGATCCCTCCTGTTCTCTGCCCACAGGTGAGTGACGATGGCGGAGAGCACGTGACCTGCACGGACCCTTCTCTGCCCACCGAGTGGCACCATGCAGAAGCCCAGCGGCCTGAAGCCCCCCGGCCGCGGGGGGAAGCACTCAAGTCCCATGGGCCGGACGTCCACTGGATCAACCTCGGCCTCTGCCACTGTGACGGCCACTGGCTCCAAGGAAGGTGTGCAGGGCCAAGGGTGGAGCGGGGGTGGGTAGTGGTTCTTCTGGAAGAGCCAAGGGAACTTGGGCTGCTCCCTGACCAGCCTGGAGGCCAGCAGTTCCCAGAAGTTCTTCTTGATGTCTGACCACATCCCTTTGAAAATTAACGGGCAGGGACACATGCTTTATGTGCAGTTGTTCCTTTTCCCGCTCCTCCAAATTTGGGAGGCGGTACCACTGTTGGCTTCCCTTAGGGATGAGGAAATGGAGGCCCAGGGAGGCATGGCAACTTGCCCACATCGCTCAGCCTGTAAAACACAGCCCGATTCAAACTCCAGCTTCTGCCAGCCTCCCTGCCCCGACTCATTCCCCTTCCAGGGTCTGAAATGATCCCCATCTTCCCATCAGCTTTCTTGTCTACCACCCAGACGTATGCCCTTTGAGCTTTACTTGTGTAACCTCTAGTCCTCCTGCTGGTGGGCAGAGGGTTCCTGGCAGCGCAGGGCAGGGGTAAGGCCAGGTGCTCGGGCTGGATGCACCAGCTCTGAAGGCAGATGGGTTGAGGACAGCTGTTAGCTATTGGCTTTTTCTAGTGATATAAAGTAAGAGAGTCCACTCTGTGATATTTGGAAAGTTTGGTGTAGGGGTAAAATTGCCTATAATCTTCCCTAGAGGTAACTATTACTATTTTGGTTTATATCCTTTCACTTTTTTTTTTTTTTAATATCTTTGCAATCATGCTGCATATACAACTTGAAAATCTGTTTTTTCTTTTTTTATAAATTTATTTTATTTTATTTATTTTATTTTTGGCTGCATTGGGTCTTCTTTGCTGCACGCGGGCTTTCCTCTGGTTGCGTCGAGCGGGGGCTACTCTTCGTTGCGGTGCACGGGCTTCTCATTGCGGCCGCTTCTCTTGTTGCGGAGCTCGGGCTCTAGGCGCGCAGGCTTCAGTAGTTGTGGCACGTGGGCTCAGTAGTTGTGGCTCGCGGGCTGTAGAGCGCCGGCTCAGTAGCTGTGGCACGTGGGCTTAGTTGCTTCCCGGCATGTGGTATCTTCCTGGACCAGGGCTCGAACCCATGTCGCCTGCACTGGCAGGTGGATTCTTAACCACTGCGTCACCAGAGAGGCCCTCTTATTTTTCACTTTGGTAAATAATGCTGTGATGAACATCTTTGGCACAAATTCCCACTTTGACGACACTCCAGCCAGCAGGGTAAGACAGGGTCCATCTCATCTGATTGGCATAGAAGTTTGGAGAGGCAAAACCAGTCACAGGCCAGACTGGGCAATCTGGGCCCTGGGTAGGGTCAAGTGAAGTTTGAGCCAAAGGCACGGGCAGTTGACAGAACCAGGTCCCTGGGAAAGCCAGACAGCTAGCATGGAAAGGTGAGGAAGATGTGTCATGTGGCCCGTGGACTGCCCTGCCTGGTACAGGCTCATGTGGAGGCCCAGACAACCCCTTTCAAGGTGGCAAATCCTCCTTTCCTCATTTCTGAGCCTGAGAAGAACCTAGGCGGGGGAAAAAACAAGGGGGAAGGGCTGTTCCAGGTGAGGGAACAAGTGATGCAAGGACCCTGAGGCAGGAATGGATTGTTCGTTAAAAAAGAGAAAGAAGACAGGTGTGGGTAAAGAGGAGTGTGAAATGAGGTTGGGGAGGGCGGCAGAGGCAGGTGGTGAAGGGCAGGGGGACTGGGTTTGTTTTAAGTGTGATGGAAGCTGTTGGAGGATGTTAGCAAAGATCATCTGCTGGTGTTGGCATCCCTCAGGCCACCAGGCAGAGGGCGGGTTGCGGGGGTTAAGAGCGGGGCTGGGGAGACTGGTGAGGAGGCATGTGGTCACCTGGGCGAGGATGTTTGCCCTCACTGCCAGGGCTGTGGGAGGTGAAGGGGCTGACCACCATGGGTGGGCTGCAGGGAAGACTTCCTGGAGGAAGTGTGAGTGAGTTCAGCCTTAAGGAAGGCGGGAGTGAGTGTAAGTGTGGAGGAGGAGGACGATGTGGGGCCTGGAGACAGAGCATGGGCAGAGGCACCGAGTGGGCCTAGTGGTCTAGAGCGGGTGGGAGTTGTGTATCCCACTGGCTGGAGAAGGGCTCCAGCCAGGCTTGGCCCTGACCCTCTTCTCCACTGGAGAGAACCCCTAGCACCTTCTGGATTCTTTCCTCATTGCCTCCTCTCTGATCCAGAGGGCCTGAGTTCTGCCTCTGATCCAGCTCTAATGTCCCTCCTGTGTGACCTTGGAAGCATTACTTAACCTCTCTGAGCCACAAATGGGATAATGTCATTTCTCTCAGGGAATCAAGTGAGTTAATAAATGAGAAGTGCCTTCAGGCACAAGACTCATTAAAGAGTAATTTCTTTTCCTTTCATCCCTCCATAATCTCATTACAGAAAAATTTGAGTGATAAAAGAAGGAACTCCCATTACCCCTCCATTTAACCTAATCACAGCCACCACTGTGACATATTCCTTCTGGTCTTTTTTCCTGTTCACATGTTGTTGTTTCCAGCAGTTAAGTCATGCTTGTTAAGTTGTATCCAGACTTGCATCCTACTGCTTCACATTTGATTGCGTTCTATGCGAAGTGCCCCCCCCCCCCCCCCCCCCCCAGCCACAAGCAGGGGCCCTGGGCTACCCACACTCCCCCCCGCCCCCGCCGTCCCCGTGCTACGGCAGTGTCCTCTTTGCCATCATTTTGAATGGCTACATCCTGGTCTCTCGAGGGAAGGGGAATGGACCACACTGTGTGGCCTGCTGATCGCCTCCTGGTCACACTGCACGGTGGTCTGGGGGCCGCTGAGGGTGGGGGCTGGGTGGTCTGACTCTGCCTGGACCCCAACCCCGCAGGGCTGTTCCTGTGCCGGGAGAGGAGGTGCCACTCCATGAATGCCCGATTGATCACAGACACGCCCCCTGCCGAGGGACACGGTGGCGGCAAAAGGCTGCAGCTGTGGTTGGTTCCGCCCTCCTTCCCGCTCGGCACCTGCTGCCTTTGCAGGTCTGAGAGAGACAGACCCCCGGGCTGGGGGAGGGAGCAGAGAGCCGGGAGCAGTTGGCCAGGGCAGTGGAGCCCTGTGACAGGGGAAGGGAGATTTCTGCCACCCAGAGCTGCTTTTGTCCCTGCTCCAGGTCTCATAACAAGAGTCCCAGCAGAGGCGGGATGTGTGGCAGCAGCAGGGGAGGACGGTGGCCCCATTCCTGGCCCACAGGCTCCCTCACCCACCCCATGGAACTGGCCATCAGCTCTCCTAGGTGCTGGAGGTGCCCACCCCCATGGGAGGCTGGGAGGCTGGGACTCCGGAGGTGGGTGCTGGAGTACCAAGAGAGGGTCTGGCAGAGGCTGGAGCCTGGTGGTGGTTGGAGGGGGCAGTTGCTCTGGGAATCGGGGCAGTGGCAGCCTCTCAAAGCATGAGCTCAGCCTCCAGGCAGAGGATCTGCCAAGGGTCAGGCCTGGGCTGATGCCTCCACCCCGCCCAGCCTTTGTTGGTTCCCAGAGCCGCAGGACCAGAGGGGCCGTGGGAGGGGGTCTCTTATGCCAGGAGGTGGCCCAGAGGTGGTCAAAGCAGGTGCACAGGAAGGCAGTTTGGGACCCACCAGTGGGCCAAAACCTGGGTGGGGCCTCTAGGTCAGGGGCAGCCCAGCTAGATGGGATGGACCCCCTGGAGGCTGCTTCAGATCAGGCAGTCGGGGCGGGGGAGGGGGTCCTCGCTCAGGCGGTGACACTGGCGTGAAGATCTTAGTGAAAAGCAGGAACCCGCAAGGTCAGGGAAAGGGCATCCAGGCAGAGGCAGTAGTGGCTACAAAAGTCCTGAGTGTTGAGACCTCTAAGGACCGGGATGGATGGAGAGCGGCTTGAGAGGCCTGGGGAGGGTTGTGAATGGGCCGCGGCCGCCGCAGGCGTGGCGGCCAGAAGGGAATTGGGGAGCTGTGACCCAAGCCTCCTGGGGGTTGGGAGCCTATCCTGGGCCTGAGGAAGAGGTTGGGGGCGGAGCTCAGGTCTCCGGGCTGGTGGCCCAAGATGCTGCTGGGGTTAGGCCTTCCCTTTGGGTCAGAAGCAGCCGGCGGTGTTGGACCTGCCGGGCAGTCGTAGGAACCACGGCAGGCTGTGCACAGGAGCCCTTAGTCCTTCCCGGGGTCTGCTTCTGAGCCTCAGGTGGGGGCAGGCCAGGCTAGGCCGTGGGTGTCCCTCTTGGGACAAGAAGGGCTGGCCGCAGGGACCTGGGGAGGGCTTTAGGGACAGGGACAGACCATAGGCCACTGTGAGGTCCCTCCGCCCTTGCCCCGCACTGGGACAGGCAGGGGGGCCCTTGGAGGGCCTCTCCCACCCCTTGCCCTGTGGTCCAGCCCCAGAGATTTCCCATCTAGGGGGGACAGCATTTGACACTTGTGTGTCACAAGCCGGCCCTGCAGCAGGTGTCTTATCACATTTCTTTCTCATTAACAACTGAGTGAGAGAACTGCTCTTCTGTCCATTTGAAAGATGACAAAACTGAGG
The DNA here is from genome assembly GCF_000442215.2 of Lipotes vexillifer. NCBI lineage: Eukaryota > Metazoa > Chordata > Mammalia > Artiodactyla > Lipotidae > Lipotes > Lipotes vexillifer. Next base: position 1,570,014 of record NW_006796716.1, on the reverse strand, counting down.
CTTGGAGGTCTCAGCTGAGTTGCTCAGAGTTACAGGGCCAGAGGGTAGCAGGGCTGGACTTGGTCTAAAGCTGGTTCAGGCTGCTGGCACCTACTGCCCCCAGGGTTGAGGCAGCTGCGGTGGCTGGACTCCTGTCCACTCCCACACTCTGCTCAGGCACCGGCTAGATGGGCAGGGTTGGAGGAGCGATCTGTTCTCGTTAGGTTGGTCACAGCTATCCCCCAGTGTGCTTGTGGCCTTTGCACACATGGCGGACCCAGGAGACAGGAGGTCGAGGATGCATGTGCATGGGCGTCCCCCTCAGAAAAGCAACGGGCCTCTTGGGGCAGGGTCCACTTCCTATATGTTGATCTCCCCCAAGGGGCCCAGAGCTTTGCAGTTCTGGCTTATTGAGCTGGGGCCCGGGTGCTCCCACACCCTGTGGGTGCTCCAGACATGGGAGCCAGCCTGACATGCCCGGGGTGGGGTGTCCCACAGAGCTTCACAGCTGGCCTCTGGTCCTAGACACTGACCCCACTCCACTCCACCCCCGGAGGTTTGTGTCTTTCACCTTGATCCCCATGCTCCCTACGAGGGTAGGTGGCTTCATCCCCATTTTAACTGACCTGTCCCAGATGCTGCGCAAACCTGGGCAGAACCGGACCAGCTGCCGGCCCTTGCTCCTGCAGAGCTAGCCCTGGCTCCAGGCGGCACTCACTGCCTTCACGGTCAGCTCTCCTGCTCCCCTCCCCTGACCACATCCTAAACTTTTTAATGGCATCAGGATGGGGAAAGCCAAGCTGAGCTTTTCTGTGGCTGGGCTGCGGATGGGCGGGGGGCAGCCTCGCCTCCTAATGTTCCTGACGCCGCCCAGAATCGATCGGGAATGGGGGCGGGGGGGGGGGG
>NW_006796716.1:1564846-1567986 GCF_000442215.2 Lipotes vexillifer | reverse complement strand
GGGGGGAGCTGGGGGGAGCAGGGGCCCAGCTGCCAGCGCCTGCCCGCCTGCCTGCCCGCCTGCCTGCCTGCCTGCCTGCCTGCCTGCCGTGGCTGGCGTGGCTGTAGCAGGGCTTCTCCATGGGGAGCTGGCTCTGCTCCTTCCAGGGTAAGCCTCCCGCCTCTTTTTCTCCCTGGGGCCTCAGCTGAGTCTGCTGGGTAGGGGCTCTGTCCCCCTGGTTTGGGAGTAAGGGGAACAGAAGGGGGCTTCTGAGTTCCCTTTGGCTCAGGAAGGACGCTGAGCAATCCTTGGGACAGGGGCCCGCCCCGGAATGGCCTGGTAGAGGGTCCCTTCTGCAGGGATGGATGGCTGGAGACAGCGTAGCAGGGGAGATGCCAGGCCTGTGGTGGCCAGAGGGGGCGGGCCCTGCCTTGGTCAGAGTGAGTTGGGAGGGGTCTTTCCAGAGACCATATGGGCAGGGCGCTGTCAAGGGACTGACTGGAGGGTAGACTGGGCTGGGGGGCTCATGGTGGGAAAGCTGGCTCCCTTGAGGAATGCTCTAGAGACCCCATCCCTTCCTTTGGACCTCGGTGTTGAGTCCCTGCCAGGAGAGCCGGGGTCTTAGAGCAGAAAGCTGCTAAGAGTGGGGCATTTATGTATGTTGCATTGGGGCCACCAAGGAAGGGAGGTCAGGGTCATGGCCAGGGTATATTTCAGCCCCATTTTGGGGCCCCGGGGATGGAGAGGGAGTCTGTGTGGACCCCACCTCCCAGGGCTTGTCTTCTGGGGGGGCTGCAGACGTGTACTCTGGCAGCCTGGGTGGCAGGCTGTGCCAACCAAGGAAGAATGGAGTTCCGTGGGGTGGCAGTGCCAGTGAGGGGTGGTGGAGCTGGCCTGATGGGCAGGCAGGGTTTCCTTAGGTGACACAGAGAAAAAAATGCTATAATTTTAGGCCAGAGTGACCGTGTACTGCCTGGGACAGCCCTAGTTTATGCTTGTGGTCTTGGCATGATACTATATTAATAGCACCTCTTTTCTCTCCACCGTGTCTGGTTTTGGATTATAAATTATGTAGTCACCTTATTTATAGCCCTTCCTAAGTCATCACACTGCTCATTTGCACATTAAAGGCTCTGACAAGTCCTGCAGCAAAGTAACCTTAACTTTGCTTAAGCCCCTGTTCCTCAAGTTGTTTGAGTTTGGAGATTAAGATTTTGTTTTCATGATACTTACTAACACCTTGTTGAACTATGTTCTATGGAACGTTTATAGATACGCTTTTTTTCCCTCTGGCCTTCAGGGGCAAAGGGCCAACTTCATCATGCTCCTTGGTGCATGTCATATCATCACTGTGGGTCCCTCCAAGGCCCCTCTTGTGGGTTGTTTTTTTTTTTTTTTGCGGTACGCGGGTTTCTCCCTGTTGTGGCCTCTCCCGCTGCGGAGCACAGGCTCCGGACACGCAGGCTCAGTGGCCATGGCTCACGGGCCCAGCCGCTCCGCGGCATGTGGGATCTTCCCGGACCGGGGCACGAACCCGTGTCCCCTGCATCGGCAGGCGGACTCTCAACCACTGCGCCACCAGGGAAGCCCAAAATTAAGTACGTTCTATTAAAAACATAGGTAATAAATATTCAAAACTCATGACTTCTAGTGGTTCTCCTAGTAGTGTTTATACCACTAATACTACTACTATTTTACTACTGGTAAAAAAGCTACTGTTTACTACTAGTAAGATTTTGTAGCATCTGTGTTTGTTTTGTTTTGTTCTGTTATTTATTTATGGCTGCATTGGGTCTTTGTTGCTCTCACGGGCTTTCTCTAGTTGCAGTGAGCAGGGGCTACTCTTCATTGAGGTGCACGGGCTTCTCATCGCAGTGGTTTCTCTTGTTGCGGAGCATGGGCTCTAGGTGTGTAGGCTTCAGTAGTTGTGGTGCACGGGCTTAGTTGCTCCGTGGCATGTGGGATCTTCCCGGACCAGGGATCAAACCCGTGTCCCCTGCATTGGCAGGTGGATTCTTTTTTTTTTTTTTTTTTATAATAGTGTTTATTTATTTTTACTTGTTGACAGTTTTGCTTTATTTATTTATTTATTTATGGCTGTGTTGGGTCTTCGTTTCTGTGCGAGGGCTTTCTCTAGTTGTGGCAAGCGGGGGCCACTCTTCATCGCGGTGCGCGGGCCTCTCACTATTGCGGCCTCTCTTGTTGCGGAGCACAGGCTCTGGACGCGCAGGCTCAGCGGCCATGGCTCACGGGCCCAGTTGCTCCGCGGCACGTGGGATCTTCCCAGACCAGGGCTCGAACCCGTGTCCCCTGCATTGGCAGGCAGATTCTCAGCCACTGCGCCACCAGGGAAGCCCGGCAGGTGGATTCTTAACCACTGCACCACCAAGGAAGTCCCCAGCACCTGTGTCTTTGAGGTTATTTACTCTATGTTGGAAATACTGTATATAATCTCTTCCCAATTCTGTGTTCAGTGGCATCATGCTGGTAGCTTGAGATGGATCATGGTGGGAGAATTTACACTATGGAAATTGGCAAAGGCTACAAAATCAGGTTTATTATTATTATTATTATTTCTCTTGGAGAACTGGTTAAGCCTTTCCCAGCACAGCACTGGCTGGAATATAGGTGGAGAGCTAGTGGATGGAGACCACCCCGTCTGAGAGGACCACCAGTGTGGGCCAGGGTGGAGGACTGGGGAGGCCCCAGTCCTGTAACGGGAACAGGGAGCCTTGAGAGGAGCATGGACAGCAGGGCCAGGCACCAAAAGGCCAGGAAGGGCCCCCTGCAGTGCAGCGAGGCATCCTTGCAGGAGAAGTTTCCAGAGTGGGGAGGGGTCAGGAGCTGAGGGTCAGAGAGGGACTGGGAAGCAGAGTCTTATTAGGGCATGGAACTGTTTCCTTCTAGACACTGCTGGATGGAAAAATACCAACTGCAGGAAGAGCAGAGGACCGAGTAATATCTAACCACAACCTGGCTTGTGTTTTTGACTTTTAAGTACTATACACAAACACACACACACACCCCCCTACATGCACAGGATAAAACGTGGAAAAACACACACCAAGATGTTAACTGTGATTATGTTTATATGATGGAACTATAGGTCCTTTTCTTTTCTTTTTTTTTTTTTTTTTTTGCGTGCCGCGGGCCTCTCACTG
>NW_006796716.1:1563619-1564836 GCF_000442215.2 Lipotes vexillifer | reverse complement strand
CTCCCGTTATGGAGCACAGGCTCTGGACACGCAGGCTCAGTGGCCACGGCTCACGGGCCCAGCCGCTCCGCGGCATGTGGGATCTTCCCAGACCGGGGCACGAACCCGTGTCCCCTGCATCGGCAGGAGGACTCTCAACCACTGCGCCGCCAGGGAAGCCCAGGTCCTTTTCTTTTTTTTAATCAGTAACTATGTTTAAAATTTTTTCTGCACTGGACACGAATGATCTATGTAAAAAACATTTAGAGAGAGAAAAGCTTGTTTGCTGGGAAGGAGAATGGGTGACAGCAGGAGGGGGCGAGGTGAGGGAAGCTGTTTTGTGGGCCAGGGCGGTGTTCATGCCACCCGTGGGCTCTGACCCCTGTCGGAGGGCCGTGGCGGGGAGGCGGGTCCCAGGGAAGACCAAAGGGGGACGGAGGTTTGCTTCTAAAAGGAGAAGAGGTTCTTAGCTTTCCTCTGGAAACACAGGGAAAATGGGAAGGGCTCAGGGGGTACAAAGGCGGAAGGGAGACCAGGTGAACTGGAAACTGCCTGGAGTGAGCCTCAGATTCCTTGACTGCAGAAATGGGAGCGACATTCTGCAGCTCGGATTGTTGACTATTCCATGCACCCAGCACAGAGCCGGTGTGGGCCCCAGTTCTGAGCCTGCAGTGCAGTGCAGCTTGCATGGAGGGCCTGCTGCGGGGAACCAGGCTGGGTGCTAGAGAGGAAACACAGCCCGTGTGAGCTTCCATTTCAGTCTGGAGGCAGACATACACAGGTGAAGACGGGGTAAATCTCTTGAAGAATAAAGTGAGTAGAGGGTGCTGCAAGTGGGTGGGCTTTTAGGTGAAGCAGTCAGGGAAGGCTTCTCTGAGGAGGTGAGGGAACGAGCCCTGTGACTGTCAGGGCAGAGGTTCTGGGAGGTGCTCCCACCGCAGTTTGCAATGAGCCCTCTCTCCCCAACCCCAGGGCCCCGTGGACCTTGGTGCCTTCCTGCCAGGCAGAAGGCTGGCTGAGTTGTAGCTCTAGTCCTGGTGTTCCCCCCACCCCTTTGCTGGGCCCACTTTTGACACTGGGTGCTCAACGAATGGGGTCCCTGGTGGCTGAGATTCGGCAGGTATGAAAAATGCCTGTCTCCGCTTCCCAGGCAGGGCAGGACCAAAGCCCTTGCGGAAGCAGGGGAGGATGCACTCTCATCTGGGCACCTCCCACCGCCCCCGCCTTGAGCGCCCCCC
>NW_006796716.1:1561742-1563560 GCF_000442215.2 Lipotes vexillifer | reverse complement strand
CCCCCCCGCTCACGTTGGACCAGGCCACCAGCTGCTGTCACTCCACACCATGTCCTTTAGCCCTTTTAATCAAAGTTCTACTTTGAACTTGAAACCAGCAGTCAATTCCCTTGTGCCTGGTGTCTGGGGGAAGGGTCAGCTGCTGGCGTGAGGTTTAAGTCTGTTGCTGCCCTTTGCTTTCTTGGGGCTTTGCCGAGCCGCTGCTGGTCCTTGTGGGAACTAGGAGGGCGGGGAGGCCCAGGCCCTGCCCTCAGGGAGCCTCCAGAACTGCCCCAGAGGCTCAGCCCATCAGCCAACAGGTCTCATAGCTCTGATGACACGCCCCCTCCTCTGGGAGAAGAGGTGGGGCTTGTAGCATGTCAGTGCTGGCCAGTACCTTAGCAATTTCTGACCTTGCCCTTTGTTGTCCCATGCGGAAGCTGAGGCCCAGATATGGGAAGGGGCTCGGCCAGGCCCAGCCAGTGTGTTACTAAGGGCTCCCTGGAGGGAAGGGGGCCCTAGTGGGGTTGCCACACTTTCCCCAGCTCAGGCGGCTGCAAGCTGCCCGGGGTGAGTGGGGGAGTGGGTGAAGGTTTGTGCCTGTGAGACTGGAGCACCGAAGAGGAAAAATGCAGCAGAACACCCAAGTGTGGTTGCCAGGCTCGTGACCTGGATTTTATTTTAGCAGCTGTTCAAACAACTGGTCCCCGGGGCCTGTGACCTCTGGAAGGGGCGGGGGTGGGGAAGAAAGGAGATTACCTGGGGGTCTGCCTGGTCCAGGACAGCTGGGAGGACAGCTGAGTAGGCAGCTTCTTGCCAAGAATAGCCATGCTGGGTCCCCCTCGACCTGGACCCTTCTCTATGCTCTCTGCACAGACAACAGGTAGGGCAGGGTCTCACCTGAGCCACAGCCATTCCGTTAAGCAGACATCACAGAGCCCCTCAGCACGAGGAAGTGTTCTGGAAACGGATATGGGAAGGGCACTGACACCTGCTAGACACCTCCTATGCCTGCCTTACAGGGAGGCTCTGAGCCAGACCAGGTGGGCCTGGCTCCTGCCTGGGTGACTTTGGGCAAGTTCTATAACCTCTGTTTCCTAACCTGCAAGATAAGAATATAATATAGAAAAAGTACCCAGTCCAGGGCTTCCCTGGTGGTGCAGTGGTTGAGAATCCGCCTGCCAATGCAAGGGACATGGGTTTGAGCCCTGACCCGGGAATATCCCACTTGCCGCAGAACAGCTAAGCCCGTGCGCCACAACTGCTGAGCCTGAGCTCTAGAGCCCGCGAGCCACAACTACTGAGCCCATGTGCCACAACTACTGAAGCCTGCATGCCCAGAGCCCGTGCTCTGCAACAAAAGAAGCCACGACAATGAGAAGCCCGTGCTCCGCAATGAAGAGTAGCCGCCGCTCGCTGCAACTAGAAAAAGCCCGTGCATAGCAACAAAGACCCAACACAGCCAAACAAATTAAAAAATAAAAAGTAAATTTATATATATATAAAAAAAGTCCCCAGTCCATTGAGGGCACGTAGTCTCACTTCATGAATGGTAGCTGCTGTTTTAACGATGATAACCTTGACCCCTCGTTGTTAGCAGGACCCATGGGCTGCTTGGGCAGTGTTATGAGGGACCTGGAACACCATCTAACTTGTGGCTTCCTTCCACTATGGCTGCTTTTCGGAGCAGGTTTTTTTTTTAAGGAAGGGGCCCACCTGACCTAGTGGGGTTCCCAGGCCCCGTACTGCTGTGATCCCAGCAGAAGCTCCTTGTAACAGGATTGTCCTAGATGAGAACCAGGGACCCGGAGCTCAGCCCAGGCACAGGGAACAGCAGGA
>NW_006796716.1:1540751-1561714 GCF_000442215.2 Lipotes vexillifer | reverse complement strand
GTGGGGGCAGGGCCACGGGTCCAGGCTCACCAGAACTTGCCTAGAAGCCCTTCTTCTGCCCCCTGATCCTTTTGTGGTTTTAAATTTTTTCTAATCCCTTAGTCTGAGGATCAATCGTTTTCATCACAGTAAGAACGGTCAGCACTTGTTCGCTTGTGTGGCCCAGGCACCGTCCCTAGGGCTTTGTGTCCATCACTGTACAGCAGCCCCGTGGCGGAGGGCAGGTGAGGAGACCGAGGCGGGGCTCCAGGGTCTGCTCCCTCAGCCACTGTGGCCTCCACCTTGTGGGATCTCAGGGGTGGAAGAGAAGAGCCTTGGGGACCCCCCCCCCCGCCCCCAGGGTCCCACGCAGGGTCCCACAGAAGGAGAAGGAGACATCTCTCTGCAGGAGGGAGTACAGGATGAGATTGTTCCCTGCTCGAAGGGAACTGTAGGGTTTGGTCAGAGTCTAGGAAACGGGTCCATGCAGAGGAGTCCAAGATTGGGGTGGTTGTAGTTTAGGGCTTGGCCTGGCGGGTGCCTTGTGCACATTTCCTGGACGAATGAGTGCCCTGCACCAAGAGCCAGGGGCTGTTGGCCAGACCTTGGCGCTGCTGCCTCCTGCCTGGGGGGCCTAGATAAAGCACCTGATATCTCCAAGCCTCAGTTTCCTCATCTGTAAAATGGGATCATGGAATCACTTCACAGGGTTAACTGAGAGTCCAGTGAGCTACTGTATGTATGTCTGCCTCTTAGCACAGAGCATCAATTCATGGGTGTGATCACTCTGGTTGTTAATCAAGTTCAGTAGCAAAGCTCACTGATTTCCCAGGAGCCCAGCTCACAGCTGAGAGGGAGCCCCTTGCGCCTCAGTTAGGACCCCCGTCCTGGCTACCCAGGCCCTGGGTGATCACATGCTTTCCCACCACTAACAGTGCCCCAGAGGGAGAACCTGCCTGCTTGAGCTTGTATGTCAGCCCTGCCTTGGAGTTGTGTGGCTTCCTTATCTCCCAGAAGCTCTGTCCTTCCAGCCTTGAGACAGCATGCAGCCAGGCCTGCGGCCCCAGGCTCCTTGGCCTTGGGTACAAGGAGGATGCTGGTGGAGCCTCTGTCCCTGTGGCCCCTCTACTGGCTGCTCATGGAAAGGACCAGAAACACAGGCAACTCTGATAGGGGCATGGCAGTGTTTGCTTGCCTCCTGTCCCCATCTGTATTTGACAAGTCCGTCAGCCTCTGGAATAGAGGAGGAAAAGGATGAGTCCTTCCCTGCCTGATACTTGGTCTGGGAGGAAGGAGGGGCAGCCTCCAGACCTTGAGGTATAAATGGGCAGGCTTGCCAGCATCCGCCTGCACAGGAGGCCCTGCGTGGGGCCCAGGAGCCAGACACGCACAAAGCATGGTGGGCTTGAGCTCTGCTTTGTCCTTTTGCGAGTGATCGTGAGCAGGTTGCCCCCCTTCCCTTCTTCTTCTGAGTCTAGAGCACATCAGAGCCCAGGCCTGGGAGGCAGGCCTCCTCCAAGGGTTTGAGTCCCCATTTCTGCTCTGTGGCCTTGGGCGAGGCCCTGGCCTCTCTGAGTCTCAGGGTCATTCTTTCTGTAAAGAGGGGCTGGATTAGGCTACCCAGTTCAGGCCAGAGAGCCTGGAGTTCAGTCCAGCAATGAGGTTAAGTGTTTGCTTCCGCCTCCCACCTTCCTCACCGCCCCTTTTCCTGGTCTGTGTGCCTGAGGCTTGGGCTGCAGCTTGGGGACCGGGGAGGAGAGGGAGACTCGGGGGTGGAATAAGACGGTTTTCTGGCTCCTCCCTTGTCCTGAGATGTCTGTGGTCAGCTGCCAAGGAACAGTAAGGAGCCTTTCGTGGGGCCCAGAACTGGCTGGAGAAGGTGGGGGGGGCACAGAGATCCCCCCACAAGACCTGAGTCCCACATGGGGCCAGGGGCGGCCTCAAAGTAACAGCTGAGGGCCTGAGCCCACCGGGATGCGAAAGTAGCAGCTTGTAACCCTCGGTCATGGGTTCATCCTGCCCTTGATTTCGAGTGACCCGGAGCAGTGGAAAGCCTTCAGAGGAGGCACTGTCCTGAGCTTTTCATCCCTAGAACTTTCCAGAGGGGTTGGCAGAGTAGGGAGCCACCCGGGGATGCCTATGGCCCAGGAAGAATGAGACCCGCCCCAGGCCCCGCTCCCAGCCCCGCCTGCCTCAGTTTCGCCCCCGGCCAGCTGGACGACGCGCTCCCGGGACTGCCGAGGTTCCAGCGCCCACCCGAGCCCTAACCACCGCCTCTCTCCTCCACAGGCTCCCCCCTGCACAAGCAGGCCTCGGGCCCCCCGGCCGCAGCCCCCGCCGCCCCCGAGAAGCCCGGCGCCAAGGCGGCCGAAGTGGGCGACGAGTTCGTGGGGGACTTCGTGGTGGGCGAGCGCGTGTGGGTGAATGGCGTGAAGCCGGGCGTGGTGCAGTACCTGGGCGAGACACAGTTTGCGCCGGGCCAGTGGGCGGGCGTGGTGCTGGACGAGCCGGTGGGCAAGAACGACGGCGCCGTGGGCGGCGTGCGTTACTTCGAGTGCCCGGCCCTGCAGGGCATCTTCACGCGGCCTTCCAAGCTGACCCGGCAGCCTGCGGCCGAGGGCTCGGGCAGCGACGCGCACTCGGTCGAGTCGCTGACCACCCAGAACCTGTCGCTGCACTCGGGCACGGCCACACCGCCGCTGACCAGCCGCGTCATCCCCCTGCGGGAGAGCGTCCTCAACAGCTCCGTCAAGACCGGCAACGAGTCGGGCTCCAACCTCTCCGACAGCGGCTCTGTGAAGCGGGGTGACAAGGACCTGCGTCTGGGAGACCGTGTGCTGGTGAGTCCCCCCACAAGCACTCCACCCCACGTGAGTGAGCTGGATCCCCGGGAGTGGGCAGGGCGGGGGACCCACGGGGCTTGGGCTGGGGCACCCGCTCCTGGTCAGAACCACAGAGTGACCAGGGAGACAGGTAAAGTGGGTACCCTGGAGACTGTCACTGTGTGACCCTGGACAAGTGTCTTAACCTTCCTGGGCCTCGGTCTTCCCATCTGTAAAATGAGAACTTTAATAGTACCTGCCTTGTAGGTTGAAATGTGTGAATACGTGTTAGTGCCTTTAGACAGTGCCTGATACTTAGTGCCCTCAAAATGTTAGCCGTCATTGATATTATCCATTGATCCAGCCCACCAGTGTGGATGTGCCAGGATTATACTGGAAAAGGCTGGGGACCAGAGTGCTCAAGACCCTTGGCCCTCCACTTCCTAGAGTAATGAAAATAAAAACAAAAATAAACAAATGGGACCTAATTAAATGTAAAAGCTTTTGCACAGCAAAGGAAACCATAAACAAAACGAAAAGACAACCCACAGAATGGGAGAAAATATTTGCAAACGAAGCAACCAACAAGGGATTAATCTCCAAAATATACAAACAGCTCATGCAGTCAATATCAAAAAACAACCTATTCACAAAAAGGGCAGAAGATCTAAATAGATGTTTCTCCGAAGGAGACATACAGATGGCCAAAAAGCACGTGAAAAGATGCTCAACATCACTGAGAGATGTTGAGATGTTATTAGAGAAATGCGAATCAAAACTACAATGGGGTATCATCTCACACGGCTCAGAATGGGCATCATCAAAAAGTCTACAAACAGTAAATGCTGGAGAGGGTGTGGAGAAAAGGGAACCCTCCTACACTGTTGGTGGGAATGTAAATTGGCACAACCATTATGGAGAACAGTATGGAAGTTCCTTAAAAAACTAAATATAGAACTACCATATGACCCAGCAATCCCACTCCTGGGCATATATCCAGAGAAAACCATAATTTGAAAAGATACATGCACCCCAGTGTTCACTGCAGCACTATTTACAGTAGCCAAGACATGGAAGCAACCTAAATATCCATTGACAGAGGAGCGGATAAAGAAGATGTGGTACGTATATACAATGGAATATTAGCCATAAAAAAGAACGAAATAATGCCATTTGCAGCAACGTGGATGGACCTAGAGATCGTCATACCGAGTGAAGTAAGTCAGACAGAGAAAGACAAATATCATATGATATTGCTTATTTGTGGGATCTTTAAAAAATAGTACAAATGAACTTATTTACAAAACAGAAATACAGTCGCAGACATAGAAAACAAACTTATGGTTACCAGGGAGGAAAGGGGGGGATGAGTTGGAAGATTGACATATACATACTACTATATATAAAATAAATAACTAATAAGGACCTACTGTATAGCACAGGGAACTCTACTTAATACTGTGTAATGACGAATATGGGAAAAGGATCCAAAAAAGACTGGATATATGTATATGTATAACTGATTCACTTTGCTGTACACCTGAAACTAACACAACATTGTAAATCACCTATACTCCAATTAAAAAAAAAGAAAAAGACCCCTGGCCCAAGGTTGGGTGGTTCAGACATCTAATCAGCTATAACCCAGAGTGGTCAGGCAAGCTGGCTTACAGTCTCACTGAGCTGTCCTTGGGGCTGCCTGGGATCTGAGGGCACCTGCTGGCTGTGGCCACTGCAGGGAAATCAGGCCCAGGTTCGTGCCTTTGCTGCTATTTCCCAGCTGTGTGATGCTGGGTGATTCACTTAACTGGGCCTCATTCCCATTCATTCATCATCTGTCCGTTCAGCAAAACGGGCATAGATAACTCCCGTGTGATACTTTCGTTGGGATCATTGAGAAGCTGCTGGCCGTGGAAGTCCATCGTCGTTACCAAGGGCTCTGGCTGTGCAAGACCTGGGTAGTGTCATGTGAGTGCCCTGTGGGGTGGGAAGTGGAGCCCCTTAGGGTTATTGACCATCCCTGAATGCTCCTCAGGTTGGGAGAGGAGAGAGGTTTAACCCCAGTGTGATCCTGCCTGGAACTCCCCTTGCACCTGCTCCCCCCTCAGGGAGTGAGAACTGGACGTACTGAGCAGGGGGCACTCAGGCTGTCACGAGGCAGGCCCTGCTCTGGAATCTCCGCCAGACTGCAGCCCTTCAGCAGGGTTGGCAGTAGCAGCAGACGGGCCCCAGTGACTTCCCAGCCTGAGACTGGGTTGCATCCTGTGGTTTGAAACACTGCTTTTTCCAGGGCGAATCCATGCCCAGCACTTTCTGCACCTTGTCTCTCTTGGTTCTCCCCACTGCCTTACGCAGTGGGTTTTATCTCCCCATTTTACAGATGAGGAAACTGGGCTCAGCCCTGGAAAACAGCCTGCCCAGGGCCACTCAGCCAGGAGGTGCTGGGCCATTCATTCCTTTATTCACTCATCAACTGTGACTGCCCTGGAAACAGGACATGCTTGGATTCCGGTGGGTTGGGGAGAGGAATTTGAAGGAGGGATTTACTTTCACCTCAAGGATGGAGCCCCACATGCCCCACCCTACCTAGTCCACAGCTTCCCTTGGGTTAGTCCTCCGGCCTGGACCGCTGTGCACAGCCAGGATCCAGCTGGCTCGGCCGACCCTGGGACTTGCTACATCCCCCTTGTGCCTTCTATAAACACCTGACACATCATCTTCCTATCCCTACCCCTCCCTTTAACAAATTACATCCTGGACATGAATGAAGGTAGAGCCCTGAGCTTATACAATTTGAGGGTGGGGGCTTTTTAGGAAACAACAATACAAAACATACTGCTTTCGCAAATTTTACAAATCATGTGATCCCATGAATGTATTGTCAGGGCCCTCCCCACCCAGAGCCTCCAGAGAGGCTGGTGTATGTGAGGGGCTCTGATTACCTAAGCTACGTAAGCTTCACCAGCCACAAACCTGCTTCTGACCCAGGTCAAAGGCATGGACAGTATTTGTCATTTTTGAACATAAATAACAGAATTTATGTCCGTTAAGTTGCGCTGCTCTTCAGTGATACCTCTGGGTCCTGGTTTCATTTGGGCCTCAACACTACCCCAGGAGGTCCGTGTACTCGCCAAATAGTCGTGGGCAAGTTGTTTATCCTCTCTCTGCCTCAGTTTCTTCACCTGTAAGATGGGGATAAAAGTTCACCTGCTAGGAATTCCCTGGCAGTCAAGTGGTTAGGACTCTGTGCTTTCACTGCCGGGGCCCAGGTTTGATCCCTGGTTGGGGAACTAAGATCCTATAAGCTGCACAGCATGGCCAAAAAAAAAAAAAAAAGTTCACCTGCTGCATACGTAGTGTTTAGAAGGTGGTCTGGCTCCAAGTAAGCTCTGTGAAGTGTTAGCTGGTGTCAGCATTAAAGTCCATGAAGGGTGGGCATTCTCCCTGGGCCATGGGGTCCTGGGCACAGGGAGGGACTCAGAGCTCGGGAAGCCTCTCTGAGGTCACACAGCGGCTCATGTCGGCCTGCATGTCCTTGGCTTTCACTGGCCGAGTGCTCGCTGGGAGCAGAGCCTTGTGCCAAGAACTTTACACACAAAATCCATTTCCTCTTCAACCCTGAGGGGCCCTGGCCCCTGGAGGAACCCCTGGGAGGGTGACACAGGGGGAACATGCCTGACCTTCCTGGGATAGTGTCACTTAAATACTGGGAATCTTGTCACATGCCTGCCAGAGCCAAATTGGCAGAATTTTCAGGTGTGGTTTGGAGTTCCACACTGGGCTGCATGGATTCACCTCTTACTATCCCAGCTGCCCACGACACACATGTTCATTGTTCCATTTTACAGGCTGAGGATGAGAATCAGAGGCCTGAGTTTCCCACAGCACCCAGAGTGGAAGTGGCAGAGCTGGGCTGTCCTGCCTTTGTCCTTCCCGCCCTCGGCCCCTCCCCCACCCCAGGACACACATAGGCACATGCACATGCACACGCGCGCGTGCGCGCGCGCACACACACACACACACACACACACACACACACACACACACACACACACACAGAGAGAGAGAGATAACCTTTCTGGCTAATCCCTGAAATTCCTCCAGCATTGAATTATTCTATTCCGCCCCAACTTCCTCTTCTGAAATCCTCCCTCCCTGAGTGCTCCCATAGCTCGGACTGGGTGAGTTTGGGGTAGTACTTAAGGATCCTGGGTGTCTGGAGTTGGGGCGCATGGCAGAGGTGGGAGCAGAGAGATGCAATGACTTGTCCAAGGACACGCAGCCTTTTAGAACATGCCTGGCACAGCTGAGACGGGACCCAGGCCCACTGGCCCAGCCTGGTGGGACCCTGGCATCCCAGGCCACCTCTCTATTTCTTTCTGCTTGGGAACACCCACCAATTCCTTTGGTCCTGGGCACCTTCCAGGCCCGGGGAGCCTATGGGGGGCACTCGGCTGCCTAGCTGGCCTGAGACATAGCTGCTGTGTGTGTCCCCCAAGGTGTGGTCCCGAGGGTCCATCCCAGGAAGTGGGGTGTCCGCGTGGCTTTAGGGATGTTGCTCCAGAGGCAGCAGGGCTGGTGCGGCAGACTCTACAGCCAGCCATTAGTTTGGGATTTAGGTCACGGAAGAGAAGAGACATTCCAGGAGAATTAACGGAGAAGCAGGAACCGAGACTATGTAGAAAGGCAGCTTGAGAACTGGTGGCACAGAAGAGGGGTAGGAAGACAGCCCCACCCGGGGGCTGATCCAGACTCAGACAGGCCTGCTGGGGCAGAGACCACCGGGCCTTAATCACTCATTGTACAGGGAAGGACGGTGAAGGTCAGAGAGGGTGAGCTGTTGCCTGGGGTCACACAGCACATCATGGGCTGGCCTAGAACAGGAGCTTTGGGCTTCTATCTACCAGTCCTGGAATGTCCTCTATCCCGCCAACCCCGAGTGGATCCAGCAGTCCAGGTGGACGGCTGGAAGTATCTTGGTCAGCTACAGTTGCCAGCATGGGTTATGATTAGCAAGGACCAGAGGAGGCTGTCTCAGGAAGGAAGAGGCCTGGCTGGTTGCTTGTGGCTCCAAGAGGTGCCCCAGGGCCAAAGCCGCAAAGAGTGGATGTCAGTGGGGTAATAGGAGAGCTCTGACCCCCAAAGATGTCAGATGGCTCATAGATTGCTGTGGAGGGTCGGGTTCTCCAAATTAGGCGCCAAGGTGGGGTTTGGGGTGTTCTTAGGGCTTTTAACTTCTGTGAAAGATTGGGCAGAGGGAGAAGTCAGACTGCTCTGCGGGCCAGACAGAGTCGGCCAACCTGGGGCAGCTCTGGAGCGAGATTGCCCATCACAGCATCCCATGCTGAGCCAACGTGTCCAGGCCTTTCTGCCCCGGCCTCACTCAGTCACCTCATGTGAGTGCCCCATCTCAGGCGAGGGGCTCTGCACAGCAGGGCAGCAAGGTCTTCCTTGAAGTGGGATCTGAGTGGAGCATCTCCAAGTACTTGAAGTCTCTGCCCCTTTATGGTCCCTTCATGTACTGGCCACAGAAGCATCCTGAGGAGGGTGGACCAAGAAACTTCTCCAGGGAATCGCCTGTACTGCTGGCACCCTCTCCCGCGTATCCCAAAGCTCCCTGCCGGTGCCAGCCTGGCCTTGCAGATAACCCAGAGTGTACCAGCCCGTGAGGCAGTCTGAGCAGCCCGGCCCCTCTGCACTGGGTGGGTAGGTTCTCTGCAGGGCCGTGTTCTGCCTGCTGCCACCTTGGCAGCTGGCCTGGGCAGTGTGGGACCAGCCTCCTGAGAGATGAGGAGTGAGGTTTTCTCTCTGCACGTGTCTCCCTCTCTCCTCAGGCCCCGGTCAAGTTCCCACCACTCTGCTGAGAACAGACGCCCAGCAGGGCCATCTGTAGTGTAGAGGCTGCAAGGTGGCCTCTGGGGTGTACAGGCCTGGGCGTGAGCTCAGCTCTGCCCTTCACAGCAGTGTCCCAGGGCAGGGTGCTGAGCCTCAGTTTCCTCATCTTTAAAATGGGCCTGATATTCCCATTTCGTAGAATTTGTATAAATTGAATAAGGAAGGGACTTCCCTGGCGGTCCAGTGGTCAAGACTCTGAGCTTCCACTGCAGGGGGCGTGGGTACCATCCCTGATCGGGGGGAACTAAGATCCCGCATGCCATGGCGTGGCATAAATAAACAAACAAACAAATGAATAATTAGAATAAGGAAGACTCCCGGCATGTAGTGAGCCCTTGGGAAAGGCTGGTTTTCTTTCAATGCTCTGGGTGTTGTTTCTTCACCCTGGAGTCTTCACAGCTGAGGAGCAAGTGCTGTGATGCCCAGTGTGAGGCCTGGCTGTAGACGGGAAAGGTTTGTGAGGACCGGCCAGGGGGCATCCTGGGGGCTGCTGTCCTGGGTGCTCAGGCAGAGGGAGCTGGTGTCTGTTGGGAGCGGGGAGGGGTGAGCAGGAGGGGACTCGGTGGCCCACCGAGCACAAAGGGCTGCTGGGCCTCCGTGTTCAGGCTCTGCTAATGGGGGGCAGAGCCAGGTAAGGCATGGGGCCCAGGAGGTATAGAGCTGCCTCCTGCTTCCTCCGTGTGTCATGGGGCTTCTGGCTGGGTTCCATCAGGGTTCCATCTCCTGTCTCGTGTGTCAAGCCCTTAGTCAACATCTCCACTTAACCTGCATTAGTTTCCTATGGCTGCTGTAACGAGTACCATAAACTGGATGACTTAAAGGAGAAATGTACACTCTCCAAGTTCTGGAGGTTAGACATTTGAAATCCCAGGTGTTGGCAGGGCCATGCTGTCTCCGAAGGATCAAGGGAAGAATGTGCTCCATGCCCTTCTCTTGGGTTCTGGTGTTGCCTGCACTCCTCGGCGTTCCTTGGCTTATAGGTGCACTCCTTGAATCTCTGCCTCAGTCTTTACGTGGACTTCTTCCCTCCGTGTCTCTTCTCTTATAAGGACACCAGTCATATTGGATTAGGGCCCGCCCTAATGACCTCATCCTAATGTGATCACATGTAAAAGACCCTATTTTTATTTATGTGTTTGTTTGTTTGTTTATTGGCCGTGCCGCACAGCTTGCGGGATCTCAGTTCCCCAACCAGGGATTGAACCCGGGCCACGGCAGTCAAAGCCCGGAATCCTAAGCACTAGGCCACCAGGGAACTCCCATAAGAGACCTTATTTTTTAATCAGGTTACACTCATAGTCGTGGGAGTCGGGTCTTCAGCATGTCTTTTTGGGGAACACAGTTCAAACTATAACACACCCAACCCCCATCCCCGACCTGCTCCCCCCGCACGCACCCCCCACCCCCGGCCTCCCCATCTCAGTAAATGGCACACGTGTGTCTTCAGCAGACCAATCCAGGAACTTGACAGTTGGCCTTACGTCCTGTTTTTCTCTCCTCCTGACCACGTGATTCATAATCAGGCCTCTGGTGCTGCCTCCAAAATACACCCAAATTGGTCCCCAGCCCACCACCTCTGTGGGCAGGTCCTCTCCAGCACTGGAACCGCCCCCTCCTTGGTCTCCCTGCCCCCACTCAGGGCCCAACACTCCAGGAGCCCCCATCTCACGTGGGATAAAACCCACCCATCTTCCCATGGACCCCAGACCCTTGTGGTCTGCCCGCCCACCGTCGTATGATCCGACTTTGCCCTCCATCCTGGCTGCACTTGGCCGCCCTGGCCTCCTCCTCTTTGCTCCCATACCAGGCCAGTGCCTCTGCTGTGCCTTGCTGACCTCCTCCACCTGGGACTCTGACCCCAGGGCTCCCCACAGCTCACTGTCCCGCTTCCATTAGGCCTCTGCGCCAATGTCACCTCTTGGAGACGGGGCCCCCCGGTGCTCTTCCACATAGCCCTTGTCATCTTCTTGGAATGACAGCATTTACTCACTTACTGCTGGGCTGTCTGCTTCCCGCCCTGATGAGGATGGTTGTGGTGTTTTGCTCACATGGCTGCACCCCCAGTGCCTGTAACAGAGCCTGGTGCCAGGAAGGCGCTCGAACCTTCCTGCTCAGTAAATGACTCACGGCCCTGCCAGGTGGTCCTGAGAGCGAGTGAGGTACCACGTGTATGACGTCGATGCTGCAAAAGCTAGTTGAGCCCCAGATGCCCCTCACTAGCTGTTCAGGTCAGTGACCGTGGACATGGTCAGGGAGGATCACCGAGAAGGGCTGCTCACCTCTGTCCCCTCATCCCCCTGAAGGTGGCCCAATGGCACCACTCACCTGCCCGTCTCTCCCGGGCAGCCTCTTTCCTACCGGGACCTCCTCCTTCCCCGCTTGCTCTGCTCTTCCGCCACAGCGGCCCAGCAGGTGCTGCCCCAGGCCTTGGAAATGAGCCCCTCACTGGACCCTCATGGCTGCCCTGTGAGACCGGGGGACTTACCCCAGCCTCCTGATGGCAGAGCTGTCTGTCCTTGTGGGCAAGACGCATGGGTTTATTTTAAATGAGTCACCTGTTTTAACTTCCTCAGAGGAAAATCCCGGAGAAACAGATAAATTCAATCTGCCCACCTCCCTTGTTTTATGAGACCCGGGATGTAGTCGCTGTTTGGCCCAGGCCAGTGGGGATTCCAGACTCACAGATAACCCTCAGGTGCTGGAAAAGGAGCTGGTGGGACTCATCCCTCCGGAGATGGGCCCAGCCTGTCCCCCAGTGGTGGTGTGGGGAGGGACAGTCCCTTAGTGGAACTACAGGGACTCTGGTGCTTTGCTGGGGAGGGCCAGGATGCAAAATGCACAGGCACTTAGGAAGACAGCTTGGCCACTTCTTACAAAACTAAACATACTCTCACCATGCGATTCAACAGTCCTGCCCCTTGGTACTTACGCAAATGAGCTGATCTATCTGCATGAAAACCTACATACAAATATTTCTAGCAACTTTATTCCTAACTACTAAAACTTGGAAGCAACCGAGATGTTCTTCAGTAGGTGAATGGATAAATAAACTAAGGTGCATCCAGACAGTGGAGTGTTATTCAAGGCTAAAAGGAAATGAGCTGTCAAGCCATGAAAAGACATTCAGGAACCTTAAATGCGTAGTATTAAGTGACTGAAGCCAGTGGGAAAATGCCACGTACTATATGATTCCAACTGTATGACATTCTGGAAAAGACAAAACTTTGGGGAGAGTAAAAGATCGTTGGTTACCAGGGGGTAGGGGAGGGAGGGAAAAATAGGTGGAACACAGCATTTTTAGGGCAGTGAAACTATTCTGTATGATACTATAATGGTGGGTACGAGTCATTATATATATTTCTCAAACTCCATAGAATGTACAACACCAAGGGTGAACCCTAATATAAACTATGGACTTAATAAGTTAATAACAATTTGTTGGCTCACCATTGTAATAAATGCACCCCACTGATGCAGGGTGTTAATAAGAGGGGAAACTGTAGGGGCGAGAGGTGACGGGATATATGGGAATTCTCTGTATTTTCTGCTCAAATTTTCCAGAAACCTAAAATATCTCTATAAAACAAAGTCTATTAGGGACTTCCTTGGTGGT
The DNA here is from genome assembly GCF_000442215.2 of Lipotes vexillifer. NCBI lineage: Eukaryota > Metazoa > Chordata > Mammalia > Artiodactyla > Lipotidae > Lipotes > Lipotes vexillifer. The sequence goes on along the minus strand of NW_006796716.1, from coordinate 1,549,405 downwards.
CCAGTGGTTAAGAATCCACCTTTCAATGCAGGGGGTGCGGGTTCAATCCCTGGTTGGGGAACTAAGATCCTCCGTGCTGCAGGGCAACTAAGCTTACACACCACAACTACTGAGCCCTCGCGCTGCAACTAGAGGGAAGTCCACGCGCTGCAATGAAGATCCCACGTGCCATAACTAAGACCTGGTGCAGCCAAATAAATAAATAAATTTTAAAGAGCAACATCTTTAAAAAAGTCTTATTAATTTTGTACAGTAAAGACAGGTTAAATATAATAAAAAAAAGAAAGAAGGGAAAGGTCTCATACCTTGGAGGGCAGGGCCTGGCGCACATGCAGTGGGGTCTGGTGAGGAGGAAACTTGTCCATTTCTTCTAGGTTGTCGAATTTGTTGGCATGTAATTGTTCGTAGTATTCCCTTATGGCTTTGGGGATTTGCTTTGTTTTGTTTTTTTGCCGTGCGCTGCGGCATGCGGGACTTAATACCCCAACCTGGGACTGAACCTGGGCTACGGCAATGAAAGCGCCGAATCCTAACCATTAGGCAACCAGGGAACTCCTGAATTGCAAGGTTTAGAATTCATGTCTTCAATGTGCCTGGCACATAGCCAGTCCTTAAGAAATGGTGGGAATAGAGTGAGTTTTAATTAGGGAGCTGGTTCCTTTCGGGCACACCTGAGGCATACTTAAGGGTGTCAGAGAAGGTAACATTTAGAAAGTCCTATTTTGGTTCAGATAAACACAGTAGATAAACACACACATTTATTTTCACCCTTTCCTGAATTTGCACTAGAATGACAGTGAAGGGATTTTAAAAAAAAAAAAAAAAAAAAAAAGGTATTAAACCCTCAAGGACAAAGAGAACAGGAGAGGAGACAGCAGACATACCACTGGAAACCCAGTGCAGCCCAGTGCACAGGCAGCTGCGGGGAAAGCAGAGAAGCAATCAGTGTTTCCCTCAGAAGCCCCCTGAGGATGGGAAGTCAGCCGTATGGTGGCCTCTGGAAATGGAGCTGACATTGTTTAAAAAATCTTCAGACTCCACCTCCCTGCCTAGGGTCCCCTCTGTGCGGTGACTGCCCCTCCAGCAGACGTCTGGGATGAGTGGTTGTCTCATGAGAGGTTCAGAGAAGGCGTCTTTGGATGGGGGAACCCCTGGCATGCTGGACTGAAAAGGGAGGATTAAATGAACATGTCTATCCTAAAAGCTGAGCCCCTTTTTCCCCCCGGCTTCTCCCTCACTCAGCTCCTAGATCACTGGCGGCCAAGCCTGCACCCTCCAGAGGGTACAGAAGCTTCTCTGGGGAAGGTGGCCGGTCCTGTGAGAAATAAGAGAAGGTGATACCAGTGTCAAATCTGAACAGAAGGCCACGGAATATAAATATGGATATTCAACAAAAAAGCTCTGGATAATGATATTCCCATTAAACAACAACTCCCCGCTTCCCTTCCTGCCCAGCTCCTAGCAACCTCCATTCAAACCATTTTTTTTTTTCCTTTTGGCCACACAGCTCGGTCTGTGGGATCTCAGTTCCCTGATCAGGGATTGAACCCGGGCCCTCGGCTGTGAAAGCATGGAGTCCCAACCGCTGGACTGCCAGGGAATTCCCTAAACCTTTTTTTTTTTTAAACATCTTTATTGGAGTATAATTGCTTTACAGTGGTGTGTTAGTTTCTGCTTTATAACAAAGTGAATCAGCTCTACACATACATATACCCCCACATCTCCTCCCTCTTGCGTCTCCCTCCCACCCCCTAAACCATTTTTAAGGATAACATTTATTGAGACTCTAGTATGCTCCAGACACTGCACATTTAGTACTTAATCCTCACAAAAGCCATTCTGACAGATGAAGATGCTGGCGCTCAGAGAGGTTAGGTAACTTGCCCAAGCTCATGCACCTTATAAGTGGCAGGGTTTGAATGCAGGTCTGTCTTTCTGACTCCAGAGCTCTTGCTTGGGACAGCCCTGGGAAGCACTGTTTATACCTGTACCCCTCCCAGCTGTCCTTGGGCCTCCCCCTCATCTCCCCTGGCCCTTGCACACTGGAAGGGAGGCGTGGGATGAGCCCGGGCACTTGGGTGCCTGTGCCATCTCTGCAGTTCCCACTGCATCCTCTGGACCTGAGTCTCTCTGTGTGCCTATAGGTTGGTGGGACGAAGACTGGCGTGGTACGGTACGTCGGGGAGACAGACTTTGCCAAGGGCGAGTGGTGTGGCGTGGAGCTGGACGAGCCCCTTGGGAAGAACGATGGGGCGGTGGCGGGCACCAGGTATGGTGGGGAGGGAGGAAGGGAGTCCTGTTCTCCTAGGGTGGGTGCAGGGGTCGGGGTTGGGGCATCTGAGAATGCCAGTGTTGAGCATCTGGGTGGCTGTGCCAGATACCATGTACAGATGCTACCACCTCCCTTCTGTCATAGCAGCTCACGGAAGCAGGTGGTGGGAATATCACCCCCATTTTACAGATCAGAGAACCAAGGCCAGATAGGTCATTGCTCAAGGTCACACAGAGAGTCACGAGCAAGCGCTAGGAGAGTCATCTGTCCCTGGGTTCCCCTCCCCCTGCCACCCATGACTAAGTGAGGTGGGAGCACCAGAAAAGGAGAGGCAGGGGTCCTGCCTTCTGAGAGTTGCCCTGGGTGACACAGGAAATAATCAGACAGTGCGTGGTGCTCTACAGCCAAGGTTAGGGTCACAGCTGGGTCCCAGGTTTCTCAGCATCTCTGATTAAAGGGAATTGACTGCCAAGAATGCTGGGTTGAGAAGGTCTAAGGCCATGCCTGGGCCCTTTGAGGGTGGGGGGTGGGTGATGCTATGGCTGAGCAGCGTCAGGGGTGTGGGGTAAGGCAAGGTGGGCTGCGAGCCTGTGTTGGCTGTCCCTGGGCTAGGTTCTGTCATCCAGGTGAGGCTGTGACAGCTCTGAGAAGGAAGGTGTGCTAGGCTGGGGGTCAGGCTGCACAAAGACCTGAATGCGGGAAGAGGCAGGGTGGGGTGGCAGTTTCAAGGTGAGCGGGAAACAGGACAGAACTAGGTTCCTGGTCCCCCGTGGAATCCATGGCTAGAGAGGTTTTGAGAGAAGATGATCCAGACTTCTATGACAACACTTGCCTTCCTGTTTTCAAGACGGATGTTTCTCTCAATTTACTCTTGCTTTCAGAATCCAGGGACAGGTTGGGCAGCATCCCTCACCCCACCCCTAAGGTGCCTCCTTCAGGCTTCTGCTTCTCCATTCGGGGGCTCCATGGGCAGAGAGCCTTGGGCCTGGGGGTGGTCCAGAGGCAGCCATGAGAGTGGGGCTGCAGATAAGGCTGGGAGCCTCTGACTGATGTTTGGGAGCCAAAGCATAGTGGACTTTGGGGTCCACTGGGTCCAGTCTCAGCTTTGCCATTTAACCAGCTATCTGACTGTGGGCAGGTTACTTAACCTCTCTGAGCCTAAATCTCATCTGTGAAATATGGATAACAATAGAGTGGTTGGGGGATTGAAATGAGCATTTATGTAAAGGGACTGGCATAGAGCAGGTGATCGGTAATTGTTATTCCTCCATCCCCCAGAAATATTCCTCCATCCCCCAACCACTGTTCATGGCTATGCAGAATATCAGGCCCTGCTCACCTCTATTCCCTTTCTGGGAGTCCTGTCTGTTGGTCTTAGGGTGTGGGTGACGGGTCGCCCAGGAGAAGCCTCTCTCTGCTGGGCTCTGAAGAGGTAGGGGAGGCAGGCCAGGCTCCAGGCTATGGGGCCGTGACAGCAGCATGGTCTCTCCTACCTCTCCAGGTACTTCCAGTGCCCACCCAAGTTTGGTCTCTTCGCACCCATCCACAAGGTAATCCGCATCGGCTTCCCATCCACCAGCCCAGCCAAGGCCAAGAAGACCAAGCGCATGGCCATGGGAGTCTCGGCACTGACCCACAGTCCCAGCAGTTCCTCCATCAGCTCTGTCAGCTCTGTGGCCTCCTCCGTGGGGGGCCGGCCCAGCCGCAGTGGCCTGGTGAGGGACACCCTGGTGTGTGTATGGGAGTGGGGCGGGGACAGAGAGACGCAGTTGTCCCCTGACTTGCTCTGGTTCCAGGCATCCATCAGTTTGGAGTTTTTGAACAAAGATGAAAATGTATATTTTTTAACAGAGAAATTGACCCATTTACATTTATTGTTATTTTTATATTACCGATTTGTCAGTAGCTTAAGCCCTTCCCTGGGAGTTAAAGAGGGTCATACAGAGGCAGGGCAGGTAATACAGGTGCACACAGGTGATACAGGTGCAGGGCAGGTGCTTTAGAAAGGCTGGCACAGCCACCTTGGGTGAGCAGGGGAGGTGAGGTTGCCCTTCCAGCAGAGCTCTGTCTACACGGGAGGTTCCTCCTAGGCCAGGAGAAGGTGGCCCAGGTGAGGGAGCCCACCATGAGGCAGACCCCCAGGGGCTGTGACTCTCCTGGGAGCAGGGAGTTCCCTGGATCGCAAACATCATGATTCCCTTTACATAACTAGGCAGAGTGTCTAGGGCCCTGGGAGGGGAGGAACCGAACCCCAGGAGTTGAGGCACTTGGATCCCCCGCTTGCTGGGTAGTGGTGGGTTGCCTGGACGGTGCTCCACATCCCTGAGTCCTGCCTGCACCCACGCCTTCCTGCAGCTCACGGAGACCTCTTCGCGCTATGCCCGCAAGATCTCGGGCACGACTGCCTTGCAAGAGGCGCTGAAGGAGAAACAGCAGCACATCGAGCAGTTGCTGGCTGAACGGGACCTGGAGCGGGCCGAGGTGGCCAAGGCCACGAGCCACATCTGTGAGGTGGAGAAGGAGATCGCCCTGCTCAAGGCACAGCATGAGCAGGTGGGTGGGCAGGCAGGGCCATGGAGCACCCAGAGGGCACCAGCGCTCTCCTCGGGCCAGTCTTGTCCCTCAGTCACGCTCAGTGAGGAGAACTTGGGGTGTGCAGAGAACACTGAGACGCATGTTACCAGCACCCCGCATCCTCCTGGTGAATTTCCTTCCAATGGTAGGTCCACATTCTACCTCCGCAACCTCGATACAAACTTGCGTGTCCTGCTTTTTCCTACTTCCTGTAGTGCGAGCACGATTTCTAGGTCATGGAAAATTCTTCCCCGTTTGAAGGACTGCGTTGCCGTCTGTTACGGGCTGTGTCCTTACTGACGTGGCCTGTCCCCTGCTGGTGTTTAGGTGGTTTTCCAATTCCTCACTTTTTCTAAATAATCCTGATGTAAACATTTTTGGGGTACATCTGTCCACATCTCAGATCATGCTTTCGAGCAGATTGATTCCTGGGTTGGGTTTCAGGGAAGGAAGTCCTCGCCCATAGCCTTGACTCTGCTGCTGTCATGTGTCTACTCTTCCCTGCTGCTTGTTCCCCACGTGGGAGCTCCCTCCTAGGCCCCTGTCCCCATTTGGAGCCTGGCTCACTCTTCCCTCGGGTTCCGGAATTACTAAGGCCAAGCTCATGTGTGTGCCGTGACAGGGGCCTTGACAAGACAATAGGTCTTAGGCCCTCAAGGGCTGAGGGAGGTGGCAGGTACTGGGGGCAGGTGGACCTGATGTTCCCGTTCCTGGCACTCAGCCGGCCCTCTTTCCTCACATCTAGGTCCACGGTTCCGGTCAGATTAGGGCTGGCAGGGGAGTAGGGGTGGCTGGGTTCCAAGCCTGGCTCCTTGCACCACCTCCACACCCACCCCTCCCCCACCGGGCTCCCGGTCCCCAGGAGGGGGCTGACCCTGTCCTGGCCCTCGCTCGGGGCCCAGTATGTTGCAGAGGCAGAGGAGAAGCTGCAGCGGGCCCGGCTGCTGGTGGAGAGCGTGCGGAAAGAGAAGGTGGACCTGTCCAACCAGCTGGAGGAGGAAAGGAGGTAGGTGCCGCTCCTGTCCTGGTCCTGGCGGGACACTTTCCTAGAGCCTCGTTGAGGATGACCAGGAAAAGGAAGGCTCAGGACCAGCAGGCACAAACCGCACCTCCACCACGTACTGGCTGTGTCACCTGGGCTGGTGACATGAGCTCTGCGGGCCTTAGTCGTCTCATCTGCAAAGTGGGGTGATGATCCTCATTTCTGCAGGCTGTTGGGAGGACTTTTCCAGTAAAGCACCCAGCATGACACTGAGCACGTGGGAGATACTACATACGTCACTGTTTTCCTTCCTGACGTGGGGTTCACCGTTCCTGCCCTGCCAGGCTCATGCAGCATCATGAGAACGCCCAGGCGGGTGGGGGGGACCTATCACTAGGGAGACGTGCATCCGATGTCCCCACCCCGTGACCCAGTTCAGCGCAGGGAACACCCCTTCTGCATCAGGTCCCTCACGTGGAGCTCACAGCCCGTGTCCTGAAGCTTCATTCCCATTACATGTGTCAGGAAACCGAGGCTCAGAGAAGCAGCAGGAAAAGGCCCCTGGAAACACCTTGCGCCTGGGGCTCAGCCCTGGGGCTGGGTGCTTTACCTGCTCTGTCTCTCTCTGTCTTACAATTAGCCCAGGAGGCAGGTATTGCCCCCCAGGTCACAGATGAGAAAACTGAGGCTCAGAGCAGGGAACGGACTTGCCTGAGGTCGCCAGCCTGTTAGTGGTGCCACTGGCTCTTTCTGTCCTGCCAGTGGCAAGTGGGAGTTGTGTTCCCTGTGTGTGGGGACTCTGGCCTGACTTGGTCCTGGGTCACCTGGTGGGACTCAGAGCTGACTAGGGCCTGACAAGGGTTTCCCTCAGCCCAGAAGCCTCTCTTTGTCTCCTAGCTGCTGACACACAGATTTCTGTAGCTTCCTCTGCTCCCCTGCACAGTAGCACCTCCCAGACCCAGCCCTCCACCTCCCCCCAACTTGGGTCTGGTTTGGGCTTTCAGCTGAGGCATGTGCTCCACGGGCTGTTGTTACTGTCTGACTTGGAGACAGGAGGGCTTATTTATATCTGCCTGAGACGGTCGGTGGGGCCCACGCATCTGGTTCCCATGGCAACGTGCCTGATGCCAACAAACAAAAACAGATCTTTGAGACGTCGTGGGAGTTGTGTTCAGGAAGGCCTGGGTGCAAGTCCCAGCATTGCCCTGCACTTGCTGTGTGACCTTGGGCAGGTCACTGGCCCTTTCTGGGCCTTAGTTTCATCCTCTGTGTGCTGGGAGCTGTCACGAGGCCCCAGGAGTAGCAGCTTTGTGAGCTGTAATGTGCCTGTGTCTCTTCCCTGTGCTCTCTCGGGGGTGGGTGGGTGTGTCTCCTTGAGGGTGGGCCCCACACTTGCAGCAGGGCGTTGGGGGCCCTCCACATCAGGGAGCAGCCCAAGCAGTGGGGGCTGGGACTCTGGGCCCTGATTTGGGGGGGAGGGAATGAGAATGGGGTCAGTGGGGGAAGAAGCCCACCTGGCCTCCTTCCCCACAGACTGTTCCGTGTGGCATGTCTGTTCCCTGCTGTGATGAAAACAGAGCTGTTAGTGCTTCCATTTACTATCCATTCTGTTATTTATTTCCACAACCACCCTAGCAGAGAAGGATGCTGCATTAAACATTCCTATTGTATATGTGTGTGTGTGTATGTGTGTGTGTGTGTGTGTGTGTGTGTGTGTGTGTAATTTTTTTAATTTTTAATTTTTTTGGCAGAAGGAAGGATTTATTTCTTGCAGCAAGTAAGGAGAACACTGAGGATCTTTCCCAAAGCAGTGTCTATTTTAGAGAAGGCAGTGTTCTCTGTGTAGAGCATGGATCAGTAAATTGGGAGGGCTGGATGTTTCCAGGAGCTTGGGCTCTGGGCAGTGTCTTCTGCATAATCTGAGTGTGGACTTTGGGCCACCTGTGGCCTTGGCTCTCTCTGCTATTGCTGACTTGGCAAAGCCCACCCCTCTGGGTGAAGCTCACTCAGCCCCCTCTCCCCCTGCAGGAAGGTGGAGGACCTGCAGTTCCGAGTGGAGGAGGAGTCCATCACCAAGGGAGACCTGGAGGTAATGGTCAAAGGCCCCCCCAACCCCAGGCTTGCACCCCAAGCCCAGCCCTCGAAGGGCAAATGGCCATGAGGTCTAGGCAGCAACTCTGGGCCCCCTGGGAGGGGGCAGGGGCTATTGCACGGAAGAAATGGGGAAGGGTCAAAGATCATACCCTGGTGGGGGGTGGCGGTCATGAGAGACTCAGGTGTCAGAAGTGGGAATGGCTCAGCTCCAGGAGCCCCAGAGGGGCCATGCTTCCTGTGTCAGCAGCTGGGTGGAATGGACCCAAGGCATCCACAGAGCTGGGCCTGAGGACATAGAGGCCAGGCTCACCCGTCCCTTCTTTCTTGGGCAGTAGCCCTAAAGGTGTTCCCTGGGCCCTTTGTTCGTCTTGAATTCCACGTAAAATTTTGGCTGGAAATAGCTTGTGGTTGAGTCACAGAATTTATAGACGGGAAAACAGGCTCAGAAAGGCAAAGGGACCATCCCAGTCATGGAACAAGTCAGCAGCCAGGACTCCTGACTCCTGCATCCAGCCCGTAAGAATGGCCAGTTACAGCGCCTCCTCAGTTATAGCACCTGGACGAGGGGTCTGGACCTTTCACTCTCACTCTGCAATCCAACCCACCCTTTCTGAGCTGAGGGATGAAGGATGCTCCCTGCCCCCACCCCAAGACAAACACTAACCCCCCTCACCAAATCATTCGGAGACCACGGGGCTCACTAGGCCTGCTCACAGTTGGGTGGGCAGGAAT
>NW_006796716.1:1537883-1540085 GCF_000442215.2 Lipotes vexillifer | reverse complement strand
CACAGTGGGGTGGGCAGGAATGCCTTTCCACTGAGACCCTTCCTGCTCCCTGGGAGGTGACAAACGACAGGGACTCCCAGAATCGTCAGATGGGGCAGGGGGCAGTCAGTTCAGTCCCTCTCCACACTCTGGTCCTGGCCCTAATTGGCCTTGGGCAGCCTCTTCCTTTCCCTGGGCCTCTGTTAGCTCCTCTGTAAAATGAGGAGGTTGAACTAGGTCAGTGACTCTCAGACTTGAGAACTCATCACCTAGAGGGGTGTGTTCAGACACGAAATGCTGGGCCCTGGCCTGAGTGGCCGTTCGGTAGGTCTGGGTGGGCCCCGAGAATCTGCATTTCTAACAAGTTGCCAGGTGATGCTGGTCTGGGGACCATGCTTTGGGAATCACTGCACTAGATCATGTCTGAGCTCCAATGGGAAATTACGGTTTCTGATTTTGTGAAAAAGCCCTGTTAAGACCCCTATGACTTCCAAGGTCCAGCAAAATTGTGCATATGGCTGTCCTGTGCCTGGATGACCACGGCTCGGGGAGAGACATGTGTGATCTAGGGTCACTGACAGCTGCCCCTGTTGAGGCAGGTTTTGCTGCCTGAGCTTAAAGGATGGATACTGGGGCACAACCTGGTGCAGGACCCCCAGCCTGGTATCAGCGTGTTCCAGTGTAAGTTTCCATCTTAGCCCAGGGGGCAGGTCATGTGGTTATGTTTAGCAGGCTCTCCTGCTGGGCGGCTGCCCTCCTGCAGAGTCTGGGCGGGGTGGGGGGGCGGGGCTTCTGGGTAAAGCACCTGTGGTTGCAACGAACAGAGACCCCTCCTGCCAACTCCAGTCATCCGGGGGTTACTGAAAGGCTGCAGGGAAGTCTCACAGCCCCAATGGCAGGCAGTTCAGGGAACCAGAAGGAGGAACAGCATCAGAAATGGAGCCTATTCTCCCCCACTGAGGGGCCTCCCTCTTCTCATGACTCATGGTCAGTCTGTCTGTCTGTCACCGTGTCTGCAAGTCTCCTGGCACATCTGCTCCCTTCTCCCCGACACCCATCCTCTTGGATCTGCCCAGCCTCCAGCACCCACTGTCTCCCAGCTGTCCTCTTGGGAGAATCTGATTGGCCCCAGGCTAGCCAGCCAATGGTCTGGCTGGCTTTGGATCAGGTGTCCAGCCCAGATCCAATCAGCCTTGGCTGGGAGAGGCGTGGGGGTGGGACAGACAGTGACAGACAGCTAATTCAGTCCAAGGGCAGTGGAGCCCCGTTGCTGCTGTTTTTCTTGTGACTATATTCATGGCAACCAGAAGGCAAAAGCCCCTCTCATCCTCACCTGTCTTAAAAGTCAAAAATAAAACCCAGAATACATCCTTGAGCTTCTGGTCCCCCTCCAGCTATGTCACCCCAGTTCTCTGCTTGTCCTTCTGCTGTCCTCACTCCCCCAGCTACCCAAGGTGCCCCATTCCAACCTCTCACCTCCTTCCTGACCTTGAATGTTGGCCTGTCCAGGGGCTCAGTCTCAGTCTACACTCTCCCTGAGAGCGTCCAGTCTGTGGCATTAATGCCCTTTATAAGCCCATGATTCCCTTGGTCCTCCCCTGAGCTCCATGCCAGTATACCCACTGGACATCCCCACCAGGAAGAGCAAGTGACAGCTACTTGAAATAGTTCCCGGGGCTTCAGGAAAAAACTACCACAGTTCAGTGGCTTCAGACAGCACACATTTATGCCCTCACAGTGCTGGAGGCCAGAAGTCTGAAATCAAGGTGTGGACATGGTCAGTTCCATGCCTCTCTCCCAGCTCTGGTAGGATGGCTGGCAGCCACTGGTGTTCCTCGGCTTGTCGCCGCATCACTGCCTCTGTCGTCACGTGGCCTTCCTCCCTGTGTCTTCCTGTGTCTCTTCCCGTGACCTTCTCATAAGGACACTAGTCATCAGACCCACCTTAACCCAGTATGATGTCATCGTAACTACTTTCATGTGCAAAGACCCCATTCAAAACGAGGTCACATTCTGAGGTTCCAGGTGGACATGAAATTTGGGGAGATGCTCTTCAGCCCAGGACAGCACCCCCCACATATAACGTGCCCCAAACAGATCTCTCCATTTGTTCCTGCCTCCCCTTCACCCCGCACCCCCCTTATCCTTCCCATCTCAGTAATTAGCCCTACAATCCACAGGGTTGCTCAGGCCCCACAGCTAAAATTCATCTTGAACCTTCTC
>NW_006796716.1:1530626-1537870 GCF_000442215.2 Lipotes vexillifer | reverse complement strand
TTGACCCTGCTCTTTCCCTCGTCCTTCCACCAGAAACCCACTTGACCTTGCCTCCAAAATGGTCTTCATCCCCGCCGCCACCTTCCTGGACCAGGTCACAGTGGGTGACCTGGGACAAGTTACCCCTCTGTTTGGCCCCTGTGTTTTCTCTCTTGTTCCACACTGAAGCCAGATAGCCTTCAAAAAGAATCTTTAGAAATTTTTAATGTTGGAAAAATTTTTAACATAAGTAGAGAGGACGGTATGATGCACTTCCATTTACCCATCGCCCAGCTTCAACGATGATCAACTCCTGGCCACTCTTGTGTCACTGCCATCCACAGCCCTCTCTCAGGTTATTCTGAAGCAAACTGCAGACATCGTATGACCAAATCTCTTGAAAACATAAATCAGATCCTGCCCCTTCCCTCCTCACACATCTGGTGGCGCTACTCTAGATAAAAGCCGGGCTCTGTAGCCCAGGGACGAGCCTGGGGACCCAGCCCTGCTCCAGGTATGTGGGGCTCCTGTCTGAGCTACAACACCCCATGCTCTGTCTGAGCTTCTGCACGTGCTGGTTCCTCTGCCTGAAACACTCGTTTCTCCTCCACCCCTGCCCTGGTCAGCGGGTTCCTGCTTTTCCTGCAGGTCTACCCTTAAATTGTATTTCTCAGAGATGCCTTCTCTGCCTCCTTGATTTTGCCTCATCCTCCTTGCTCTGTTCCTAGGCCAAGTCACAGTCTGAAATGGTCCTCACTGGCCACGTACTGTTTGCATCCCTCCCCAGATGTAAGCCCCTTGGGGGGACCCCTGTCTGTCTTGCGCTCCTTCCTGTCCCCGACGCCAGAGCAGGGCACAGCATGGTGAGATGCTTCTGGAAAAAGGCCGGGGACATGTTTTGTGGTTCTTGAATGGGCGTGGCATCATGTTGCCTCATGAAAACGTGTGCCACTCCCTGCTGCTCCCCTGGTGGGGATGTCAGGTAGCTACCTTAGACTTGAAGATATTGGGGCTTTGCTGTTGTTTTATCATCCAGGGGTTTTGTGTTATTGTTTTGTGAATTAAATAGCGCCTCGGTGTTATTTTTCCTTGGCATGGGGACACCCATTGTAAGGCGAAGAGTCAGAACTCAGAATCAGCTATTTGTTGAGAATTGGCTCTGCAGCTCAAGGCCTGGAGGGAGATTAAGAGGGGCGACGTGCCTCTGGCCTTCAGGAGCCACTGGTGCAGTTGGGGAAACTCCTCCCCAATTAATAATAGCAGCCTTCTGTTATCCGAGGAGCGTCCCAAGGCAGTAACTTTGTGCTTTGGAGTGGGGTAGACACCATGTGTACAAGGAGAAGGGGGAAAGCTGTAGGTCAAGGGCTCGGGCCAGGCTTCACCGAGCTTCCGGGATTTGGACGGGGGCAAGGACACAGGGAGTCCCCCGCTTCAGGAGCTTCCTGCTCTGTGTTGCTGCTGGAAGTCTATGTCTCCCCTCCGTGGAGTCAGGCTGGTTTGGGGGTGGGGAGGCCCTGGTTCTAGAATCTGGAAGTCTGAAGTTTAGGCCTCCTGCTGCCCCAAGTTGCTGGATGATTCTGAGCCTGAGGTCTTCCCCCTGGAGTGGCCGCTGTAAGATAAGGAGATAACCGGGATACTCCGTGTGTGTGGGGGGGGGAGGGGGCGGGGCTTGGGTTCTAAAGTTGGCACGTGAAACAGAAATTACATCCTCCCAGGTCGTCCATCTCACCTAAAATCTAGGCTTCGGGGGCTCTCCCCCCGCCCCAAGCTCCTATGGGTTCTCTTGTGCCCCCATGGACCAGGAGGCTGGGAGTTCTGAAAGTGAGAGTAAAGAAGGGTCCTTTTGTAGGGGCTACTAGATGAAGTTGCCCATGAAATTGTGAAGCTGGAGGCTTTTCTTGCCCTTGGGGCCACAGGTAGGTATTTGTGATCAGGCTCTGTGTAGTCTGGGTCCCGGGCAGGGTCGCTGTGCCTGTCATCAGAGGAGAGGAGCAAGGTGACACGGCCCCTGCCAGGCTGGGGTTGAGGCACCATCTTCAGCCTGTAATTTTCTGGAGAATGAGCAGGGCTGTATTTTAGCACTGGGGCATGCTGCCCTCTTGCGGGGAGAGAGAGAAGAGGCATTTGTTCCTTTAGGAAAATTCACAAGAATAAGATCATGGGCCAGAGGACATAAAGGTCTCTATAGCTCTTGATGAATTGCACGAGTATTTCTGGGATGATACTGTGAGTCTACACCGTCACCATTACCCTTGCCCGTGTCGGGCGTATTCTTGGTTTTCACACAATATGCTACGGTGCTAAGCCCTGCCTCTCCTGAGCTGCCGCTCAGATTTGCTCTTACCTCATCTCTCCTTGGTGATGACGGGATGTGCAGGAGGATGCAGACAGAGGACCCTGGCTTCTCCCTATGGAGAACTTGGTGTCCAGACCCCCCTGGATGCCCTGGGCCTTCAGCCTCCTGCTGCCCTCGCAGATCTCTTAGGGGAAATCCAAATGCCAGTCTGGATGCCCTGAGAATGTCGGGCTTTGTTAGTGTGTGAAGCGGGTGTTGTAAAGCAGGGACAAAAGTGCTCTTGTGCTTTCGGGAGGCCAGGCGTCCTCGGCAGGGCCTGGGGAGTGGGCAGTGCTGGGGCCGGGTTTGGGGCAGGCGGTGGGAGGCCTAGTCCAGCCTCCACTAAGGAGGCCTGGCCGGGAGAATCCTGACGGTATGGGTATATTTGAAAACCTCCCATTCAGTTGGTTCTTTGACCTTTAAGACAGGCCTGGGGGCCAGGAATCCTGGGGTCATTTACGGGGGCTTCCTGTGTGCAGGATTCTGTGCCTAAAATGAGAAACAGCCCTAGGCTTCCCGATGGGGCGGGGGGAGTAGGCTTTGGCTCCTGCCCCGGAGCTGCAAGGGGAAGGGCCACCTGGGGGTGACAGAAGGGATCCGGGTGCCCATTGTTGCCCCTTCCAGGGGCCGGCTTGCGCAGGGTTGCTGCAGTCTGTGCTCTGCCCTTAAACACACCCAGCGGGGACACAGTGAGGGGCGGGCAGCAGGCCCACCCCTCCCTGCCTCCCCAGACCTCCTCTCTTTCCTTCACCTGCTGTCCTGCCTTGTGCACAGAAGATGACGTGCCTCTCTCTCTCTTTTTCTCTCTTCCTCCGGCTTCCTGTCCCTGTGCCCCTCTCTCCTGTCCCCACCTCGCCACCCGCCCCGGGTGGACCAGACCCAGACGCAGCTGGAGCACGCACGCATTGGCGAGCTGGAGAAAAACCTGCTACTGGAGAAGGCGCAGGCCGAGCGGCTGCTCCGAGAATTAGCCGACAACAGGGTAACCCCCGCCACCTCCTGCCACCAGCGCCTTCGCCTGCTGACGCCCCCTTCAGCTTCCCTGTTTTTATTATTTTCTCTCTCTCTGGCCGCTCTCCTCACTTTTTTTTTTTTTTTTTTTTCCTTTTGCGCCCCTTCTAGGGAGGTTTAGGAACGTGCTTTTATGCTCCGTGGCCATGTGATGCTTGTTGAGAGGAGGGGGTCTTGGTTCTCTGGGACTTTGCTCCCCAGCTCGTGGACCCACTGGCTGGGAGTGTTCTGTGCGAGCCTCCTCCCGCCCCCCCACCATTGCATTGCCATGACTGTGCAATTGTCATGTTCAGAAATCGGGGGCTCTTGGGAACATTCTGCCCCTTCTGTGGCCAACCTATCCACGCCTCCCTTCTCCCCAGGCTGGGGAAGGCAGAGGTTGGGAGACTGTGGATCCAGGTTTCTTTAGCCTGGAGGGTCTTAAATAGAATGGCATGAGGGGCCAACCTGAAGGACCTGGGGCAGTGGTGGGCCTTGAGGGAGTGGGGTGTTCCCAGGGCATGAGACTCTGTGTCAGCCCCAGGGTGTGAGTGGTTCCTGGGCCAGGGAAAGCTCCGCGTGGGAGTGAAGTCCCCCCTGATTCCCAGGGCATGGTTCTGAGTCCAGTCTCCAGACCCTGCTAGCCCCTCCACGCCCATCATGCATGCCCCAGGGGCTGGGCCCCCATGCAGGCACACATCCAAACAGCTGGTCAGCCCAGCGGACAGCCCAGCTGCAGTTCCCCCGGCCATAGAGTTAAGCAGCCACAGAGCAGAGATTGGGGAAAACCACCGAACACAGGCTGTGGGTGTAGGGTGGGTGACCATTGGTTTCCACAGGTCAGCCTCAGTACACGGGTGAGCACGTGTGTGCCCATGAGCGTCTGGAGACACACACGGGTCCCTGTCCACACACTGGCCATTGCCAGGTGACTGTGTGTGCAGTACATATGCATGTACACGGAGTCTGCTTGAAGAAACCGACCCAGTCACGGTTGACAGGCTGGAGCCCTCCACACCAAGGCATCTTCCTCTAGGGTTCAACTTGATTAGAAAAACAAAAGCAGGTTTATTGAACTAAAGGTCACCTTCAGAAACAAATTTCTTAAGCTTGTAAAAGATTTAAAACTTTCAAATATATTGCACCCAAATCAAATCTGTGATCACTGACACGGTCAAAGTAGGTTTCTGGCGGATGGAGCCTCTGATCTCAGAGTTTTCCATCAGAAGGAGGGTCTGGGAGCATTCTTTTTTTTTTTTTTCTTCTGCGTTAAACATTAAGCCGGACCCTTCTTTGGCCACCCCCTCCAAAAGGCCTCTCTGTGAATCAACTCATTCCGGCTGGAACTTTTCTAGAGCAGGATAGTGCGGAATTCCCTGTTGTGTCTGCCCTTTAAAAATAACATGAGCTTGAAGAAAGCCATAACCTCAAATAGAGGGTTTCCTTTCGCCACCGATTTCTCCCAAACCGCCTAGAGCAGCGGGGACCAGGGAGTCCCCGAGTCACTGGGACACAAGCCAGGGGAAGCCTCCCCGGGAGCTGCGGTGGGCAGGGCGGCACTCAGGTGGAGTGGGGCATCCTTCCCTTCTCACGGCCTTCCCCCGTGCCCTCCAGCCGGCCCGCTGACCCCGGTCTCCCTCTCTCCCGGTAGCTGACCACGGTGGCCGAGAAGTCGCGGGTGCTGCAGCTGGAGGAGGAGCTGAGCCTGCGGCGCGGGGAGATCCAGGAGCTGCAGCAGTGCCTGCTACACTCCGGCCCGCCCCCCGCCGATCACCCCGAGGCCGCCGAGACCCTGCGGCTGCGGGAGCGGCTGCTGTCCGCCAGCCAGGAGCACCAGAGGGAGAGCGGCATGTTGAGGGACAAGTACGAGAAGGCGCTGAGGGCCTACCAGGCGGAGGTGGAGAAGCTGCGGGCGGCCAACGAGAAGTACGCACAGGAGGTGGTGGACCTCAAGGCCAAGGTCCAGCAGGCCACCAGCGAGAACATGGGGCTCATGGACAACTGGAAGTCCAAGCTGGACTCGCTGGCCTTGGACCACCAGAAGTCCCTGGAGGACCTCAAGGCCACCCTGAACTCGAGCCCGGGTGCCCAGCAGAAGGAGATCGGGGAGCTGAAGGCTGTGATGGAGGGCATCAAGATGGAGCACCAGCTGGAGCTGGGCAACTTGCGGGCCAAGCACGACATTGAGACGGCCATGCACGTGAAGGAGAAAGAGGGCCTGCGGCAGAAGCTGCAAGAGGCCCAGGAGGAGCTGGCCGGGCTGCAACAGCACTGGCGGGCCCAGCTGGAGGTGCAGGCCAGCCAGCACCGGCTGGAGCTGCAGGAGGCCCAGGACCGGTGCCGCGACGCCGAGCTGCGGGGGCGCGAGCTGGAGAAGCTGGACGTGGAGTACCGGGGCCAGGCGCAGGCCATTGCGTTCCTCAAGGAGCAGATCTCCCTGGCCGAGAAGAAGATGCTAGACTATGAGCTGCTGCAGCGCTCAGAGGCCCAGAGCAAGCAGGAGGCCGAGAGGCTGCGGGAGAAGCTTCTGGTCACTGAAAACAGACTCCAGGCTGTCGAGTCCCTGTGTTCGGCCCAGCACACCAACGTAGGCGGCCACCCCTCCTGCCTGGCTGTGCAGGGACCACGGACGGCAGCGGTCCAGGCTCTAGGGCCTGGCTGGGGAGGGTCTAGGTGTCTACTGACCTTTTATTTCCAGTCCAGGGAAGCGTCCTCGTTGCCCCCAGGAGCACGCCGTGCGAGATCGGAGGGCACCTGGCTCAGAGGAGGAGGCCCTTCCGTTAGAAGGGCAGCAGGCCCGGGTGACTGTGGGGCCCCAAGGCGGTCTGAGCTGACCTGGCTGGGTCCCCACAGGCCAGGCCTGGAGAGATGTGTCTCTGGGCACAGGGAACAGCCTTCTTCCCAGTCCCCAGACACGTCCTCCTGAGCAGGCTCCTGGGCCTCCCCAAAGCACCAGTACCAGATGCTCTGGCACTGGGCTGGCAGAGATGTGGAGGGCAAACCCTGCCCATCTCCAAGGCGAGCACCGACCTAGGGGACCCGAGGGTGGCCCCCTACCTGCTGGTCCTGATGAGACTGAGCAAACAGTTCAGCAGCCACTTTCCCAAGAGTGGGGTGGTCCCTGGGGCGGGACCCTGGAGAGGCTGCTGCCATTGGAATCAGCTTTGCTCCAAATCTAGAAGTCCCAGCTGAGCATGCTAGGGAGGCCAAGACCCCGGGTAGCCTGGGCGTGTGCTCCAGCGGGGGCAGGAAGGGCCTTATGAGTGGCTCTGGGCACCACACCGGGTGCAGGCCCTGTGATGCCCTGTCTCACCTGGACTCCTTCAAGGTCCATCCATATAGGCTTTGTTTCATAGATGAGCAAACTGAGATTCTGAGGCAGAGTACCTTTCCCAGGTTTTCTTGTCCATCAGTGGCAGAGCTTGTGTCCAGCCCCACTGCCTAAGGGCCAGCAGAGGGTGCCCGGGTTGACAAAGTCAAATCTTACACGATAGGACAGCTAGCAGCAAGATTGTTGCCTTTTTATTAGCCATGGGGATTCCTGAGCTTCTGGTTCCCTTTGTACACTTAAACCAGAATTTAACAATTGAGCCACAAGTATTCAGGAGTTCCACGTACAGGGGATGGCTTTTTTGTAAAAGGAGCTCTGCCCGTGTCACACCTTGAGGTCCCACTGCACCGGCCTTTCTGCCCCCTTCTCCCAGGGAGGGACCAGCAAGTGCTCTCCTAGGATGCTGGGCAGAGAGAAAAGGAAGATCCTCAGGTTAGCTGTGTACACATGACCTGATTGGCTGCTCAGGCAAGGAGGGTCAGGCCTGGGACCCCAGGACCTGGACTCCTTAGCAGGGGAGGTTTGGGGCTGCTGTGGTTCCGCAGGATGGCCTGCTGCCCCTCAGTCACAGACCTCAAGCCAAGGAGTGTGTGGTGATCTCAGGAATGC
>NW_006796716.1:1528731-1530575 GCF_000442215.2 Lipotes vexillifer | reverse complement strand
AGGAATGCCCATCTCTTGATTTCCACACACGTGGGGACTTGGTCTGGACCCACATGCCTCCCAGATTCAAAGGTTTAAGTCCAGGGACAACTCAATTTTTGGGCTCATGTAGTAAGTATGGGAATTTGGAAAAATTTTGGAGTGTGTCTCATTTTCCCTGCAGTGTGTATAAATAAAGATCTAGGAAGCTTAGTTAATCACAAAGACTGAGACTAAAGCAGGGCTTGGGATGTATGAGCAGAAGTATGAGGGGCAGGTGGATGGAGGTGACTGCCTGCCCAGCTCTGTGCTGCCCCGGTATGCAGTGCTAGAATCTGGCAAACTGCAGGCTCAGGGGACAGCCAGCTTGGGCAGGAGTCCAAAAACTTCTACCAAAAGGCAGCAAGGAGCCTGGTGATGTTTGCCACGCAGATTTTTTTTTTTTCGCTTGGTTGATCTTTTCTTCTTTGGCTTCTGGATTTTTTTTTTTTTTTAAAGACGTGTTAGAGAGAAAAGAATTGGCATTTCTTGAAGTCCCTCCGGGAGCCGACCCCGGTGCGTGCCCTGCACACGCTGCCCCATGGCGGTCAATTCTTGCTTTATGGATGGGAACCAAGGCCGGAAGTCTTGCCTCTGGATGATGGTGGAGACAGAGTCCCAGGACCAATCTCTGTAGGCATCCCAGGGAAGGAGACATCTGTTTAATATAATAGGCGTTTGCACAAAGTAAAGGGTAGGAGGTGATCACGTGGAAGCTACATTCCGGGGCTCTGGGAGCAGAGGGGGGTCCTCTTGTCAGGGAAGCTAGCCCAAGGACATCTGTGCCCCCTGCTTCATCGAGCCCTGAAAGTCTCCTTGAATTGGGGAGAGGTGGACTGGCTGGGGCTGAGGGCCGAGAGGGGTAGGCGAGTGTCCCCCTTACCAGGCTCTCCTTTCAGATGATTGAGTCCAACGACATTTCAGGGGAGAAGATGAGGATGAAGGAGACTGTGGAGGGTGAGTGGCCGCTGGGCCGGATGAGATGCGGGGCTATGGGGAAAGGCTGGTCGGTTCTGCCTCTGAGCTGGGTCCCGCTTTGTTTTGCATCGTCTGCCGTTTGGTGAGAGCCGCCTACTGCGTGCACCAGCCACTCACCCCCGAGGTGAGGAGGGCGGAGGCTCAGTTTATTGAGAACCTGATTGTATGTTTGGTTTTGTTATTTTTAAAATAGGTATAAACTTCAGATTCTTCAAAGGGCATATGGTGAAGCATCCTCTATCCCCTAGTTCCCTCCGCAAAGGCACAATGTTGGCCAACTCATGTCTCTTTTCCAGAGGTGGTTTATGCACATACAAGCACAGAGGTAACACAGATGGTGCCACACTTCCCACACTGTTCGGGCTCCTTACTCTTTTTTTTTGGCCATGGCGTGCGGTTTGCGGGATCTCAGTTCCCTGACCAGGGATTGAACCCGGGCCATGGCAGTGAAGGTGTGGAATCCTAACCACTAGACCACGAGGGAACTCCTTCGGGCCCCTTACTTCTTTTTGCCCATTTAATAATGTATCTTGGAGACTGCTCCCTGTCACTACATTCTTTTATATGGTGCAGAATATTCCATCATGTGGAGCTACCATCGTGTATTTAGCTGATGGATCACGGGTTGTTTCCAGTTTTTGTCTGTTACAAACCCTGCGGCAGGAAATTACCTTGCCCTCCACCAGGCTCAACCCGGGCCATCAGCAGTGAAAGCGCAGAGTCCTAACCACTGGACTGCCAGGGAATTCCCAAGGCTCAACTCTTTTTTTTTTTTTTTTTTTTGCAGTACGCGGGCCTCTCACTGTTGTGGCCTCCCCCCTTGCAGAGCACAGGGCTCCGGACCGCGG
>NW_006796716.1:1524760-1528515 GCF_000442215.2 Lipotes vexillifer | reverse complement strand
ATCGGCAGGCGGACTCTCAACCACCGCGCCACCAGGGAAGCCCTCAACTCATTTTAACTCCCACCGGCTCTGGTTGAAAGTATGTTTCCCCACAAGCTTCACCAACAAAATATTTCATCAAACTCTGTGATCTTTGCCAATCTCAGCTGTAAAAGATGTTACCCGATGTAGCTTCATCTTGCCTTTCCCTTACTGCGAGTGACACTCCATTGCCATTTCTCCTTGCATCCTTTGCCCGTTTTTTTCCCTGTTGGGTTATTGATCTTTTTGTTGATTTTTAGAAACTACTTATATATGACTTTGCAGACATTTTTGCCCCATTTGTGGTTTGTCTTTTGACTCTTCTTTGGGTGGTGGTTGCCGTGCAGATTTTTAAAAATCGGTCTTTTCTTTTGGGGATCCTGGGTTTATTATTTTTAAAATGTATTCCGTGGTTTCTTCTAGTACCTTTTAAGTTCCATTTTCTATGTTTAAATCTCGGATCCGTCTAGAATTCTCTCTTCTATAAGGTGTGAGGTAAGGATCCATTTTTATTTTTTTCCCAAGAGTACCCACTTATGCCAGTACCATTTTTGAAAACCTCATCTCCTGCCTCCACTGATTTGAATTAACCATATTTACCATCTTTAAATTCCATCAGGTAATTGGCTTTATTTCTAGACTTTCGATTCCTTTCCAATGACTTGTCTGTCTCTTCATGTGCCATTTCTACAGTGTTTTGAAGCTTTGTTTATATTTCAGTTACTGGCAGGGCTAGTCTTCCTGTTCTGCTTTTCCAAAATTCTCTCAGCCATTCTTTTTTTTTTTTTTAATCGAGACAAAATTAACGTAAAATAAAATTAACCATTTTAAAGCAAACAATTCAGGGGCGTTAATACATTCACAATGTCGTGCAACCACCTCCTCTATCTAGTTCCAAAACATTTTCATCACTCCAAAAGGAAGCCGCATATGCATTATCAGTCACTGTCTATTTTCCCCTCCCTACGGCTGCTGACAACTACTAATCTGCTTTCTGTCTCTGTGGATCTGCCCATTCTTGTTGTTTCATATAGATAGAACCATAAAATATGTGGCCTTTTATGTCTGGTTTATTTCACTTAGCATAATATATTCAAGATTCATCTGTGCTATAGCACATGTCAGTGTTTCATTCCTGTTTATAGCTGAGTAATATTGCATCGTATGCATCACCACATTTTTGCTTATCCATTTACCTGTCGAATGGGTTGCTTTCACCTTTTGGGTTGCTTTCACCTTTTGGCTATTGTGAATAGTGCTGCATGAGCAGGTACTTGTTGAGTACCTGTTTTCAGCTCTTTGGGGTATATACGTAGGAGCAGAATTGTTAAGTCATATAGTAATTGTGTGTTTAACTCTTTGAAGAATTTTTTTGCCAGACTCTCTTAGCTAGCCTTGCTTATTTTTTCCAAGCGATTTTAGAATCAGTTTATCTAGTTCCACAGAAATTACAATCTGGCTGGTATTTTTATTGGTATCATGTCAAATTTATAAATTAACTTACAGAAAGTTAATACCTTTCTAGCACTTTCCATGAATCTTTTTCATGACTGTTCTGAGGCTGTCCGGTATTGAATGCACATGGCCAAGTGACATGGGCACCATTACTATCCCCATTCTTCACTTGAGGAAGCTGAGACTCTGAGAGTTAAGTTGCCCAAGACCACACAGTATTGGTGCCTCTTCTCAGGGTGGGTTACCCAGAGGGACCACTGGAATGACGAAGAACTTGGACTCTTGAGGCCAAGTGTGACCCCAGTTTAGGGTTTTGATGGAAGGGCCACCCCCTCACCCACTGGACCGCAGTGTTGGCCCTGGAGTATTGATGGCCCCTCATCTCTCCCTTCACCCCAGGCCTGCAGGACAAGCTGAACAAGAGGGACAAAGAGGTGACAGCCTTAACATCCCAGACCGAGATGCTCAGGGCCCAAGTAAGTGGTAAGTCTCCCTCCTTCAAGGCAGATGCGGGGAGCTTTCTTTGGGCCGTGTGCCAGTCCAGCAGTGGGTGGGTGGTACTGCGTCAGGGTGCCCTCCCCCACTCTGCCTTGAGCAGAAGGCAGCCTGGCCCAGTTCACATGCACTGGGCTTCCACCTGGACAGCAGTGAATGGGGAGCAGTAGCCCACGCTCGGTCCGTAATATAATTGGGGGTCCCAGCCAGCTTCTCTCCTCAGAGCCAGGTCTGTGTTCTCTGTGTTCTGAAATTGCATCACTAGTTCTCACTTTCTGGGCTTGAAGACCCTTGGGTTTCAGTCTCTCTACCTTTTGATACAGTATTTGTGCACCAGTCCCTAGAAGAAATACCAGGATTTCAGAATCAGGGGGAAAGACTTTGGCCACAGCAAAAAGCAAGGCACAGGGAGAATGAGGCCAGAGGGAAGACTGGGGAGAGACGGGGGGTCTGGAATTTGTGACTTGGTGACAAACTGGCCCTGCTTCTTGTCCGCCAGAATGCCATTGGTGGTGTCCATGAGACGGCCCACATCCTGGGAAATGGTTCCCACCCCCACTCCTTTCCAGTTCCCATCACGTTCACGTGGCATAATTGGTCCCGACAAAGGTCAGTTGACCTCAGATTCCTCCGGGGCCAAGGTGAAGTTTTAGCTTTTCCTTGTCCAGGCAACGGTGTAAATACTCGGGCCCTGTCTCGGGAAGGGTGGACTGCTTTCCTGACACCAGAGGGCCTGGCTACTGTGTGGGAGCTTTGGTCTGCTTTTCGTAGCTCTTCTCGGCCCCTCGCCGCCTGGCCGTACAGGACAAGAGAGGCCCACTCAGTGGAGTGTGTCCCTGTGACCCCTGGGAAACCTGCTCCCTGCCCGGGCCTTGGCCCCCAGGTGAGACAGGTTCCTACGGTGATCCCGGCGCTCTCCCTCCTTGCCCTGCCGGCTGGCCCTCAGCACTGGAGAGCAAGTGCAGGTCGGGAGAGAAGAAGGCGGACGCCCTCCAGAAGGAGAAGCGGCGCTTGGAGGTGGAGCTGGAGGCCGTGTCCCGGAAGACCCATGACGCCTCGGGCCAGCTGGTGCTCATCAGCCAGGAGCTGCTCAGGAAGGAGCGGTGAGTCAGCCGTGGGCTGTGTGTTCAGACCTGCCTGACCCTCACTCCACCCAGTTAATATTAGCCAGTCTTTTCCCGAGGTGGGGCAGGGATAGACCCGGTGGACAGATGGCTGGCATCGCCGATGATCACCATACTATGCACTGCTAAGCTCCGATGAAGCCTCAGAATCCTTCTTAACACAGTTCTCCAAGCAGAGCTTATAGGAAAGGTTAGTGGTTCCCAAGCATCTTGGGCCCAGGGACTCCTTGAAACTCTTAAAAATTATTGAGGATTCCCACCACCTCTTCCTTGAAGCTCTTCTTGATTGATGTAGGCCACCGTGAGCTCCCCTGTGCTTCTGTGGTACTTAGGATGGGAGTGGGAGATCAGCAGATTAAACAAGTAGAGATTTATTTTCCTCACATAAGAAATCTGGAAGTAGCTGTAGCTGGCATTTGGCTCAGTGGCTCAAGATATCAGTGCCAACACCTTTGTTCTCTTGGGTTCTGCTAGACTCTCCCTCGTGGTTGCAAGGTGGCTGCTGAAGCTCCAGCCATCAGGAGCCATCATTCCTAGCAGGAAGAAGGAGGAGAGGGAAAGGGTCAGGGCCAGCAGACTTCCACTTTGTTCTCAACTACCCATGGCCACCTGGAGAGGGAGTTTTCCCCTCCTGTATAGTAGATGCAAGCAAGGGAAAGA
>NW_006796716.1:1522042-1524737 GCF_000442215.2 Lipotes vexillifer | reverse complement strand
GAAAGAGCTTAGAAGGTGTGTGTCCTTTTCTCCCGTGCTGTGCCTGTGGAAGACATTGCTACTTGATCACTGCACTCTTTTTCTGCAAAGCCCAGACTCATTCTCACCACAGTACTCCAGGCAGCTACTGCCAGTTGATTAAGAGTTGACATAGGAAATAAAACTTATTTGATATCAAGCATCTAAAATGTCTGGCCACATGAGCTCTCTTGGATAAATGTTTTGTTTTTTTAATTTAACTTTATTATTATTTTTAAATTTGAGATAACATTGATTTATAACATTATATAAGTTTCATATGTACATTATATTTCTACTTCTCTATTATTTAGTTTTTAATTAAATACTATATTCTCTTTTTAAAATTTATTTTATTGAAGTATAGTTGATTTACAATGTTGTGTTCATTTCTGCTGTACAGCAAGGTGATTCAGTTATATATATATACATTCTTTTTCATATTCTTTTCCATTGTGGTTTATCACAGGATATTGACTATAGTTCCCTGTGCTCTACAGTAGGACCTTGTTGTTTATTCTCTATATAATAGTTTGCATCTGCTAATCCCAAACTTCCAAATATTCTCTTTTTAAAAAAAAACTTCAAAATCATTCTAAGAAAGGCTAAGTCCTCTTGACCGTACCATCCCCAAATCCTGGCCCCTCTCGGGTTGTGGTTGGATGGTTTCAGGCCTTGTATTTCCTCTCTGGCCCCTCCTGGCACAGATGCTGTCTTAATAGCCAGCGTCCCCCCTCACGGTGGCCAGTCTCCAGGCACTTGGCAAATTGCGGAGCGCGGGAGGGGAGGGGCCCATCTGAGTGCAGGTGTTCTGTGCGCCCTCCGCCCCCTCCAGGAGCCTGAACGAACTGCGTGTGTTGCTTCTGGAGGCCAATCGCCACTCCCCGGGGCCTGAGAGGGACCTGAGCCGCGAGGTCCACAAGGCCGAGTGGCGGATCAAGGAGCAGAAACTCAAGGATGACATCCGGGGCCTGCGGGAACAGCTGACCAGGCTGGTACGTGGGGAAGGGGGCGGCCTGGGGATAGCAGACACCAGGGAGGGGCTGGGGCTATCTGCTGTCAGCCATGGAGACTGGTGACCTCCTGGAGCCACCCCAGGGATAGCCAAGTCACAGGGAGCGTTCAAAATCCCCTAGAACCACAGGCAGGGTCAGTGAGGTACCTGGTGGAGGGGCCGTGGGCAGCCCCTTTTGTAGATATTGTGGCCAGCTGTGTGTCCGTCTGGGTGATGCAGTGCAGAGGAAGACTTCCTAAGAATCTCACCAGTCCAGAGGTGGGATGGGCTACCGACAGGTGGTGAGCTCACCATCCAGAGAAGTATTCAACCAGAAACCAGCTCCTTGTTCAGGGTCCAACAGTGGCGATTCATGCATCCATCTCAGGAAGGAGAGGGGAACAGGGGCCTGACTGAGCAGAGTCTCCAGAGGTGGGGGTGGGGTAGGCGAGTGATGCTGGTAGCACAGGATGGAACCATCCCACTCCATCCCCCTGTGGTCAGCCTTTAGGACGAGCCGGTGGCCGGTTCCTGGGCCTGGTCAACTCCAGAGCGTTGACAAGATAGGGTCTGGGAGGACAGGACTGCTGAGGGGAAGCTGCTCCAAAGCCCCTCGCTGCCCTCCCACCCAGCCACACAGGCTCAGCCACGCTGGAGGAGATGGAAGGAGAAGTGGGGCCTGCAGCCATGGAAGCAGCCCTGGGCCTACAGGGTTAAGGGAGAAGGGTATCACTCTGGCTGCACCCAACTGTGTGTGGGGACCACCGGGCCCAGCCGCCCTGTGGCCTTTCAGTCCTGGCAGGTCTGGCCAGTAGGGCGTTGGTTACAGAGCCCTGCGTGGTCCTCGTGGTGCTGTGAGCCTGGGCGTAACTCAGAAGCCAAGGCCCCGAGGCTGGTGTGGATTTGGGAGCTCTGATTCCAAGGCTTTCCCAAGCCGCGTGGAGGGGGCAGAGCCGCACTGACTGTCTCCATGGGCCACAAGCTGGTGAAATTTACATGTGACTGGCTGCCCCTTACACTAGGAGAGCCTCTCCCATATCCCCCTTCACTGTCCGCAGTGCCACGGAGCTGCCCCTCTGGGAGAACTAGGGACGGGCTTGGTGGTTAGAAAACCTCCTGAACGAGGAAGGTTTGGGTGGAGATGGAGGTTTGGGCAGAGGGTCAGAGCAGAGCAGAAGGACCCTGGAAGCACCGGCCCAGGGAGGGCAGTGCAGGGAAGCTTCGTGTGGGAGTGAGGAGGCTGGTCTGCCCACAAGGCAGGTGCATCTCCAGGTACCACGGTGGGCGGGGTCAGCTGCTGAGCACTTGGAAGGGAAGGGAAGGCATGTCCTGTTGGGGCAGGGGAGGGTTCTGAGAGGTTCGGGGATGAGGCTGTAGGTCTAGAGGTGAAGAGGAGGGACCCACATAAACAGTGTGGAGGGAGGCGGGGGGGTGCAAGAAGGAAAGAGGGGGAGGAGGGGTCCTGGGTTTCGGGACCTGAAGAATGTGGAGCATCTGGCAGAGCCCGGGAGTTCAGGGTGGGGTCCAAGGAAGATGCTTCAGAGAGGACCCTTAGGTGAGGGAGGGAGGCCTGAGGGGCATCCTGGTGATTCTCAGGCCTGACCCAGAGATGAGGTGGGACAGATGAGTTTCCGGCCTAAAGGAGAGACCACCCTCCTGCAACATGTACACGCGTGCACACGC
>NW_006796716.1:1515738-1522032 GCF_000442215.2 Lipotes vexillifer | reverse complement strand
CGCTCTTCCTCTCTCCTACTGCTTCCAGGACAAAGAGAAGTCCCTGTCGGATCAGAGGCGCTACTCCCTCATTGAGCCGTCCTCGTGCTCGTCACCGGAGCTCCTGCGGCTGCAGCACCAGCTGATGAGCACAGAGGATGCCCTGCGGGACGCGCTGGACCAGGCTCAGCAGGTGGAGAGGCTCATGGAGGCTATGAGGGGCTGCCCCGATAAGTCCCAGGTGAGCTGGGTCTCAGCCAGGTCCTGAGGGGAGAGACTCCGCCCTGCGCCCTGGGAGTCCCAGCCCAAGGGGTATATGGCTTTATCCTGAGGAGCTCAGACTAAGGGTGGAGATGCCCTGACAGCCTGTGTTTCCTGGGGTGTGTCCTGGGACCCCTATTCTGATGGGTTCTGCTCAGAGTTTGGATCCTGAGATAGTCCTGTTGGGAAAACCTCACCATCTAGTGGACAATCCAGGAAATGCTGCCTGGTGAACCTTGCTCAGCATCTTGACCTCGACTCTTACAGGCCACCAGCAATTCCGGTTCTGCAAATGGCATCCACCAGCAAGACAAGGCCCACAAACAAGAGGTAAGGGGCACCCTGGCCCCGGAGAGATGCTCTGCCACTCCCACGGCCCTCCCGTACAGGCCGACTTCTCTGGAGAAAAACTTTGAAAAGCCATCAAAAATACACAGATACATGGTGCAAGAGGCTTTACAATAGGGTCGCTCACAGAGTGGGGCCAATGTAGTCAAACTTGATTCAATTACCATCCTGCTCTTTTAACCTTGTTTCTCTTTCAAAAAAAAAAAAAAAAAAAGAAAACCTTTTATTATAAAGTAATACATGCCTACTGGGCAACTTTTGGGGAAAAAAGTTAAAAATATATAAAGAAGAAAATACTGGGAATTCCCTGGCGGTCCAGTGGTTAGGACTCCATGCTTTCACTGCCATGGGCCTGGGTTCAATCCCTGCTTGGGGAACTGAGATCCCACAAGACACGCAGCGAAGCCAAAAAAAAAAATACTTACCAGTAGCCCTTCTACCCAGAGATGACCAAGGTTAACATTTTTAAGTGCTATCCTTCCTGAACTTTGCTAAGCATGTACATGTGTGTATGTGTATGGATGTACAGTCAATCCTCACTATTCCGTATTTGCAGACTTACCTACTTGGTAACATTTATTTGTAACCCCAAAATCAATACTCATAGCACTTTCCTGGTCATTCGTGGACACCCGTGCAGAGTGGAGAAAAAATTTAATCACCGAGAACATGCATGTTCCCAGCTGAGCTCATACAAAACACCATGCTGGGGCTTCCCTGGTGGCACAGTGGTTGAGAGCCTGCCTGCCAATGCAGGGGACGCGGGTTCGTGCCCCGGTCCTTCGTGCCCCACTCTGGGAAGATCCCACATGCCGCAGAACATCTGGGCCTGTGAGCCGTGGCCGCTGAGCCTGCGCGTCCGGAGCCTGTGCTCCGCAACGGGAGAGGCCCGCATACCGCAAAACAAACAAAAAAAACAACAACAACAACAACAACAAAAAAACACCGTGCTGCCTTCTTGTTTAGCGCATTCTGCAAACAAGTGTCCTTTTCACGGTCTATTTGGTGACGTGTTTTTCACATTTTCATGCTTTTTTCTTGATGATTTCCGCCGTTTAAAATGGTCCCCAAGTGTCTTGCTGAAGAGCTGTCTAGTGTTCCTAAGTGCAAGAAGGCTGTGATGTGCCTTCCAGAAAGTACTTTAGAGAAGCTTCAATCAGGCATGAGTTACGGTGCTGCTGTCCTTGAGTTCATTATTAATGAGTCAACAATATATATTCAGTGAGGTGTCTTTAAACAGAAGCACACATGAAACATGGTTACATATTGATCAATCAACGAAAATGTCAGACCAGAGGTTCGCAGGAACTTTGTATTCCCCCTGGGAGCGATGGTTCAGTATTTGCTGATTCCGCATCCGTGTGATTCTGTAGAACAGAACTCCTGCAAATAGCGAGAATTGTTATGTGTGTATGTATATGTCTGCAGATGTGTGTACACATTAACTTAAAAAAAATCTATTGAAGTGTGGTTGACACTTAGACATTAACTTTTTATTTGGAAATAATTTCAAGCTGACAAAAAAGTGGCAAGAATAAAAATAGCACCTAGAGCATCAGCTCTCCTTTTCCCCAACATAACATGTTGTTAATCTTTTGCCCCATTTGCTTTATCTTTTGTTCTCTATGTGTAGATGTGTGTGTTATATGCATGGAATATTTTTCTGAACCATTTGAGTATAATTGCATGTGTCATGGTCCTTAATACTTCAGTCCGTATTCCTGAGAAAAAGGACGTGATTTTACATAAACACAGTACAGTTAACAATCTCAGGGACTTCCCTGGTGGCGCAGTGGTTAAGACTCCACGCTCCCAATGCAGGGGGCCTGGGTTTGATCCCTGGTCAGGGAACTAGATCCCACATGCATGCCACAACTAAGAGTTTGCGTGCCACAACTAAGGAGCTGGTGAGCCGCAACTAAGGAGCCTGCCTGCCACAACTAAGGAGTCCATGTGCCGCAACTAAGGAGCCCGCCTGCCGCAACTAAAAGGAGCCCGCTTGCCACAACTAAGGAGCCGAGAGCTACAACTAAGGATCCCGCCTGCCACAACTAAGACCCTGCACAACCAAATAAATATTTTTTAAAAATTAAAAAAAAAAATTTCAGCAAATGTAATGCTGATACGAGATTTATATCCAATCACTCTCCATACCCAATTTCTTCAGTTGACCCGGGAGTGTCTTCAAAGCTCTTTCCCCCTCAGTACAGGATCCAGTCTGAGTCAGCTCATTGCATTTACTTGTTATGTCTCTTTAGTCTGCTTGCATCTAGAACATTTCCTCAGCTTCACTTTGACTTTTATGACATTGATATTATTTATTTATTTATTTATTTATTGGCTGCGTTGGGTCTTCGTTGCTGCACGCAAGCCTTCTCTAGTTGCAGTGAGCGGGGGCTACTCTTCGTTGCGGTGCTCAGGCTTCTCATTGCGGTGGCTTCTCTTGTTGCGGAGCACGGGCTCTAGGCGCAGAGGCTCAGTAGTTGTGGCTCGCGGGCTCTAGAGCGCAGCATCAGTAGTTGTGGTGCACAGGCTTAGTTGCTCCGCGGCATGTGGGATCTTCCCAGACCAGGGCTCAAACCCGTGTCCCCTGCATTGGCAGGCGGAATATTAACCACTGCGCCACCAGGGAAGTCCTGACATTGACGTTTTTGAAATACAGTCCTCCCTCCTTTTTTAATAGAAGATTCCTCCTTTGGGGTTTGTCCGATGGCTCCTGCTGCTCAGAGCCAGGTTCTACAACTGAGGCTGGAATACACAGTCAGTGCCACATTCTCCTCCGGGCATCACGACTGCGGTGTGTGATGTCCATCTGCCCTTCATTCCTGAGTGAATCTTGATCACCTGGTCAAGGTGTTGTCTGATTCCTCCGCTGTATAGTTGCTGGTTATTTCCTAACGAGCATTTGGTGGAGACCCTGGAAGACCTTGTGAATCCTCTGTTCCTCACCCAGATGACCCCTGGATTCATCATCCATTCATGAGTCTTGCCTGAGCCGGTCTTTACTGTGATGGTTGCAAAGTAACATATAAATTACTGTACTGTATTGTATTATTATTATTTTTTTGGACACGCCACGCAGCTTGTGGGATCTTAGTTCCTCCACCAGGGATCAAACCTGGGCCCCCTGCAGTGGAAGCGCGGAGCCCTAACAACTGGACCGCCAGGGAATTCCCTGAATTATTTTAATGGAGTAGGTAGTGTGCTCTATATTCAATTTCACCTCTTGGTTTTTTTCACTGAATATTTTCTCTCTTCCTTAAGCAGTCTTTGTAAAGTCTATGTTTTATAAAATTGTGGGTGGAAAATTTGTTTCCTAAAACTTCATGGGCCTGACTCCCTTGCTGGGAATGTCTTTGCTGTGTTGTGTTTTAAGCGGGTGCCTGGTGGCCTCCACCCCACAGTTAGCCACTGGCATTCACCCACAGTGTTAGAGAGCCCACCTGGGGCCCAGGTGCTAGCCCGATTAGGCTCTGTCCCTAGCTCACTGTGTGACCTTTGGGCCAGTGAGGCTGGAGCACAGGAAGGAAGGCTTGTCCTTCCAACTTGGCCAGTGGGACCACGGCCGCAGGCGCTCATGTAGAGACAGGAGAACCTTGGCCACAGCATCTGCCAAGGGCCTGGCCATGTGAGTGAGAAGCAGAGAGAGAGATGGGCACGGGGGGGAGGGGACCCTGCACAGGACCTGAGAGCAGGGTGGAGGCACGGAGCTGTAGTGGGATGTGGTGGGGTTGTGTCTGCAGAGGAGCTGCCTGTACCAGGCACCCTGGGAGTTGATGTCCAGACCTTGTGCGGCTTTGTCCTGCAAGGCACACGGGGGTCATCCTGGTTTACAGACGCGAAAACTGAGGCTTGGAGTCTCAGCACCAGTTTTCCTTTCCTCGGATCCAGCCTCCGTGCAGGCCCTCAGAGCTGTCTGTAAAACCCACCTGCTCTCGCCTCTTCCCCTCAATTCTCATAAACTGCTCCCACCCTGCCTCCTGTCTCACCATGCCCCAAACACACAGCGAAGAGACTGCTCCTGCCTCAGGGCCTTTGCACATGCTATTCCCTTTACCTGGC
Source organism: Lipotes vexillifer (assembly GCF_000442215.2). Taxonomy (NCBI): domain Eukaryota; kingdom Metazoa; phylum Chordata; class Mammalia; order Artiodactyla; family Lipotidae; genus Lipotes; species Lipotes vexillifer. The sequence continues at coordinate 1,517,382 of NW_006796716.1, read as the reverse complement.
CCAGGTGGGTCTCCTCCCCCAGCCCCACCCCACCCCCTCTGCCGCTTGTCCCTATGCCCACTGAGACACTTGCTGACCAAGCCCATTCTCTCTCCAGGACAAGCACTGACCCTGAGGGACACTGTGGAGCTGCCCGGTCCACACCAGAGCCCCTCCAGCCTGCCCCAGCGGCGCCACCTCCAGGCAGGGGCTAGGACTGTCGCTTTGGAGAAGAGAACAGTGTAACAATAACGTACCCACCGCCGTGGACAATCCCCCACCCCGACCCCCCTGCCGGACCAGGAGGCTTCCTCAAGCGCGACCTTCCACAGAAGGCGGTACAGCCCCAGCCTGGCCCCGGGACCTTGAGCCTGGACGCCCTGGACACCCTGGACACCCCGGCGGTTTCTGGAGTTGGTTTGGCGAGGCCGAGGTGATCTGGCCAGGCCCCCTCCCCAGAAGGAGCTGCCCTGAGGACCATCGTGGCCCTCTGGGCACGTCCCTGCCCTCCCTTTCTTCTCCTGGGTTCCTCTCAGACCCCAGAGCCATTGTCCTGGGAAGGGGCCAGAGGAGGGCTCCAGCTTCTCCTTCAGGCACCAAGGAGGGAAGTCCAGCCCTTAGGAGCCAGGTGGGGGACCCCCTTTTCTGTTGCTGCTTCCAGGCCAAGGCAGTCCCCAGGGCTTCTTGTCTCCGCATACTGAGCCTCTTTCATGCAGTGGTACAAGCTCCAGCCCGTCTGCCCAGTGAGGCTCCAGGTTCAAAGTGCTTGGGAGGCAAGGCCCTTCGTTCCCACCCTGACCCCAACGCACACACAGCTCCGAGCTGCTGGCCGGAGGGTAGTCACCAAGGCCGGGAGCCACAGTATTAGGAAAGTCTGGAAGCCCCTCTCCTTCCTGCACCCCCTACCCCCAGTGACCTGGCTTGGAGCTGGGGCAGGGCAGCCCCAGGGGGGCCCAGGACTAGGGCTCTCGGTATGTTTTGACTGGTCAGTAATATGCTGTCCCCTGGGTTGACTTGATGTTCCAAAACCGGGCCTGCCACCTGCAGATTCACCCATGCAGACCCCGACACATACACCCACTGACCCTTGGCACACACACACTCAGAGGGGTCATGCGTGCACACGTGCCATGTAGGTGGGACTTTTGCAGTCAGCCACACTCAGACCATGTGGACACTCACCCTCGGGTTCCAGGACCAAGCCCCAGGCCTGGCAGGGCCGTGACCACACACGTTGCAAATGCTCCTGCAACCTCACCGTGCACATACACAGCCAGGTACACATGGGTGAGCCTTCAGGGGGGCGTGGCCACACACGGACAGGAACACACAACCCAACAGCCCCCTTTCAGTGGTACAAGGCATTTGCCTTGGGCTTGTTAAGCCCTGTCTTCTGTAGCCAAGAAAAGAGCCCAAGGATGATTGGGACAAGAAAAATCTCCCTGCCTCCCCTGCTTCCCCTCAAGCCCTGCCAAGTTACTCCAGCCCCATGCGTGGTGGGAAAAGACAGCGTCTGCCCAAAGCCCCCACTTTTAGAGCTGGAGGGCCCACGGGTGACTGTCTTGTACCCTGCAGCGTCTCTGTGGAGGGCCTGCCCCTCCTCCCCCAGCTCAGGGAGAGTGCTCACAGGGGCCTCTCCCACTAGGGGCTAGAGGGGGGGGGGGG